>NW_027361684.1:50660000-51260000 GCF_039654945.1 Dendrobates tinctorius
ACTGTGATTCATTGAAACATTCCAGAGTTATTGCCACATAAAGTGACACTGGTCAGAATTTTAATATTTAGCTTAGTCATTAAGGTCAAAATTGGCTAAGGGGTTAAACATATTTAAAAAAAACACTCGCAATGGGTAAAGTCTGTAGGGCAAACGCACAGCAATACACTGCTAATGTGCAAAGTACAGATCATACAATAATACACTACTCAAAAAATAATAACAGGTATTTTTTAAAATAACAAAACATGTACTATAAGAGATGAACACTAAAGGAAAAGCAGATATACTGTAGGGAGTAGGAAACTTTTCCTCTTTCTAACTTCCAATCATTCCATTACACTAATTGTGTGTCATGTATGGCTACAGCAGTGTTATAGGAGGACCGATATGAGTTTACCTTTCCTTTTTTTATTTATTTCTCCCTGTCTTTTCAGGTATCATTGTTATATTTCTTTATTGCACACAGTTAACTTCATTGGTTATGGTTTTAATTAATTTCATTGTTTTCCCCTACCATAATTATCCACCCATTAAATGTTCAATTTTATTTTTTCCTGCACGCTTTCACTTCCAGAAATGATTGTAGCTAGACTGAAAAATCAAGTCAGTTTTGTGAGGCAAAGGTCCAAACAATCTGAGGTCAGCAACTGACTATCACACGGAATAAAGGCTTAAGAGGTGCAGCTACAGGTGTTAGGCGTCGGATTCCGGACACTGCACAGCAGGAATCCAGAGCCAGACATCCAGCGGTCTCCCATTCTCCTCCAACCGCTCTGGGTACTGCTCAGCAATCACGCCAAGCCAGGCGTGCTACTCAGATTTTCTCTGACAGCCTGGATGTTGCTGCCACCTCTGGTGCAGCAATGGTAGCGCATCCTGTTCTGCAGGGAACCGCTCCAGAGGCTAAGTCCTCATGCCGTGCTACTGGGCATGCCCGCAAGGTGACCTCTCACTGGAGAGCAGGGGTCACATGCTCAGGTCCTGCGTCGGATCTGATTTGTCCTTTCCAGGGTACTGGAAGGTCCCGGAAGCGCATGGCTATAAAAAGCCCGCATGGAGGCTCGGCCATGTGCTAGTGTAGCATATTATACTGTGTGTGTATGGTGATGGATGCATGGACTGGTGACTGACTTATTATGAAACCCCTTCCCTTGGATAATACGATTGGTGACTGTGTGTTGGGTTAGTCAGCTCCAGGTTGAGGCAAGCTACATGCCATTGTGCGATCCACGCCTACACTAGCGTCCGTCGGTGCCCGGTTCTCGGTGCCGACGCTTGCGGCTTTAGCTGCCGCTGCGCTGCAATACCAGCAGCTATTGGTGTTCGCGGCTGCGACGCCACACGCCAGCTCCTGTGACGTTAACAGGGCCAGCTCCTTTGCATATATTTTTGCCAAGCGACTCTGTGTCTGAACAGAGCCGCTCCTAGCATTTGGGTGACGTTAACCCGTGCGCACTACGGCACCTTCTGGTGCATCTGCCATTGTCCAGCAGCGGTCTAGTCACCTACCGCACGGTGGACCCCTGGCGGCGAACGCACCTCCTATTATTTATATTTGGTGCATTCCGCCGTCCCTAACAACAGGACCAGGGTCGGGTTTAAACTACTATATCAATAGCAACTAAAGGCAAGGAGCTAAGGTTTAAATATTATTAGTCCAGACTAATACTCACAGAAAAGAGATAATGGGATGACTATGTTCACAAATTTACCCCAAGCTTCTTGCTTAGACAGCACCAGAAATTTCAGAATATTAGCCAAAGCTGCTGCACTGTGACCCCACATTACCTGCAACCAAGGAACAATATCACCAGATGACAGAAGAAGAGTAAAGGTATTGTCACACTTAGCGATGTACCAGCGATCCCGACCAGCAATATGACGCGGTCAGGATCACTGGTACATCGCTAAGTGGTCGCTAGTGAGCTGCCACACAGGCACATCTCACCAGCGACATCGCTGGGGACGGGGGTCGCTACTTACCTGTCACACCAGGCGATCCTGCGTCCTCCCGCCCGGCTCCACACGTCGTCAGCTTCCTGCGGCGCTTCCTGTTGTGACGACGAGAAACAGTCCTGGACGTTCACGCGCGATCAGCGATAACCAGCGGGGGGAGCGGGTTGTAGGTAAGTATCACACACAGCGATATCGCTAGCAATATCGCTATAATGTCACAAGTTATAGCGATATTGCTAGCGATATCGCTTAGTGTGACAGTACCTTAAGCGGCATTGACATGGATGTAACACTACCCTTGTAGTTAGGTCTATAGCTGATGGGATAATTTATGCTAACTTTATGTGAGAAAATTGGAATCCAGTTGGTTCACTCTTAATTTTTACTTAAAAAAAGCTTTATTAACAAGGTTATGAGTAGGAACTGTTAAGGTTTGAAACGCGTCAACCATTATAGCTCCACCTAGGACTTAAACTTCTATTGTACAAAATGCATATGTATCTGTTTGCTTCATGAAGTTTTTAAATTAAAATTTATTAGAAACTGATCTTTTATGACATAATAGATCTGAGTTTTTGACTGTTTATTTGGTGTGGATTCAGGATCATGTGCATGGACTGCACAAGTGAACTGATCATGCTTAGAAATTTTGTAACAATTGCATCATCTGTTTACCAGTTACCTTTTATAAATAAAACTTAATAGTTTGGGCAATGCAAATATTCAAAGAATATCATATTTTCCCTAAAGGGTAATTTTCTACCTTTCACTTACCATGGTTAAAACTCACTAATACTTTACTGCAGAAAAATAAATTTAATCTGACAAAACTCCTTGGAGCAAAATGTAGTTTATTGTGAACCTGATAATGTTGTTATCCCACTGCACATGGAGTAGAATTAATTCTCTATTGTTATCTACTAATATGTAAGCTAGCATTCTACTTTTGTCTTTGGAAATTTACCGTGACCAATTTAATCCATTTAATCAGATTTGATATTCTTAAGTGAACATTATTGTTTAGCTATGCAGAAACCATGTTCCACCCTGTTTGAAATTGGAATGACACAATGTCTGCTTGTATTTAATTATTTTATAGCCTGACACGCAGATCAACTCACAAGATCTTGCTGAATGGTAACAATACTTCAAAATATCAGCAATGATTTTTCATTCATGTAAATCAAATAGCAGTTTAATACGATCAAATATATATTGGTAAGCCAACAGTGTTTCAAAAACCGAAGCTGATTTGAGAGATTTCTGATTGGCTGATATAGCAGATATTTTTGTTTGTTCAAGTTTTCATCCACAAATTCCAATATATACAGTCATGGCTGAACTGTTGGCACCCTTGAAATTGTTCCAGAAATGAATTACTTCTCCTAGAAAATTATTGTAATTACACATGTTTTGTTATTCACATGTTTATGTTTATTTCATTTGTGTGTTTTGAAACAAGAAAAAACTGAAAAAAAAGTCAATTTTGACATAATTTCACACAAAACCCCAAAAATGAGAATGACAAAATTGTTGTCAACCTTAACTTAATATTTGGCTGCACACCCTTTGGAATAAATAGCTGCAATAAATCACTTGCTGTAACCATCAACAAGCTTCTTACACCTCACAGCTGGAATTTTGGACCACTCTTCTTTTGCAAACTGCTCCAGGTCTCTCATATTTGAAGGCTGCCTTTTCCCAACAGCAAATTTAAGATCTGTCCACAGGTGGCCAGTGGGATTTAGCTCAGGACTAGTTGTGAGCAAACGTGCTCCGATAAAGTGTTATCTGAGCATGCTCGTGTGCCACCCGAGTGTCTTCGGTGTGCTCGAAAAAATGTTTGTGTCACCGCACCTGTATGTCTTGCGGCTGTTCGATAGCAGCAACATATGCAGGGATTGCCTAATAAATAGGCAATCCTGCATTTGTTGAGGATGTCGAGCATCCTCGAGACATGCAGCCGCAGGGAGTCGAACATATTTTTCCAGCACGCCGAAGACACTCAGCAAACACTCAGACATCATCTTATCCAAACACGTTCACTTATCACTAATCAGGACTCATTACTGGCCACTTCAGGACTCTCCAGCATTTTTTTACATCCATTACTAGTTGCTTCTTGAAGTATATTAAGGGTCATTGTCCTGTTGAAAGACCCATGACCTAAGACTCAAATCCAGCTTTCTGACACTGTGCACTACACTGCGACCCAAAAACCTTTGGTAATCTTCAAATTTCAAGATCCCTTGCACACAGTCAAGGCACACACAGTGCCTGAGTTAGCTAAACAACCCCAAAACATCTTTGAACCTCCACCATATTTGACTGTTGGGACTGTGTTCTTTCCTTTATAGGCCTCTTTCCCTTTTTGTAAAATAGTAGAGTGTTGTGCTTTACCAAAAAGTTCTATCTTGGTCTCATCTGTCCACAAGATGCTTTCCCAGAAGGATTTTGGCTTACTCACGTATATTTTGGTAAACTGCAGTCTAGCTTTTTAATGTATCTGTGTGAGCCATGGGGTCATCCGGGGTCTCATAGACTTTCTTTTCAACTGTAATTGTAAGTGCTAAAAAGTGCAGAGCAAACTCTTGTCTATGATGTCAGAAAGATAAAAAATATGTGTTTTCTAGAACTCAATCTTGGGTTGCATAAATGACCAATAGTATTTTACAGAGCTCTCTACAAAGGGAAACAAAGCAGCTTTATGGGAACCAAACTAGAGAAATATGGAAAATATAAAGAAATTTGAAAACTAGCTTCATTTTATGGAAGTTGAACCTTCCTACCATAGGTAATGGAAGTGAGGTCAACAGGAAGCAGTTTCTTCCAATAGTGTCCTCAAAGGCATTAAATTATCCTGAGAGAATCACTTAATCTGTCTACTTATTTGAAGCGGCAAGATAGTCTATTCAGCCCAATATTGTGGAACAGGAAGCAACATAGTCTCTGCTGTCACAGCCAAAGCTAAAAGGTGAGTCTTATCCCAATTAACCTCGATAACTGAGAGTGCCCCACATACATTAAGTATAGAATGGGCATTGTTTAAAGATGACTTTGGGTCATGCAAGAATAATAAAATGTCATCAAATATATAACATAATGTTATATTATATATATATAATATTATATATATAATGTTATATTATATTATATTATACAGCATATAATGTTAGGAGTTCATTTTGGCCTTGCATTTAAAGTCAGTAATAATATGTGAAGATCAAATCTGGATTACTGATGGCTCAAAGGTTCTAGCAAACAAGGGAGACAAAAGGGGACATCCCTAGTGAACACCTCTGCTAAGGCACAACTAAAGGGAAATCCAGTTCTTAGCTCAAAAACTTGCAATTCGTTCTAATACTTGGAAAATCCCGTTAATACATTCCAATTTAGTTTTCCATTAGATAAAAGGTCTGTATGAAATCAAAGCCACGAGTCAATGAGAAGTCCACGAGAATCTGCCATATAAAGGTTATTTCATCTGTATTGTTCAACCCCAGCTGCCCGTTAGATCTTAGAATATGGGTCATTATGCTGTATTTTCACTTCCAGTGTACGCTCTTTTAATATTATAACTCAAAAGTAACCTAAAATTTTCCTAGACTGTTGATTTTAAAACTAAATGGGCTAAATGAAAAATCAGAATTAAAAGTATGCACATATGAAAATACATAAAAGATGACAGATCAAAAAGTAGTAAACACTTTAACACACCATTATTATTTATCTCGGCATTTTTACTTATAATAGGAGCTAATGTTAACTCCACAATAAACAAATTAATAAAAGGAATGCATTTAAAATGTTCATATATCTACACAGATTGAGTAGACTACAAATAGAACTGAACATAAAATAGAAATGACAGAAGGTTGTCTATTGGGAATATTGGATTTTGGCTTAGTTAGAGAGTGCACACAGAAAACCAATTTCCAGCAGAAGCTCAGAAATGTATTTTTTGTTGTTGTAGCACATCTAGGATGATGATCTTGGTTCTCTGTGGCCACTACCTCTTAAATATTAGCTAAATATCAAAAAATATGATAGAAACATTTGCATTACTTTTGCACATAAAAATGCAAACTGCATAATCCATAAACAAATAATGAATAAATCGCTCACCATGCAGTAAATGACCAAATCTGTCCTTTGAATGCAATGGGTGCAGTTTCAAATTGCAAAAAAACAGCGAGGTTGAATGGTACATTGAAAAAATAGATAACATCTTCAAATTTTATTCCTTAAGTATCCACATGTTGATGAAAAAAAAAACACTCTGGAGCTATATGTGCCTTAACCAGTAAAAACTGACCAGTACATCCCAACTAGTGTGAATAGGTGCCAGCTAACATAACAATGTTAAAAAAGTAAAAAGCTGGTCACTGGGTTGATTAGAATGGTACATCTAGAAAATTGGAACTGCATTACTGCCATAGAACATTGGTTAAGTGCTATATTACGTACATGTGAAATGTCGGAAAATTGGAAATGCAATATCGCTATAGGAAAATTTACAGTAAAAAGAAGGTACTTAGGCTACTTTCACATTAGCGTTTTTTAGCACCGCACTTCGTGCGCAAGAGAAACGCATGCAAAAAACGCATCATGCGTTTTGCATGCGTTTCCTTTTTTTAGGCGCATGCGTTTCTAGCCATGTTAACTCTTAAAACGCATGCAATTTTAATCGCAGGCGTGCGCATGTCCTTATACCTACCTTATAGTTGGGACCCTGTCCTGATGCCTTTCTTGGACTATAGATGCCCCTCTTGGACTATAGATGCCTCTCTTGGACTATACTGTATGTGCCTTAGTCCTAGAGAAGAACTTACATAATCAAAACATTTTGTTATTTATATTGAAAATGTGTAAAGAAACTTCGAAAATAATTGCACGTATTAACATATAACACAATAGTTGTAAAGAGGTATAAAAATCCTCATCTGACTTATGTATTTAAAAGGAACCTGTCACGTGAAAAAGTGTATTAATCTATGAGATGTTCGGAACCTGCCCGACGTCTTAACTTAGAGCTCCGCTTCCAAGAGGAAAATAACTTTAGTTCTCCCAACAGCATTCAATGTTCAGTCATAAGGGTGGCACTAGAGCACCTTCAGTCACCTCTCTGGCACTGACTGACAGCTCGCTGATCATTAAGGCTCAACATTATGGTCAGCTCTCAGTCAGTGCTGGGAGCACAGTTACAACTGCCGAACTCTCTTTACACTGGGAAGTGACTGAAACTGTGCTGGTGCAACCCCCATGACTGAATGCCGAACACTGCCAGAAGGAATAAAGCTCATTTCCTCCAGCAGTCTGGCAGATTCAGAACAATATCAACCTGCAGATTAACCCAATATCTGCAGGTTAATAATTTTTTTAACTTATCGGGTTCGCTTTAAGTCATTTTCATTTTTACACTTCTGAACCTACCCACTTAATATGGAATATATTGACCCTTATTCCAGTAGTATCCTTCTACAGAGATCCATTGACCCTGAGCTTACTGATTCCAAAAAGCTGTGTAAGCAGGAACCATACAGATTTAAGATGCATTTCTGAGTATAAATTATTGACAGGTATTTCATAAACTGCATTTTGTGTGCTTTCTGGAAACGTATGTGGTACCGTAGCTATGCAGCCATATGCAAGTGATGGACAGATGCTGTTTCTCTGCTATTTCAGAGCTTTACTGAACAGAAACTCTTGCAAATGTCAGCATTCCTGGTGTACACAAAATGTTCACACCTTAACCTTGCAAATGGTATACCTTTTTAAAAAGTATTTTAAATGCAAGGCTTGGAGAGATATATGTCAGTAGACAGAAATAGTAGTTGTGTGAGACTTTCACACACCTTGAGATGCATATTTGGAAGGTCATGAGAAAATGATTATCTTGGGCGAATGTTTAGTCATGTATTTTCACAGAAAAATCAGAGTATGCCATGAGGTATAATTGTTGGAATATGTTTGGTGCAACAACTCCATTCCTGTCTATGATTGTTTAGTTGCTAGATTTGTATGCTGTTCATAAAGTTAGAACAAAAAAAACACCCAGAGGCTCACACAGGGAGAGCATTTCCTGCTTTCCTGTGTCTGTGTATGAGAGAAGTAGTCTGCTGTAGATGCTGCACAGATAGAGACACACAAATGATTTATTCCTGATCTATTAAGCTTATCATATATTGTTCCTGATCATTCCTGAATAAAGAAGCTCTGTTGTCACACGCTTGGAGAGTATCCTGAATAATCCGCTGCCAACAATTATAGAAGTGATCATGAGTTTAAACTGCAACGTAGTTTACATTAAAAATAATGTAAAGGTTTTTGTGTATGTCTTTTGTATACATGGTTTAAATGATATGCCATTTTAATGTTCTTTGCCATCTGAAATCCACTTTGTCATCTGATAAAGTTTCCTTATAGCAGACTAGATTGCCAATGATGGCTATGGGTTTTCAGAAGGGTGGAGTCTAATCACATTGCTCGTTTCTCCTTTATTTCAGGCTTTTGTCTGTTCATTGGCCAGTGTGAACATGCGCCTACATGCTGAATGCACACCAACTTATATTCCAGGTTTTCATTTATTTAAGCAATGAAGTTGATTTACATTATTTTAAACAATGAATCATATAATCATAGAATGGTAGAGTTGGAAGGGACCTCCTGGGTCATCTGGTCCATCCCCCTGCTCAAAGCAGGATTCACTAAATCATCCCAGAAAGATGTCTGTCCAGCTTCTGTTTGAAGACTTCCATTGAAGGAGAACTCACCACCTCTCGTGGCAGCCTGTTCCACTCATTGATCACCCTAACTGTCAAAAAGTTTTTTCTAATATCTAATCTGTGTCCCCTCCCATTCAGCTTCATCCCATTGCTTATAGTCTTTGCTTGTGCAAATGAGAATAAAGATGATTCTTCTACAATGTGACAGCCCTTGAGATATTTGTAGACAGCTATTAAGTCTCCTCTCAGTCTTCTTTTTTGCAAGCTAAACATTCCCAAATCCTGTAACCGCTCTTCATAGGACATGGTTTACAGACCGGTCACCATTCTGGTCGCTCTTCTTTGAACTTGATGTTGATTTCTTTTTTAAAATGTGGTGCCCAAAACTGGACACAGTATTCCAGATGAGGTCTGACCAGAGAGGAGTAGAGGGCAGTAATGACTTCACATGATCTAGACTGTAAACTTCTGTTAATACATCCCAGAGTTGTATTTGCCTTTTTTGCTGCTGCATCACACTGTTGACTCGTGTTCAGTTTATGATGTATTAGTATATCCAAGTCTTTTTCACATGTGCTGTTGCTTAGACCTATTACTGCCATTTTGTATATGCTTTTTTCATTTTTATTGCCCAGATGTAGTACTTTGTATTTTTCCCTGTTAAAAAACATTCTGTTATTTGATGCCCACTGCTCCAGTTTATTTATATCTTTTTGAATCCTCTCTCTTTTCCAGTATTAGCTATCCCTCCTAGCTCTGCGTCATCAGCAAATTTAATCAGTTTACACTAAATTGCTTCATCTAAATCATTGATAAAGATGTTGAAGAATAAAGGGCCCAGGACAGAACCCTGTGGAACCCCACTTGAGACATTCTTGAGACATTCTTCCACTCTTTGGGTCTGATCACTAAGCGAGTTATGAATTCACCTAACAGTTACCTTGTCCATTCCATACTTAGTCATTTTTTCAATAACAATGGTGTGAGATACTTTGTCAAATGCTTTACTGAAGTCAAGATATACTATATCTACAGCATTTCTCTGATCCACCCAGTCAGTGATTCTGTCATAGAAGGAAATTAAGTTAGTCTGACATTACTTATTAGTTATAAATCCATGCTGACTCTGATTAATCACTTCATTCTTATCCAGGTACTTACATACATGTTGTTTAATAATTTGCTCAAAGATCTTTCCTGGTATAGAAGTCAGACTCACCGGCTTATAGTTCCCTGGGTCCATCTTCTTCCCCTTTTTGAAGATAGTAACAACATTTTCTCTTCTCCAGTGTTCTGGGACTTCTCCTGTTCTCCCAGAATTTAAAAAGATTATGAAGAGTGGTTCAAAAATTTCTTCTGTCATCTCCTTCTGTACTATAGGGTGTAATTCATCTGGACCTGGAGACTTGAATTCATTTATGTTAGTTAAGTGTTTCCTCACTATCTTTCTGTTTATAGATATCCTCAATTCCTCTATTCCTTTAATAGGACAGTGAAGATCAGTTACATTTCCTTTCTGAGAGAAAACAGATGCAAAATAGGAATTTAAAAGTTCGGCCTTCTCAACATCCTTTCTTACCATTTCATCATTTTCATCTGGTAAAAATCCTATAGCATCTTTGACTTTTCTTTTACTTTTGACATATCCCCAATATCCTTTTTTATTGCTTTTGACGTCTCTTGCAAGCCTCAATTCATTGTCAGCTTTAGTTAATCTGATTTGTGCCCTGCAGGTTTTGCAGATAGCATTATATTCTTCTTTAGATATGCCTCCCTCTTTCCATTTAACAAACATTTCTTTCTTCCTTTTTAGCATGTGTTTAAGTTCTGTGTTCTTCCATCCTGGTTTCCTTAAATGCACACATTTTAATAGGTAAACACTTGTGTTTGCATTTGAGGATAATGTAGTTTTTTTCTAAAAGCAATAAAATTACAAATATTTAATAAAGGACACATGCTTTTACAAAATAGGATGGAACCAGTAAATAAGGGTAGAACCACATACCAATGACAAGCAAGTGCAACTGGTCTTTTTATTCAGGTGGCATGTGTATTAATCTAAAATTAGACTACTGAAGGAATAAAATGGACTCCAAAAAGTTTTTAAAGGCACACTTTGGTAAGTAAACACTTGTATTTAAGTTTCATGATTATGGAGATTTTTCTTTAAAAAATGTATCTCAAAACACAGTGATCACACTTTTATTTATAAACAGAAGCAAGTCTTGAAATCAGAATTTGGACCTAGTTGCAAAATCAGCAAAGCTGTTTAATACTACACTTACTTGCTGGCACTGTGAGAAAAATAATAATAATAATAATAATAATAATAATAATTATAATAATGTTATGATAGTGGTGTTTCTGCAGTATATCACAGATGTATTAATTCAGTCATACACTGAGTGGTGATTATGAGACTATTACAACCGCTCATCATCATATAACTCTGGAAAATTGGATTTCTATTCACAAACTGAGACTATCACTTCCATTGTCAATTTGGTACATCAGAATTGAATCACATTAGGCTTTAATTTATCCCTATTCTGTGTGCTCTGAACGCTCCTACTTCTACACAGTATAGGCATAAAATGACATTCTTTGGCCACCCTCTGCTTTATACTGCCTGTGATAGCTCACCTGATTGGCTGTGCTGCACCTTGTGATCAGATTGCTGCAGGGCATTATGGGGAATCTTGTCCATGACGGCATTAGAACACTCACAAGGGATATGACTTGTGAGGAAACATGCTGGGCATATTTTTTTTGCAGATCCTCATGAGTCGAATCACAGATTGTTCAAATTTGTGTGGAACTGCGAATTTCAAGAAATTCATGTCAAATATGATCCTCTGCAGCTTGTCCCTTGTCAGCTGCTGGTGATAAGTTTCTCCTTTCAGCTTTCATCAGTGTGAAGCTGCATCTTGTACACTGGAGGATCTGCACATAGCACTTCTAGATAGACATAGACACTGTGAGTCAGAGTAGGTGCATAATACTGCGGTTGTCTCACGCTCTATATCACTGATCTCTTATAGAGAGCAAAAATTATATCTTTATCGACATTGGGGGTAATAATTAAAATTAGGAGGGTGCAATTTTGTCCATTACTTAGGTATTGTCATAACTCTATATTATTGTCACAACTCTATATTATTATCACAACTCTATATTATTTATGGAGATCAGCGTATGACTTTGCTACTACATTTTTTGCAAAAAAATAAAAAGGATATTGATGTAATTTACAAACCAATGCTAAATACAAAAACTTGAAACAAAGAGCCACTAATCCTGCAAAAAATGCCTCACACACCTACAGAGAACAATAAAAAATGGTCTGAAAAACAAAGATAACCCTTTTCAATTTTCAAACATTCTCTTTATTATATTGCGATGGTAATTTGGAGTTTACTTATATCTCTAAATACTAGAAAGGCTTCCAAAATGCAACCTTTTTCCAGATTGGAAAAGAGATATTAAAGTAAGAATCTAAGAACGCATAAACCTTGTTATCCAAATGTCAATGAGTCTTTCTTTCACCTATGCATGATTTCCAATTACCATGTACTGACAGCCAACACTGTCCTTGATGTTTGATAAGACCTGTTCCCATTCATCTCTTGCCATTGACCATACCATCCATCTTCCCTTTGCTAAACAGATAAGCATATCTGTCTGTCTAAATCTCTTGTCGCTCTCTACCGTACATGAAAATCACATTCTATTTGTGACTGAGACATTTTCTCGATGTAACCTTCTGTATAGTTAATCCTCTAAACATGCATTCTAAATCCTGCATGTCAGCTCAGTGTATTAAAGGATTTGGTCAATAAATACAGTACATTTTGATGAACATCGGATGAAAGACTAGATCTGTCTTTTATTGTCTTTATGTACACTAGAGAACCCTTGATGGATCTGTTAAATGATGGTACTTAGAGTATGTAACATAATATCTATAGCCAAAAATCCTTTATTGTAGTACATAGTTACACATTAAAAAATCTCTATCACCAAGAACATGAGTTTAAAAAAACTAAATAGCGCTTGAGGGGCAGGAAATGAGTCTGAGAACACCAGTGGGAGAAGTCAAGCCCTGCATCAGACATAAGACAATGTGACTCGCTTGTTTAATGAATGCGACTCTTGAATTTGGAAAAAAAAGTGGCTTTATTTGCAAAATGTAAGAATTAGTTATTTAGATTAATTAATTACTAACTTAATTAGTCAGTTAAGGTACTGTCACACTTAGCGATGTACCAGCGATCCCGACCAGTGATATGACGCGGTCAGGATCGCTGGTACATCGCTAAGTGGTCGCTAGTGAGCTGCCACACAGGCAGATCTCACCAGCGACATAGCAGCGGTCGGGGGTTGCTACTTACCTGTCAGACGAGGCGATCCTGCGTCCTCCCGCCCGGCTCCACGCGTCGCTCGTCGTCACAGCAGGAAGCGCCACAGGAAGCTGACGACGAGAAACAGTCCTGGACGTTCTCGCGCGATCAGCGGTAACCAGCGGGGGAGCAGGTTGTAGGTAAGTATCAGACACAGCGATATCGCTAGCAATATCGCTATAACGTCACAAGTTATAGCGATATTGCTAGCAATATCGCTTAGTGTGACAGGCCCTTTAGATTACAAGATCACCAGTGAGGCCAAATTTTGGGACTTGGTCTTCTCTGTCACGAGCACTCAGAAAAAGGATATGCACACTGGTTGTGAGCATAAACTATTCCGTTTATTACTCTGTAAGCAGGTTTCTTATAACAGTTACACATTGGTAATTCCCACTGGAAATTTCCATCAGTTGCCCCTTTCTCACAAACATGTAATGAGATTTTTTCAACTATTATGTCTTTCCCAGCGTACTACCCATAACACACAGTTTCTCAACGCATGAAGTAGTTAAATATTAGACCACATGTGAAACCTTAAAAAAATAACACAATAGGAGCTTATGAGACTAGTTAATACAAAAAAAGTAGAATATAGAAGAAAATGTTATCAATCAATTTCTACACCGATTACATAAATGTGCAGTGATTAGAAAAAAGAGGATGTTCACAACCGTTTCTTTGGTAGCAATAGAGAGCATAGGGGATCAAAGCAACGAGATAATCCAAAGCAACAGTTTAACACCCCTCCAACTGACTATCATCACTAAAAAAGAGCTGACATTTCTGAGCATTTCTTTGCATGCTAGTGTAAGAGTGTGAGCCATTATTGATAAATTTATCTCCTTGAATAAAGCAAATGGTAACTGGACGTATAGGGGATATCTGGAATATGTTGCTTTTATATTATACTTATTTTGTGTATGTTTTATGTGTAATTATTTATTTTGCAACCTAGTGAGCAGTATTCATAGAAAATGCAGTTTTATGCTAGGCCTAGGGATGGGCGGGCCTGTGCATGTTTGAGTCCGTCAAGTTCAGCTGAACGTTACAAAAAAGTTCAGTTAGGGTATCAGAACGGTACCCGAACTTGATCCTGAACCCCATTCAAGTGTTCCCACTCAGTCCTCTGCATGACAGCATGGGAAACAGCAGCTCTGATCAGTGGTAACCTTACTGAAGTTACAGCAAGTCACAGCCACTGGGTATTGAGGACCATTGCGGGTTCCCAGGCTGTCACACATTGGACACATCGGTGATATCAGCGGGAGCGGGTAATTCTCATGAGAGTATTCTCCAGCCTGCTATCCATTGGCACCAGAGACCCAGAAGATGAACGTGGATTGCTTTGTGGAATCATGTTATTAATAAATGGGCGAACGAGGGCTAGTGTAGTGTAGGGCTAGTTTATTCAAATAAAATTTTTTTTCGGTGTTTATTTATTTTTCTACTGGGTTAGTAATGGGGTGTTTGACTGACACCTCTCTGTTACTAACCACAAAAACAATTACCCCCATTGTCACCGCACCAGGACAATCAAGAAGAGCTGAGGCTAAGTGCCAGAACTGGTGCATCATATATGATGCAAAATTTCTGAGGTGGCTGCTGGCTGGTATTTGTAAATTGGGGTCAGACTTGCAAGAAACTCGAACGAGTCTGGCACGTCAATGCCCGGCACTGCCGCCGGCACTCGGATCGGAGCGTTCAACTGCATAGAAATACATAGAAACCGTTCATGCAGTGATTTTTTATTTTTTTGGACCAGCTCTATCTGAAAAAAAATTCAGACATGTGCATGGCCCAATAGAGTAACATTGGTTAGTTATTGCTTACCAATAGCTGCAAGGACCATGAGCACATAATAGGGCTCTGCTATGGCAAATTAAACATGACGTTATGACTACAGGAAGAAATTCAATGAGTGACCCAATAATGAAATCATAGTATTTTTCACAGCTTTCTGCTATCCTGAGAAGGTCAAAAAAGGTAGAGAGACTACGTAAAGATAGCTTAATGGCTTTATTTCAAACACATTATACCGGTGGGTAAATTAATGTCATTATTCGGTCCATATCCAAGTACTTGGACATGCCATCCATGTAATCTATTCATTTACTATAGTTTTCTTTATGAAATATTTTTGTGTATAATAAGGACAAACATGTATTTCTATCTCCGTGAATGGAACATTTTAAACATTGAAGGCTACCATGTGCCTAGATTGCATTTATTAAAGTCTCCTGTGCCTAAAGGAAAAAGGCAAGATAGTGCTTCTTGTAGGCTTGCATTTTCACACTGTGCAACTGACATGACACAGGCGGCATATACTGACCTTGTCTGAGAACAGTGCAGCATGACGCAAGTGACATTTTCTACATGTTTTTATGAGTGTTAGAAATTTAAAATGTATTCTGCATCGTAGACTTCTGTTAAAGGTCAAAGCAAGAATTCTGTGAGCACAGCCTGCTGAGATCAGCAGGCGATATCTGTACCTTTTCAGCCACAGATATATTATTTTACATAGAGAAATATCATTACTAGTAAACAGTATCATACCCAAGATTACACAATTTACAATGTGCTATGTGTCAGGGAAAGGCATTACAAAATAGTGATGATGATGATTATTATTCTTAGTATTATTCTTGTAAAATTTATACTTAATGTTGATATCCAGGACTATTTTTTTAATAATGTGACAAAAATCTAACAAGCAGATTGCTATCTACCTGCCTGTTGTGCTCAGGGCTGACCTACACCGGCACAGAGCAGTAACAGACTGCTTCTGCTGGAGACTGAGCAGCTTCCGCTGGCATCATCTGCTCTGCTCTGTTGATGGGGCATGAATGCTGATGTCATGATGATTGACAGTTGGCTTGCCACTACCTAACTGCAGTCACGTACGATTGACAGAGCAGTCCAGAAGAAGAGTCGCACTGTTGATGTTGAGCAGCGGAAACACTGACTGTGACTGTCAATGATCACTCTGTGCCAGTGTCAGATAGAACAGGCAGGTAGTTGGCTCTGTTAGTAACTACCTAACTGTTAGTTTAGTTAAAATCTAAATACTAAATTATAGGATCTACTTTTATTTTAACACAGTTTAGCCTTCATGTTAATTTAGGTGACATGAATTAAAGAGAATCTGTCCGTAGGTTTTAACCTTCAAACTATTTACATGTGTATGTTGCGCTTTCAAAGACAAATCCTGCAATACTTTTACAGTAGAAGGCTGTAAATCTGAAACATTTGTCACTCCAGCTCTATTCTCCACCTCCTCCTGCTTGGCTGACTGTTCCTTTACCTGAAATCACGCAGCATAGAGGCTGTCAGTTAAGCTGTAGGAGGCAGCACTAGATAGATAATAGACCTGGAGGCTTCAGATCAAAATATAGCAGTTCAGCCTTGTTTGTATTTCAATTTAAAGGCTGCTTTCTAATTATCAGAGGCACGTACTGGCCATATAAAGGTTAGTACTGGAACTGTCTCTGAAAGAGCTATATTTGCATATCAATAATTTGGGGTGTGAAATTCTGCTGGCAGATTACCTTTAAGTGGTTTTCATTTTTTAATTCCCCTTCATTCTTTTTTTTAGTCTGTTAAAGTTTGCATCCTAAAATTAGTGCCAGCTCTCCTTTTGTGTTTCTAGACTGCATTTCCCTAAAGGCAATGCGCTCTGGCTTTTCTGCAAAAGCCGTGTCCCACAACTCACACACTCAGTGCAAATCTACTTCACTTACAAAGCATCATACTGAACTCCTAAATAGTCTCAAGGTAGATAAATCATTATTCACATGGTTTCTTCACCAGGCCAACACTCCTAGAATGCACTGTCTTAAGACTCTTCTCCAGGCAATTATGTTTCAGATTCTGGCAGTGTCACAATACATGCTCAGTGTACTATAAGGAAGCAATAAATCAAATGATATATTAAATTTTAATATTGTAGTCTCCACTCTGGAAAAACTACCACTATCCTCTTTGGCCAAAGCCTTGAGTTCACAAGATAAGAGCAAATAGTCTCTTCAAAGATGAAGAGAATTTGACCTCTAGTACTACCTAATGGATGTAGCAATTAAGGATCTGTAAACCCAAACTGTAAAGTTCGGGGAACATATTGGACATCTAGTGTTAAGTACCGAACCCCGAAAACGGACTTTTAACAGGACGTCTGGTTTACTGATCACATACGGATGCCTAATAGTGATGAGCAAATTTGTTCGGAAAACAATCGCCAAACATAAATTTGGCACGAATATGGCATATTCAGATTCGTGATCGGAAACACAAGCAAAATTTTATAAAATCGGAAAAAATCAGTAACATTCGTTAAAAGTGAGGGAAAATATTTGCTTTGCCACAAAATATTTTCAACACTTTAGCCACTATAATTGTGGTCTATCGTATCATGAGCATTTGGCATGTGTTTGATGAGGGGAGGGGGCTTGTAGAGCTCATAGACGCTGTGTTTTTGTAAACAGTTATTCGTTTTTCCTAACTTTATGCGTGCACATTGCAGCTAGCCAATCAGGGTGCAGGAAAAACCCACAATGTCCTGACACAACGGCTTGTGTCATTGGCTGCTGAAATCACATGTCCGTCTCCATATAAATAGCCAACACTTTGTTTTAGTGCCATTTTGATACTGTAATAGCGCAGAGAGGCTGCTCATGATGCTGGCACTGTTAGCAACAAAATTTTAGCTAGTTAGTTAGGCGGCTGTATATCAGTCAGATTGTGTAGCTAGCTAGTGTCCAGTGTGGCTGTTAAATTTACCTTCCAGCACTTTTTTTTTCTTTTTTTTTGCCATTACTGAGGTTCTCAGAGAAAGCCAGCAGGGAACTTATCATACAAGTGTGTTGTGCACTGCTTCTATTGTGCTCCATGCATGAGTATAGCATTCTAATTAATAATTTTTCATTAGCTAAATGTGAAAAAGCCAGCTGTATCTCAGATTTTAGCTAGTTAGCTAGGCGGTTGTATTTCACTCAGATAGTGTTACTAGCTAGTGTCCAGTGTGGCTGTGAAATTTACCTTCCAGCATTTTTTTTGGCCCTTACTGAGGTCCACAGACAAAGCCAGCAGGGTACAAGTCCTACAAGTGTGTTGTGCATTGCTTCTATTGTGCTTCATGCATGAGTATAGCTTTCTAAATTATATTTTTTCACTAGGTAAATGGGAAACAGCCTGCTGTATCCCACCTTGTCATTTAGTGCTGTGGTGATTTGAAACTGTCTACAGACCTAAGGCACATTAAAAAAATATAATTTTTCAGTTGCAAAAAGTTAGACAACACTTTGTCATTTTGTTGGGTTGAAATTAAGCTGTGGAGGCCTGATCCAGAGGCCACAAAACAATTATTCTGTTCCTAGTGTCATACAGTAGGGGACCTGACTTTCAAATAGTTTGCAGCATCTAGTCTGTTATACAGGTCTGATACTTAGGAATAAATTCTTGGACTTTCAAGTGCGCTGCCAGACAAATTCCATAACCACACCAGGTTAAAAAAGTTAACCCTTTAATCCCTACGCGTTTCGAAGCATAACACTTCTTCTTCAGGGGTTGACACATGAATACAGAGAGCTGTCACCACATTTATACATGCAGGATTCAAATTTGGCGCCATGAAAGACATGTGCTGCGCCGTAAAGGTCAAAGATCAAAATAGTTCAAGTGTCAGGAAAAGTTCATTAAAGTTAACTAATCTATAATAAATAAAATCAATTATATATTTATTTTATTTTGCAGATGAAAGGAAATGCGAATAGAAGAAGAAGAAAAAAATGAATATAAAAAGAAAAAGAGAAAAGAAGAAATGAACCCACAACGTGGGAAAAAAAAGGGGGGGGAGAAAGGGATCGCAGTCCAACAAACATACCACCACACCAGGGAGAGTGTTCGGATTAAAAAAGGAAAAAACAAATTGTAATGCCAAACGATCATAAGGAAATTGTATCTCCGAAATATATATGTAAAAAATAAATATGTATATATATATGATGATTAAAAATGCGTATAGGAAAAAAGATTTATAAATATATAAATATGGAATAAATAATTAAATAAATAATTAAAGTGTCCCAGTTATTTTGCTTTCCATTCCAAAGGAAGTCAGTGGCACAACTCAATGGCCGAAACACACCCGAAAACAAGCCCATTAGAGATCATCAGATCACTCACCACTCAGGACAGAAAACAATAGAGTATAAAATTGATATTAATATTATTAAAAAGGGGACGTTAAAAAAATGAAAAATAAATAAATAAAAAAGAGAAAACCCTATACCGAAAAATCAAGTTGAACCCATCAATGGAAAAAAACGCTAGAAAGGGGTATATGTCTATGTGCGTGCATGATTGTGAAGGTTTTTAATTTATTCCTATGAAAAATATGAAACATATATAGAAATGAAGACCATTCATTTCTATATATGTTTCATATTTTTCATAGGAATAAATTAAAAACCTTCACAATCATGCACGCACATAGACATATACCCCTTTCTAGCGGTTTTTTCCATTGATGGGTTCAACTTGATTTTTCGGTATAGGGTTTTCTCTTTTTTATTTATTTATTTTTCTTTTTTTAACGTCCCCTTTTTAATAATATTAATATCAATTTTATACTCTATCGTTTTCTGTCCTGAGTGGTGAGTGATGTGATGATCTCTAATGGGCTGGTTTTCGGGTGTGTTTCGGCCATTGAGTTGTGCCACTGACTTCCTTTGGAATGGAAAGCAAAATAACTGGGACACTTTAATTATTTATTTAATTATTTATTCCATATTTATAAATCTTTTTTCCTATACGCAATTTTAATCATCATATATATATATATATATATACATATTTATTTTTTACATATATATTTCGGAGATACAATTTCCTTATGATCGTTTGGCATTACAATTTGTTTTTTCCTTTTTAAATCCGAATACTCTCCCTGGTGTGGTGGTATGTTTGTTGGACTGCGATCCCTTTCCCCCCCCCCTTTTTTTCCCACGTTGTGGGTTCATTTCTTCTTTTCTCTTTTTCTTTTTATATTCATTTTTTTCTTCTTCTTCTATTCGCATTTCCTTCATCTGCAAAATAAAATAAATATATAATTGATTTTATTTATTATAGATTAGTTAACTTTAATGAACTTTTCCTGACACTTGAACTATTTTGATCTTTGACCTTTACGGCGCAGCACATGTCTTTCATGGCGCCAAATTTGAATCCTGCATGTATAAATGTGGTGACAGCTCTCTGTATTCATGTGTCAACCCCTGAAGAAGAAGTGTTATGCTTCGAAACGCGTAGGGATTAAAGGGTTAACTTTTTTAACCTTTTGTGGTTATGGAATTTGTCTGGCAGCGCACTTGAAAGTCCAAGAATTTATTCCTAAGTAACTGTGTTGCGGTTCCGCTGTGGACCGTTGGACGTGCAGCAGGCTGACATACTATACAGGCTTTACTTTTTCTTTGAAAAGGTGAGTATAAATACTCTAATTATTTATACGTTTTACCCAGATAAGACCCTATTGCGCTCTTGTCTCAACCTTTTAGTTATACAAATACAGGTCTGATACTGAGGCCACAAAAAATTCTTCTGTTCTTACTGTCATACAGTTGGGGACATCTCACATTCAAATAGTTTGTAGCATCTAGTGTATTATAGAGTCCCGATACAGAGGCCACAAAAATATTCTTGTGTTCCTAGTGTCATACAATAGGGGACCTGACATTCAAATTGTTTGTAGCATATCTTCTTTGTCATACAGGCCTCATCCACACTCAAACAATTCTTTTTTCTGTGACCAACACGATATAGCATGCCATATTTCAACTTGGAATTTACTGTCACTGAAATTCAGCTGTTTGCAGAGGTGGTGCAGAGTTTAAAATCTATTTTTTTATTGCTAATACTGTGTTCCTACCACACTATCTGAGCAACATGACTGGAAAAAGTGAGGCAGCGGTGGAAGGGGAATTTGGCTTGGTGTACATGGGGTAGATGGTAATGTTCATGAAAGCACTAGTGAAGCAACGTCACATTCTATGCAAAGACAACTGACAACTTCTGTTGCTGGACAGACTCCTCCACTACCTCTCTTTGGCTGACGCACAGCGGTACGCCTTGTCGATGATGCCCAGAAAGAGCATGTAATCGAGGGGATAGCAAACACAGCTTTAAGTGGCCTCTTTTCCTCTTCCTCCACCTCAACATCACACCCAGTACAGTCCATATACTGTAGGTGGCACCCAAATTCCCCTTGCTTCCCCTGCGCCCCTACTCTCCAACCATACAATAGACTGTATGGAACCACAGATGGGGAAGTCTGAAGAGCTAATCACATTCTATGCCAGAAGTGTACTCAAAAGCTTCACAGAGTCAAGAGGAGGATATCTGCACCGATGCCCCAAATTGTTTTTAGCTTGGATCCGGGGCAGGACTAAGTAAGGTCTGAACAGCATCCTTACCCTCGTCATCAGACTATAACCCCTGGGGGGAGGTGATCCTGGTGAGACTCAGATATCTGAGGCTCACGTGGACTGTACTGTGCTGTCAGGGCAAGAAGAGGAGAAGGTTGACTTCAACGGCGTGGAATGTGATAACACAGAGGATGATGATGATGAGGTGTTAGGTTCCAATTGACATGAACATAGAGGCACACAGCTGAGCTTTACGCCGTATGTCGCAGACACGTTGGAATGCAGCCACGACTAGCAATGCATCCTCAGCCACAACTGTGCCTGTGATCAGCAGAGTCTGCAAGTCTGCAGTTCTCAGGGGTGGCAAGGTTTGCCTAGCCTGGGCCTTTTTTGACACTGCAAACGATGAGCCAACTCACGTAATCTGCCAACTTTACAAAAAAAAGCTGAGTCGAGGTAAAAAGTGCAATAATTTGACTACTACTTGTATGAACCTTCACATACGCAATCAACATGCTTTAATGTGGGAATCCCACTGCGCAAAAATGCGGACAAGTGGACCTCAACAACCACGAGCCGCCCCATCAATCACATCTGCTGCTTCTTCCTTCCTTCCTTCTCCTCTGTTACCGTGCCAACTATTGAGATGCAGGCCTTCAACCACAGAACCTCAGGTTCTTTACCCGCTCCAGTCATGCTGACTGAGACCCCACCATCAGCTGTAACAGAAGTGGACATTCCTGCTGTTTTTGACCAATCTTAGAGAACGAGCACACCACAAGTTTCTCAATCCACTGTAACATCTCCGCCTGCACCACTTTTACGGTCCAGCAGTTTGTCTGGTTCATCATACTCCGCCCTTTCTCAGCACTGCAGCCAGCGCACAGTTCCGCAGTTGTGGTCACGTAAAAGACTGTTTCCTTGTACACATGAGATACACTTGTACGCATGACAAAGCTAAGAGGTTGAACTCCACCATCTACAATGTGTACAGATTGTACCGCTACAGACGGTTTCTGAAAGCTGATGGTGGTTGCAGTCCCCCAGTACCAAGTGCCCAGTCACCATTACTTTTCTAAGAAAGCTGTGCATGTGCTACACCAGCATGTCGCAGACATCACCCATTCCTTGACTAAATCCCTGTCTTTCAGGGTGCATTTCACCTTCAGAAAAAAAACCCTGATTGAGGGAGAGAGGGAAGAGAGACAGGTGCGGCACTTCCTCTGAGTGTAATACATTTTTGCCAACATTGAAAAATTCTTTTAGTTATGGTTATGATCACCTTTAATCAATAGGAAATGCATGTTGCGATGCTCTAGGAATCGATTCTTTGTGCACATCTCCTCAATGTCTTGTAAAATCCAATAAGGTGTGCAGCTCACTTTGGAGAACTACAGTATGTACAGATCCTGCTTTAGATCTATGTAGGTAGTGAATTCAGAGCTAAAAGGAGCTCCAAGTGGTGCTCATCACCTTAGGATTTCTTAAAACCATCAATTTCCAGGGAAAATCTAATCAACAAAATTGTTTTAATTTCTCAAAGAAAAAATGATAAAATACAATATAACGTGTTTTGGCTGCTATTTTTACAGTGCAGTCTTCATCAGGTAACAAAAAAACAAAAAACAAGCAACAAAGAAAAGCACTATAGGGTCTATCTCTGTCTGCCAGGGTGCATTTCACCACAGACACATGGACAAGTAAGCATCGCCAAGGGTGTTACAGCTCGCTGACTGGGCACTGGGTGACTCTGGTAGCTGTAGGGACTAGAGTTGAGCGAAACGAGTCGAAAAAATTCAAAAGTCGCCGACTTTTGGCAAAGTCGAGTTTCATGAAACGAAACCCGACCCTAGGATGAGGTCGGCCACGAGGTCGGCGACTTACGCTCCAAAGTCGCGTTTCAAAAGTTTGTTTTGCGCTCTTTTTCAGCCAATCAGGATCCACGGACACTGTGGGCAACGTGATGACATAGGCACGGCTCACCACCATCTTTCAGAAGGGCATGCAAGTGATTGGTTTGCTTTGGTGGGCGTCACAGGGGGTATAAAAGGGCGTGCACTCCGACCGCCATCTTACTTCTGCCGATCTTAGTATAGGGAGAGGTTGCTGCTGATTCTGTAGGGAGAGCGTTAGGCAGGGAAGAAGACAAAAAAACTGCTTCTGCTGCTAGCGATTTGGCCTGCACAACACACCAGTCACTGTGTGTGCAGTGCAAGGGGAGGCTATATAGTGGTGTATCAGTGGTGTTGGTTGTTGGGCTGCCTTCTAAGGCTTCCTGACATTCCTGCATTGCTGTTTACCCACTGCTCCGCAAACTGCTTTTTTAAAAGCAATCCCAATTTTTTTTTTTGTCCTGCTGAGAAGACAAAAAAACTGCTTCTGCTGCTAGCGATTTGGCCTGCACAACACACCAGTCACTGTGTGTGCAGTGCAAGGGGAGGCTATATAGTGGTGTAACAGTGGTGTTGGTTGTTGGGCTGCCTTCTAAGGCTTCCTGACATTCCTGCATTGCTGTTTACCCACTGCTCCGCAAACTGCTTTTTTAAAAGCAATCCAATCTCCCTTATCCTCTAGTCACTTTTGTCACAGCTGTGCCATCGAGCCTGTCACATAGTGCTCAGATATTCATTGGGCCTCACACAATCCAAAAGTGTCCAGTGTCCAAAAGTGTGTGCAGAGATTCAAAATCTCCCTTATCCTCTAGTCACTTTGGTCACAGCTGTGCCATCGAGCCTGTCACATAGCGCTCAGATATCAGTGGGCCTCACACAATCCAAAAGTGTCCATCCAGTGTCCAAAAGTGTGTGCAGAGATTCAAAATCTCCCTTATCCTCTAGTCACTTTGGTCACAGCTGTGCCATCGAGCCTGTCACATAGCACTCAGATATCAGTGGGCCTCACACAATCCAAAAGTGTCCATCCAGTGTCCAAAAGTGTGTGCAGAGATTCAAAATCTCCCTTATCCTCTAGTCACTTTGGTCACAGCTGTGCCATCGAGCCTGTCACATAGGGCTCAGATATTCATTGGGCCTCACACAATCCAAAAGTGTCCAGTGTCCAAAAGTGTGTGCAGAGATTCAAAATCTCCCTTATCCTCTAGTCACTTTGGTCACAGCTGTGCCATCGAGCCTGTCACATAGTGCTCAGATATCAGTGGGCCTCACACAATCCAAAAGTGTCCATCCAGTGTCCAAAAGTGTGTGCAGAGATTCAAAATCTCCCTTATCCTCTAGTCACTTTGGTCACAGCTGTGCCATCGAGCCTGTCACATAGCGCTCAGATATCAGTGGGCCTCACACAATCCAAAAGTGTCCATCCAGTGTCCAAAAGTGTGTGCAGAGATTCAAAATCTCCCTTATCCTCTAGTCACTTTGGTCACAGCTGTGCCATCGAGCCTGTCACATAGCGCTCAGATATCAGTGGGCCTCACACAATCCAAAAGTGTCCATCCAGTGTCCAAAAGTGTGTGCAGAGATTCAAAATCTCCCTTATCCTCTAGTCACTTTGGTCACAGCTGTGCCATCGAGCCTGTCACATAGCGCTCAGATATCAGTGGGCCTCACACAATCCAAAAGTGTCCAGTGTCCAAAAGTGTGCGCAGAGATTCAAAATCTCCCTTATCCTCTAGTCACTTTGGTCACAGCTGTGCCATCGAGCCTGTCACATAGCGCTCAGATATCAGTGGGCCTCACACAATCCAAAAGTGTCCATCCAGTGTCCAAAAGTGTGTGCAGAGATTCAAAATCTCCCTTATCCTCTAGTCACTTTGGTCACAGCTGTGCCATCGAGCCTGTCACATAGCGCTCAGATATCAGTGGGCCTCACACAATCCAAAAGTGTCCATCCAGTGTCCAAAAGTGTGTGCAGAGATTCAAAATCTCCCTTATCCTCTAGTCACTTTGGTCACAGCTGTGCCATCGAGCCTGTCACATAGCGCTCAGATATCAGTGGGCCTCACACAATCCAAAAGTGTCCATCCAGTGTCCAAAAGTGTGTGCAGAGATTCAAAATCTCCCTTATCCTCTAGTCACTTTGGTCACAGCTGTGCCATCGAGCCTGTCACATAGCGCTCAGATATCAGTGGGCCTCACACAATCCAAAAGTGTCCAGTGCCCAAAAGTGTGTGCAGAGATTCAAAATCTCCCTTATCCTCTAGTCACTTTGGTCACAGCTGTGCCATCGAGCCTGTCACATAGCGCTCAGATATCAGTGGGCCTCACACAATCCAAAAGTGTCCATCCAGTGTCCAAAAGTGTGTGCAGAGATTCAAAATCTCCCTTATCCTCTAGTCACTTTGGTCACAGCTGTGCCATCGAGCCTGTCACATAGCGCTCAGATATCAGTGGGCCTCACACAATCCAAAAGTGTCCAGTGTCCACAAGTGTCTGCAGAAATTCAAAATCTCCCCTGTCCTATAGACACCTTGTACATTGTTTTACATTACTATATAGTTTGTTGGATTTTGTCTACATTTCTACCAAAAATGAGGAAGGCTGGTGGAAGAGGCCGTGGAATTGGGCGGGGGTTAGCAGCTGGTAATGATGGTGTTGGTGGTGGATCTGATGGTAGTGGCAAGAGCAAAATAGGACCGAATGCAGGAGGTGCTGACCCTGCGTCATCGTCTGGCTACATAAGGCCTCGAACGCTTAGTTTTCTAGGAGTTGGCAAACCGCTTTTAAAGCCAGAGCATCAGGAAAAAGTTTTGTCTTACATTGCTGACTCAGCCTCCAGCTCTATCGCCTCCTCTTCTTCAGTTGTAAAAAGTAAAAGCACTGAGTCGTCATTGGAGGCTCATGTTCATGAACCACACCTTTCCTTGTGTCCTTCACCCCAACCAAGATTTAAGGATGACGCAGGCCATACTACTGATTACTCCATGGAGCTGTTTTCACATACCATGCCTGGATTATCAAGTGAAATGGTGAATTACCCAGGCCAAGATGAATCTGACATGGAGTGCACTGATGCACAGCCGCTGATGGATGATTCTGCTGGTACATTCACTCAGAGCACTACATTGTCCTCGCAGTGTACAGAGCCAGATTCTGACCCTGATGAGACTCAGGTGCTCCTACCCCCACACTATACCACCATACACGGTGACACAGAGGAAGGTGCACATGACATAGAAGAGGAGGTGATGGATGACCCAGTTGTTGACCCAGATTGGCATCCATTGGGGGAAGAGGGTGCTGCTTCCAATAGCTCAGATGAGGAGCATCCACAGCAGACATCGACATCGCAACAGCTGTTATCTGGCAGGCCCGGAGCACTCCAAAGACAGGTTCCAAACATCAAAAGAGTTGCTGGACAGCTTGTCCAGAGGGTCAAAAGATCACAGCGTGCTAGGCTGCAAAATGTCTGCCTAAGTAGGAAGAGTGCAGTGTGGCACTTTTTTGAACAAAATCCTCATGATCAGGCCAAGGTTATCTGTAAGAAGTGCGCAAAGACCTTTAGCCGAGGGAAAAATCTGAAAAATTTGAATACCAGTTGCATGCTTAGACATTTAACCAGCATGCACTTGCAAGCGTGGACACAACACCAAACCTCAAGTGCCACATGTGCAACTGATCACAACGAAGGTAGTCAGCAACGCTACATTGTTTCCCCCACTGTAAGCCCACCGGTTAGCACAGCAGCAAATGTTGAGGTGTCGTTGAAAGACCACAGCAGTCAGGGAATCCCACTGTTACATCAACGAAAGACTGATTCTAGGCCATCAGAAAGAACACCAACTCCATCACCATCATCAACCCTCTCTCAGTCCGCCCTGTCCACCGCTACTTCCACCATATGCAGCTCTCAAATCCAGCTCACCCTCCCAGACACTATGAGTAGGTCAAGAAAGTACTCAGTCTCTCATCCGCGTACACTGGGTTTGAACGCCCACATTGCCAAACTAATCTCGTTTGAGATGATGCCCTTTCGGTTGGTGGAAAGCACAGCTTTCCGCGAACTCATGGCCTATGCAGTACCACGCTATGACCTACCCAGTCGCCACTTCTTCTCTCGCAAAGCCATCCCAGCCCTCCACCATCATGTGAAAGACCGCATTGTCCATGCACTCAAGCAGTCAGTGAGCGGAAAGGTGCACCTCACAACTGATGCATGGTCCAGTCGGCATGGCCAGGGCCGTTACGTGTCCATCACTGCGCACTGGGTTAATGTGGTGGATGCAGGGTCCACAGGGGACAGCGGTGGTGGGACAGTGCTGCCTAGCCCACGGTATAGGAAACAGTTGGCTGTAGGCGTTCGACCCTCCTCCTCCTCCTCCAGAAGCAAAAGCTCGTCCACAGAGCGCAGTCGTACGAGCACTCCATCTGCAGCTGCCACTGTTGCACACGATGTGTCCCCCTATCGAGCAGCTAGTGGAAAGCGTCAGCAGGCTGTGTTGCAGATGATGTGTTTGGGCGACAGACACACCGCCGAGGTGCTGGCCGAGTACTTGAAGCGACAAACTGAGTCATGGCTGGGCAGTGTACATCTTGAGGCAGGCAAGGTAGTTAGTGATAACGGCCGTAATTTTGTGGCAGCCATAGCCCTTTCAAAACTCAGCCACATACCTTGCTTGGCTCACACCTTGAACCTGTAGGTGCAGTGCTTCCTCAAAAATTATCCGGAGTTAACAGCCCTGCTCCAGAAGGTGCGAAGACTGTGCGCGCACATCCGCCGGTCGCCTGTACACTCCTTTCGTATGCAGAAGCTGCAGCGATTGCTCCACCTTCCCAACCACCGCCTCATTATCGACATTGCAACAAGGTGGAACTCCACCCTGCACATGGTGGAGCGGCTGTGCGAGCAGAGGCAGGCCATAATGCATTTGTGGGAGGATACACGGCCAGGCACTTTGAGAGCAGACATGGAGTTGACAGGTGTGCAGTGGTCGAAGCTGAAAGACCTTTGTAAAGTCCTTCAGTGTTTTGAGGAATGCACACGGCTGGTAAGCGCAGACGACGCCATCCTAAGCATGAGCATCCCACTTATGCGTCTGCTCATGCAAACTTTGATGCACCTTAAGGAGCAGGCGTCTGCAGCCAATGTTGATGAGGAGGAAGAGGAGGAGGGAATCATTGATGACATTCAGCAATTGTCTGCTCAGGGACCTCTCCTGGATGAGGTGGAGGAAGAAGAGGAGGAGGAGGATGATGATGGGGATGATTACTTAGGGGAGGAGGATGCATCTCGTGGGGCAAGTGAAAATGTTGGCGTGGCAAGGTCTGGTACAAGGTTTGTGCGTGACTGGAGGGATGTGGATTTGCCAGAAAGTGCTCCTCCACCCAGCACTCGCAGTGCATCATTGACACCGGGAACATTGGCCCACATGTCAGATTATGCCTTGCGGATCCTAAAAAGGGACCCCCGCATTGCCAAAATGATGAACGATGACGACTACTGGTTGGCCAGCATCCTGGATCCACGCTATAAAGGCAAATTACAAAACATCATGCCACAGGAGAACCTTGACCTAATATTGGCTAATAAACAAGCAACTCTGGTAAATCGGTTGCTTGAGGCATTCCCAGCACACAGCAGCGGTGATGGTTCTCACACGAGCCGTACGGGCCGGGGGCAGCTTGGCAGAGGTGTTCGTGGTGCACACAGCAGAAGTGGCGTTGGAGACAGGGGTTTCATGACAATGTTGTGGACTGATTTTTCAAATACCGCTCACACAACTGGTAATACTGCATCGATGGAAAGTGACAGGAGACAGCAGTTGTCAACTATGGTTACAAACTACTTTTCCTCCCATATCGATGTTCTCCCACACAGGTCATTCCCCTTTGACTATTGGGCCGCTAAACTGGACACCTGGCCTGAATTGGCCCAATATGCCTTACAGGAGCTCGCTTGCCCAGCTGCAAGTGTGCTATCGGAAAGAGTCTTCAGTGCAGCTGGATCAATCCTGACAGAAAAAAGGACCCGTCTGTCAACCCAAAATGTGGATGATCTAACCTTCATTAAAATGAACCACGCATGGGTTTCCAAGGATTTTGTCCCACCTTCCCCTGATGACACATAGGGTGACAGAAAAATGGCTTGCTTTGGTCCACCTCTTCCTGGTACTTCACCTATTTCGCCTTTTGCATCAGCTGAATGTCCAACATCAACATATGCCACTTTCTAAAACTCCCTAACTGTGCTGCCTCCCCCCCATGGCCGGGGTCACCACCTAGCGCACGACACCGTGCGAGTGCCGTTGCCCTGGACAGGTGGGTAGGCCGACTCTTGGGCGCGGGCAATGGCACAGGGTCCCTCATAGTGCAATCAAGTGTCTCTGACGGTGGTGGTGCACACCCTCCGTCAGACACACCGCTGTACTATGAGGGGCCCAGTGCCAGTACCGACGCCCACGAGTGGGCCCCCCTTGCTTGGGCAGGGCCCCAGCATTTGCAATCTTTACCTCTCCCTGCTCCTCCGCTGTGTAATCTGGGCCTTCAAATCCATACTGTGCCTGACACCGTCTGAGCCTGCTTCCTGATGTATAGACATATATTTTGAATGTGTACGCTATCCATACATGTTATCCGGGGATACGGTACCCTTTCTAACCTTTGTGCAATCACATGCAATCCATACTGGGCCTAACACCGTCTGAGCCTGCCTCCTGAGACATATATTTTGAATGTGTACGCTATCCATACATGTTATCCGGGGATACTGTACCCTTTCTAACCTTTGTGCAATCACGTGCAATCCATACTGGGCCTAACACCGTCTGAGCCTGCCTCCTGAGACATATATTTTGAATGTGTACGCTATCCATACATGTTATCCGGGGATACGGTACCCTTTTTAACCTTTGTGCAATCACGTGCAATCCATACTGGGCCTAACACGTCTGAGCCTGCCTCCTGATGTATAGACATATATTTTGAATGTGTACGCTATCCATACATGTTATCTGGGGATACGGTACCCTTTCTAACCTTTGTGCAATCACGTGCAATCCATACTGGGCCTAACACCATCTGAGCCTGCCTCCTGAGACATATATTTTGAATGTGTACGCTATCCATTCATGTTATCCAGGGATACGATACCCTTTCTAACCTTTGTGCAATCACGTGCAATCCATACTGGGCCTAACACCGTCTGAGCCTGCCTCCTGATGTATAGACATATATTTTGAATGTGTACGCTATCCATACATGTTATCTGGGGATACGGTACCCTTTCTAACCTTTGTGCAATCACGTGCAATCCATACTGGGCCTAACACCGTCTGAGCCTGCCTCCTGAGACATATATTTTGAATATGTACGCTATCCATACATGTTATCCGGGGATACGGTACCCTTTCTAACCTTTGTGCAATCACGTGCAATTCTTACTGGGCCTAACACCGTCTGAGCCTGCCTCCTTATGTATAGACATATATTTTGAATGTGTACGCTATCCGTACATGTTATCTGGGGATACGGTACCCTTTCTAACCTTTGTGCAATCACGTGCAATCCATACTGGGCCTAACACCATCTGAGCCTGCCTCCTGAGACATATATTTTGAATGTGTACGCTATCCATACATGTTATCCGGGGATACGGTACCCTTTCTAACCTTTGTGCAATCACGTGCAATCCATACTGGGCCTAACACCGTCTGAGCCTACCTCCTGATGTATAGACATATATTTTGAATGTGTACGCTATCCATACATGTTATCTGGGGATACGGTACCCTTTCTAACCTTTGTGCAATCACGTGCAATCCATACTGGGCCTAACACCGTCTGAGCCTGCCTCCTGAGACATATATTTTGAATGTGTATGCTATCCATACATGTTATCTGGGGATACGGTACCCTTTCTAACCTTTGTGCAATCACGTGCAATCCATACTGGGCCTAACACCGTCTGAGCCTGCCTCCTGATGTATAGACATATATTTTGAATGTGTACGCTATCCATACATGTTATCTGGGGATACGGTACCCTTTCTAACCTTTGTGCAATCCATACTGGGCCTAACACCGTCTGAGCCTGCCTCCTGAGACATATATTTTGAATGTGTACGCTATCCATACATGTTATCCGGGGATACGGTACCCTTTCTAACCTTTGTGCAATCACGTGCAATCCATACTGGGCCTAACACCGTCTGAGCATGCCTCCTGAGACATATATTTTGAATGTGTACGCTATCCATACATGTTATCTGGGGATACGGTACCCTTTCTAACCTTTGTGCAATCACGTGCAATCCATACTGGGCCTAACACCGTCTGAGAATGATAGATGGGGCCCACCATACACTGGAACATTCCAAAGGTGGACATCAGACACTGGAGCAGCATTTACAGGGCCCATTATACACTAGAGCATTAGAAATGGGGCCCATTATGTTTGGAGCATTATTTGGGCCCATAAGACAGTAGAGCTTCATCCATGGGGACCAACATATACTGTAGCATTATGTGGAGCTCATCATATACTGTTTCAAACATTATATGGGACCAATGATTCTGTATGGAGAAATAGATGGGCCTTGTCATGAGATGTAAAAAGTGAGGTATTTTTCATTGTACTATACAGCTATTTCTCTGCCATATCGGAGCATGATGAGTTGTGGTATGTGTTAAAGGGGCGCTCTTTCGCCCAGGGCACATGAAAACCTGGAGCCAGCCCTCCCCCCCCACAGTCTGTAGCCAAATAACCCCCATTTTTCAGTGCGTAACTTGTATTATGAAGTTAATTAAGGTTGACAAGCTTAAGTAAGAAGAATTGATGCTTTTGGCATTCAAATGGGCACTGTTGGTGTGTTTCCTGTCCTCCTCTCACTGCCGACTTTTATTCCCCATTGACTTACATTGGGTTTCGTGTTTCGGGACGACCCCGACTTTTCCCTATAATCGGACGATCTTGCTCGACCCGACTTTTGGAAAAGTCGGGTTTCACGAAACGAAACGCGACCCTAAAAAACCAAAAGTCGCTCAACTCTAGTAGGGACTGGTGCTGCTCCACAAGTCTTGGAATCCCCAGGGTTTGCAGGACAAACTTCTACATTTAACACTTCCTCCACTGTTTCTGACTCCTCTATCTCCTCTAAGGCCTCCACCTGTGCCCTCAACCTCTGCCTTAACGAGACACGCATTCCAACAGTGCAGAGCGAATCCCCACCACCTCCGTACTGCGCAGCCAGGGCTCACCACAATCAGACAGTATTAAAATTCATATGCCTTGGAGATCGCAGTCATACAACTGAAGAGTTATTGACAGCTTTCCAGGCTGAGTTGGATCAATGACTGTCTCTGCTGAACCTGCATCCAGGAATGGCCGTGTCCGATAATGGTACAAACCTGGTGGCATCCTTACGGAGGGACAAGCTCACACACGTGCCTTGCATGAGGAACCTGGTGTTATAGCGTTTTCTCCACCACTCTCCTGACCTGGGTGAGCTGCTCCAGAAAGCACGTAAGCTGTGTCCTCATTTCCGCCGCTCGCACCCCTCTGATCATCGACTTGCATCAATACAGAGCCAGTTAATAGGTTGATATGCGATGTGTCAACAAGGTGGAATTCCACTCTGCATATGTTGCAGCGACTGTAGCAGCAGCAAGGAGCCCTGACGCAGTATGTCATATTGTATAGCCTGGGCCAACGCAGTACGGATGTGGCGCATATCACATTTACAGAGTGGGCACAGATTAAGGACTGTTACAGCCTTCTGCACAGTTTTGAAATGGCTACTAAGATGGTTAGCACTGACAATGCCGTCATTAACATCACTATTCCGGTCATCTATAAGCTGGAGCAGACTTTGAATAGCCTGTGGGAGATGGTGGTGGTCCCAGAAGAAGAGGAGGAAGCAGAGGAGGAATCGGAAGGGATAACATTATCTCTAAGCTCAAGACACCCTCCCAGGCGGGTGCCAAGGGAGGGTGGATTACTGCTATTGAGGGGAGCTGGTGATAACAGACTGTTATCGAAGGTGCAAGGTCTGAGGAACAAATGGAGGAGGAAGAGATGATGGGCGAGCAACTGTCAGATGAAGAGGATAAACCTCCCCTCTGTTGTTCGTGGTTGGCAGGAGGGGACAGAGGAAATGAGCCTCATTGTTACCCAGCCACCAACACAACATGGGCTTGGACCTCATGGTACAGCCTGACATATGAGTGCCTTCTTGCTGCAATATCTGCAACATGATGCCCGTATAGTTATGATTAGGAATACTGCTGACTACTGGGTTGCCACTCTGTAAGATCCACATTATAAAATCAAATTTTGCCAGATGATTCCCACTCTGGAAAGGGACCCGCGAATGCTGGAGTATCGAAACACGCTTTTATACAACCTTAAGAGAGCTTTCCCCAAGACAGCATTGAAGAACACAGCTCACATCACAGCTCTAGACATCCAACCTCCAGCACGTCAATTCATTAACGCCAAAACATTAGCAGCAGTGGTTAAAGTGGAAGAAGCAATTTCTGTGAGTCCTTTGACACTTTTTTTAGACCAACTCATGCACCAGCACAACAGAGTTCAAGTCTTACACGTGGTGAATGAATGGAGAGGATGGTGCAGGAGTATCTAGAACTGAATACCAATACCATCAGGGAGGGTTTGGACCCTTTCACATTTTGGTCTTCCAAAATGGATGAGTGGTCTGAGCTTGCCTCACACGCCTTGGAGGTTTTATCGTGCCCAGCAGCCAGCGTTCTCTCAGAATGTGTCTTCAACGCTGCTGGTGGTGTCCTGACGGATAAGTGCAACCGGCTGTCCCCTGAAAGTGTAGACTGCCTAACTTTCATCAAGATGAACAAATCATGATGGATCTCGAAGGACTTTTGCACCCCACTCACAGACTGTACAGACTAGGTGATATTGCATTTTTTAGTGTGATGCATTAATGTCACGTAACTGCACTCTGTAATATCTTTAATGTGGCTTCTGTGCCTGCTGTAGCTGCTGCTGATGTTAACACAAATTTGTAGAAATGTGAATAGTCATAGTTGGTCTACATCTGCTGGGTTAGCTGTAGTGGAAGGCCCATTATACTATTTGTATTCTCGTGACAGTTATTCCACTTCGGTGGTGTCAGGCCCTCATTTTTTAAAATGTGAACACTCCTGGTTGGGTGTCCATCTGCTGAATTGGGTTTACTGGAAGAACTATCGGTCCCTATTATACTATCTATACTGTGGTGAAATTGATGTCACTTTTATGGTGTCTGCCAGTAATTTTTGGAAATGTGAACACTCCTGGTTGGGTGTTCATCTTCTGGATTGGGTTTAGGGGAAGACCTGTCTGTCCCTATTATACTATTTCTACTGTGGTGAAACAGATGCCACCTTTGTGGTGTCTGCCAGTAATTTTTGGAAATTGAACACTCCTGGTTAGGTGTCCATCTGCTGAATTGGGTTTAGTGAAAGACTTATTCATCCCTATCACACTATCTATTCTGTGGTGAAATTGATGCCATTTTGGTATTGTCTGCCAATATTTTTTTGACATGTGAACACTCTTGGTCGGGTCTCCTTCATGTTGGCTGTAGGAGTAGGCCTCCAAGACCATCAGGCCTCCACTTCCTTAGAGTCAAATACCCGTTTACTATCCTACAAAACTACAAAACTGATATTTGTGCCACCTGAGTGTGGCTCAGCATGAAAGCAGGTAGAGGTGCTGCATGTGGTATCAGGGCTCCCAGCAAAGGAGGCCTACACCGATCCCTCACCCACCTCATCTTACTGTGACGTTCAATTGAAAGCTGTAAATGCTGTCCCAGACCCTGATACCTCATGCCTGCCTGATTGCTGCAGTGCCATGCTACAATTAGTACTGTGGGTGAATTGAGGCCAATTTCCTGATTGCTGCCCCTAATTTGATGCATTTTGGCAGCATTTGGGGCAGTTATAAGGTGTTGTACATGCGTTTGTTTTTGCCTCCCATTGACCATTTGTTATGTTTGATGAATATTCTATGAATTAATTAATAAATATTGAAAATTGTGCAATCATAAGCCGAACCGAACATTGAAATTTTCGCTCATCTCTAATGCCTAATAAAGTTTGTTGAAAGACTGAAGAACAGCCAATCAACAAGCTTTTAGGCTGTTGGCACTTCCAGAGCAATCACCCTGCATATATAAGCATAAAGTGACAGTGGAAAAGTCCATTCAACATACTCAGAGAGATTCATGTGGACAGCTCCCTGAGGAAGCCCTTGTACCCCAACGAGTATTTCACCCAGCCTCTTCAGGGGCGAAAACCACCATTGGGGTTTTTGATAGTTACACTACATAAGTTTTCTTGAACTGTCCTTATTCTTCCACTGTGATTAAAAGGTACTGACACTTTGGTATATAATGCATTATGCAATATAAGCATGTGGTTGTAGCTCTCAGTTTACTTTCTCTGTTTTTCAATTAAGTCTTGCTATCATATATGATTTTTAAATTAATAAAGTATTTATTTTATTATGAGACACTTTTAGCACCTTTTTATCTTCCTGGTTAATGGTTTATGATTAGAGATGAATGAATAGCCTTGGTAAGTGCTCTCCATGCATGTGTTATGACTGTCACACAGCCACGACACATGCAGCCGCGGCGCCAAACCGCTGATTATTGGGAGTGCTCCAGGTATCTGGGTTCCTGATGCAACTGTTCAGTAACCGCTAAAACTTTTTGGATAAGCACTTATCCGAAGCTATTCACTCCTATTTATGATTTATAGGTGTGTTGCTGTTACTGGTGTTATTATTTTGGTAATGGCAAAATCATTGGAGTAATATTACTACCTTGTGGATGCAGCAATCCTAAAAATCAAGATCAACTCTTTAATGAAAATTGACTCATAATTTAGGATAAGAAGCCAAATATAAACCTCATTTGCAAACACATGTTTTGGGGTGTTTGCCCCTCATCAGTGATAAACAGGAGAGCTGGTTTGGATGTAAAGGTTAACTTTCTCCTTGTGGAAAGAAAAATTTGGCATAAGAAGCCTTATAGGTCATGCAATGGTCTACTGAAAATGTTAATATGGAAGTAGCCATTTCAAAGAGATAGAGGACAGAAACTATAGTACCCCCTATTGGAATATGCAGTTCTAAAAGTTAATATTCACCCTTTAAGTGTCTTGCCACATGATTTAAGATAAGAAACACAATGGAACTCTACCTCAAAATCTAAATTGCAGCAGCAAATCTGTACCCTTAAGACCTTAATATTGTTTGTCATAGTTTTATATTTTGATAGAGCACAATATTTCTAACTTTATTGTAATTATCCTCTTTGTGAGAAATTAACCATTTTGGGCTTGACTTCTGCTTAGCATAAATGAAAATTAAGGAATATATTTGTCATTCTCTCTGTATTTCAAGGGGACTTCAGACTGTGAAACTGAGTTCATGATCAATAATCATATTTCTATTTTTTTTCATGCAAACACATCAGACAGCAGTATAAAGCTCACCAAGTATAATCAGCAGCTAAAAATAAACCAGTATCTGTGTATAGAACACTAGCGGGTTCATTCTGATGCCAAACATAGATCAAATCAGCTCAGAGGGCAATCAAGTTAAGTATTTTCTCAAGGCAAAATAAATTAATATAATGATTCATGCATTTTCCAATTAAGAGATAAAAACATTTATGTTGCATAAAAATTGTGATATAAATAGACCACTTCTACCTTACATAGGTGAAGCTTCTCTTTTCAAAGTCATTTTTCAAGTTAACCGTAGAAGCCAGTAGATTGGCATTGTGCATAGATGCAAGAAGAGGCAAAAATTTGAAAAAAAATTTGAAAAATTTACAACCTTGAATTCTTATGTTAAATCAGAGAGTTATAGCGCACAAAATAGTTAATAAATAACATTTTCCATGTGTTTACTGTATATCAGTGCAGTTTTTGAGACAATTTTTTTTGTTAGAAAGTCATAAAAGTTAAAAGTTGACCAGCGATTTCTCATTTTTACAACAGCATTTACTAAACCATTTTTTAAGGACCCCACAACATTTGAAGTCATTTTGAGGGACCTGTATGACAGAAAATACTCAAAAGTGACACCATTCTAACAACTGCACCCCTCAAGGTGCTCAAACCCACATTTAAGAAGTTTATTAATCCTTCATGTTCTTCAGAGTAACTGAAGCAACGTGGAAGGAAAAAATGAACATTTAACTTTTTTCACAAAAATTTTACTTCAGAGCCAGTTTTCTTTCAATTTTCACAAGAGTAAAAATAGAAATGGACTATAAAACTTGTTGTGCAGTTTCTACTGAGCATGTGCGGCACCCACTAGGGCTGGGGGTACTCGGTACCGGGCCAGTCAGTTCTTCAGGGGATGTCACGGCAGCAGTGACCCAGTCCGTGGTCCTGGGCGTACAAAGAAAATAAAGATGATTTGGGGGCATAAAGATGGGAAATTTTATAGTGAATTTAACGCGTGATGCCACCCATGGTGTTCAGCAATGATAATATGGCCGACACGGCAGTTCAGATCCACTGGGGTAGTTGGTGACACAGCAGAGGTGGTACAGCTCTCCACGGGTAGAGCTAGGCCCCAGGGCAGTTATAGTGTTAAATGTGATGGTGGTGGTCATAGTGCAAGGCAGGTGACGCTGTGAATAAATCGGACAACACAGTGGCGTGCAGTCTTCACACTTTTATTCACAGTTCTTCCAGGTACAATCCTCAGCCGAGGTGCTGTGTCCTCCGGGTCAGTGGTCCAGCCAGCTGTCAGGTAATTTGGGGTACACTGTACCAGAACCCCCTTCTGATGTTCCTTCCCTGGCCGTCTCACTATGCTGGCTCCCGTTTCTCCCCCTGCGCCTCACACACAGTGTCCCAAGCCAGCAGCCTTGGATCCTGTTGGGCGACGTTCTTTGGCTGTCGCACAAACAGTATCCACAGCCTCCAGTTTGCTATCTGAGTCCTGCAGTCTCTCCACTAGTCTGAGCCGGTCTCCTACTGTGACCTGGTCCCTCCATCCGACTACAGTTGGCATGGATTTGGGAACCACGGGTGGATTCTTCACTTCCCGTGTCCCTAGGACCCCTTCTTTCTCTTTTCACTCTTCTCTAGTCTAGGGACAAGCTCCTCACTCCTCCAGTCTCCTTCACCAACTGACTTCTCCTTCCTGACTCCTCCTCCAACTGTCACTCCTGGTACCATGACAACTCTCCACTACCAACTGTTAGCTTTCTCTCTAGCTGTCCTACCCTTATCTACTTCTTCCACCCACACCCTCTACCTTGTTCCTCCCTGGTCTAAAGAGGTCTAGTGCTGGGTGCTAGCGAGTCGGTCCTGGGTAGTGCCCCCTCCTTACCCGAGAGCCGAGTACCACACCTCTGGCTGAGGTGCAGTACCTCTGTGGCAACTGGACCCTCAGGGACGCCACATTCCCCCCATTAAACACAGCATGTCCTCGGGCTGGAACAGAGCAAACAGATGTTAACATGCAAATATTTTTCAGCAATGCATTACAACAGGTATAACAGTCAGCAGTGAACTCTTCTTCCCTTTACAGGAGGTACTTTTACTTGAACATTGCATAAGACTATTAGAAATAAAAATATAACTTTAATATCATTAGAAACTTTACTAGACATACAATTTAGCTTTACTACAAATAAACTTTCTAGAAATGCAACTTTCTCTATCAAGTGCTACAGGTGTTCTTCTTATTGTCCTTAGTGCAATATGGGGGAACCTGTATCAAACCCCCAACTCTGGCCCAGGGCATAACTGGTTAACTCATTGGACCACTTTTTGGCCACACCAGACGGTTTTTGTTCTGTGGTCTAGTGCAGGATGTAGAGTGTCTTACTCACACTCTCAAGGTTTTGCTTTAAAACCAATAAGGAGCACATTAAGTGCTAACTACAGTATGTACAGGAAAATTTCTGGCCATTCACTGTCCATGACCACATTGTCTTTAATTTAACAAGTCCTAACCAAGTTATTTAACTATTCACATTACTATTTTTTTTTCTTTTTCACTTTTTATAGTGGGACTGCCAGGAGGTGCCCAATGTCGGACTTCCGGTCCCAGATGTTAGATGTTTACACACCTGGCCAGTTTTGAGGGCTGGCGGGGGTGCTAATGGACCTACTAAGGTCCCCCCGGCCAATAGAGCAAGGTCGGTAACAGTACCTGCCTCCGTTGCCTCTCCAGTGCCGGAGTCTTCGCATATCAACCTGTTAACTGGCATAAAAAAAAAACCCTGCACACATTTGCACTTTACCCTTTGGGGCATGTCTGTTTGTGCTGCTCTATGGTCTCTTGGTACATTTATTTATTAATTTTTTATTCATATCTATCTATGTGAATCCATCTGCACTTTGTAATGTTTATACTATATTGATATGGACACACTGATTCATATAATTGGGCTGTCCCAATCACTATTTATATTTATATTTACTATATTTATTATTGTCACTAGTGTTTCTCACGGTTTATAAAACTTCTGTTTTGTGTTTTAATAAAATTTATATATTTATTAAGCATTTTTCCCTTTTCTTGGTGTCTCACTTTTTTGGGATTCACTTTTTCACCTTTTGCCTTATCACCCTAATATACTATGTGGTATAATATGTATTGCTTAATTATTAAAGCTTTAGTTTTATGCTCTTATGACTGCTCTAATCACTTACAGTATCACTTCATGGTGTTTTAATATTGACAGGTCATCACAAAATCACATATCTGGTTGCCGGGATACCATCATGCTTGCATTGCTAAAATCACGATTGTACCACGTGACCGGACTTTGCTTACAGAAACCTGTTGCGTTCCATGCATGGTTGCACAGGATGTTACTTACTATGATCTTCCTGATCCGGATTATTGTGGTCACAAGACCGCTTCATCATTCACGATGACACTGCTCATTGGTCTTGCGTTATGTACTTACGGTTTTCGGGCTGTATGCAATTGTCATCATGGCAACAGAGTTAACATTGCTCCATGGTAAGCGCATGCATTCTGGGCTGCACATTTCTTTTCTCTGATTGGTCTCTGGCGCTATAAAAAGGTACTTTTCCAGCGTCTAACCACCCCTGGATGAAGCATTTCATGCGAAACGCACGTCGGGTGTGGTGGACGCCTGGACGTCTTATTGGAAATGTATATGTTGCTTTACATCCCTTGAACATGTATTTGATTATGTATGGTTACTGAACATGATCTATCATAAGCATTACTCATCATTTGGTATACTGCTGTTACAGATTTTGATTAATTTTTAATTCATTGGATATCGATTTATACATAAGTGATTGATAACTTTATACCAAATGTGTTTGTTATTTAATATGCATTGGTACAATAGTTATCCTGTTGCATGTTGAACTATATTGATTTTTATAGCCTATGTATGTCCATTTGGAATATATGTACCAATATGACTTTTTATATGTATGTTTCATATCCATTGCCTTAATACACTTGTATTCTTGTATTTTTGTATATACCTTTACTGTCCAGGCTGTACCACCATTTTTCCTCATTTTGTGTCGTTCTCATCAGTATACTTACTTTTACCTTTTTGATGGTTTTAAATATATTATAATAAAAAGTGGTTTTATTTACAAGTTGCTTTCTGCATGGAGCTTTCTTTATGTAGGTGTTTTTGCTCTATAACCGATATTTAGGATATACACTTAGGTGTTGCATTGTTTTAACTGGCATGGACAAAGACCACTGTATCGATGCAAGTCGATGACCTAATGGGCCTGTCACACTAAGCGATATCGCTATAACTTGTGACGTTATAGCGATATTGCTAGCGATATCGCTGTGTGTGATACTAACCTACAACCCGCTCCCCCGCTTTTTATCGCTGATCGCGCGAGAACGTCCTGGACCGTTTCTTGTCGTCTGCTTCCTGCGGCGCTTCCTGTGGAGAGACGAGCGACGAGCGTGGAGCCGGGCGGGAAGACGCAGGATCGCCTAGTGTGACAGGTAAGTAGCGACCCCCGTCCCCAGCGATGTCGCTGGTGAGATATGCCTGTGTGGCAGCTCACTAGCGACCACTTAGCGATGCACCAGCGATCCTGACAGCGTCATATCGCTGGTCAGGATCGCTGGTGCATCACTAAGTGTGACAGTACCTTAAGGGGTTTGAATTGCTAAAGTGAGCACACAGTTTTCATGTTCTCTGCAGCAGCTCACCCAGGTCATTACAGTGGCAGAGAAACCTCTGTACCACCAGGTTGAGGACATGAGACATGCAAGGCACATGTATGAGCTTGTCTCGGTTTAGGACCACCACCAGGTTCGCACCTTTATTGGACACGGCCTTCCCTGGATCCAGGTTCAGTGGAGAAAGTCATTGTTCATCTCAGTGTGGATCGTGTCAGGAACACCGCACTGAACTTGCTCACTGAGCCAGTGCGCGTGTCCTGAGTAAAGCGAACTGTGCTCAAAGATACCTGTGGAGCGGGCAGCAGCCGAGTAGGTGCGTACTTCAGAACAGCAGGACCTGAAGCACGTGACTGCTGGGGGCATGGCCTAAACTCCACAGAGCTAGGAGCTGCAAGAGAACTCCTGGTAGGGTAACTGAGAGACAAAGTTACCAAGGGGCATAGACAGGGAGGATTGTCAGGACGTAGCCAATGAGTCATACAGAGATAGCTGCAAGGTACAAGAGGGGCGAGCAGAGAGTAGTCAGATCACAGGCAATGAGTCATACACAGAGAGGGTAGCACAGTACAGAATCAACAGGCAAATTCACAACGGGGAACAGAACCAGGTCAGAACCATATAAACAAGCTATAACAACGAACTGGCACACAGAGGTCACCACACTCGGCCAAAGGCAAAAGTATAACTGACAAGGATTGGAGCTTCCCAGGGGTTTAAGAAGCTCTCCTAGAACCAAAGAGAGGCCACAATCATTATCCCCAGGTGTGCAGGTCAAAACCTGCACTGAGCTCCAGGCATTAACCCCTGACGTGCGGCTCAAAAACCTGCACTGGGATCATGACAGATAGCTGTCCACAACTCTTTAGCTGTATGCAATCTCCAAGGCATATCAATTTTAATATTGCCTGATTGTGGTGAGACCTAGTACGGAGGTGGTGGGGATTATCTCTGAACTGTTTTAACATATGTCTCAATGTCTCATTAAGGCACAGGTTGAGGGCCCAGGTGGAAGCCCTAGAGGAGGTAGAGGAGGAGGCAGAAGCAGTGGAGGAAGTGTGAAATACAGAGGTTTGTCCTGCAAGCCTTGCAGATTCCAAGACTTGTGGAACAGCCCCTTTCCCACCTGCCCCCACAGCCACCAGAGTCACCCAGTGCCCAGTCAGTGATATGTAATGCCCTTGGCCATTCTTACTCATCCAGGTGTTTGTGGTGAAATGCACCGCGGCAGACACAGATTTAGTCAAGGAATGAATGATGTTGTCTGCGACAAACTGGTATAGTGCAGGCACAGCTTTTTTAGAGAAGTAATGGTGACTGGGGACTGTGACAGCCATCAGCTTTCGGAAACTGTCTGTATCTACCAGGAAGAAAGGTAACATTTTCGTGGCTAACAGATTAGCAATGACGGAGTTCAGTGTCTTAGCTTTATCATGTGTAGGAGGAAACAATCTTTTACGTGACCACTAGAGTTGAGCGATACCGTCCGATACTTCAAAATATCGGATCGGAATGGATCGGCCGATCTTTAAAAAAAGTATCGGTATCGCCGATGCCGATACCGGAAGTCCCATTCAAGTCTATGAGACTTCCGGTATCGGAATTGGAAAAACCCTTTCCTGCCCGGGGTCTGTGCACCCTGTGGGGGTCTGTACCGGCCTGCCGGGGGGCTGTGCTGGCCTGCCGGGGGGCTGTGCTGATGTCCGGGGGTCTGTGCAGGCATCGTCCGATGGGACTACAAGTCCCATCGGGCGATGCCTGCTACCATGACAGTGATTGACACATTAGCCAATGATGGGACAGTAGTAGTCCCATCATCCGGCTAATGTGTTAAATGTAAAAAAAAAAAAAAAAATACTACATACATACATACTACATGCATGCTACATACATACTACATGCTACATACATACTACATACATACTACATGCATGCTACATACATACTGCATGCATGCTACATACATACTACATGCTACATACATACTACATATATACTACATGCATGCTACATACATACTACATGCTACATACATACTACATACATACTACATGCATGCTACATACATACTACATGCTACATATATACTACATACATACTACATGCATGCTACATACATACTACATGCTACATACATACTACATACATACTACATGCATGCTACATACACACTACATGCTACAGATATACTACATACATACTACATACATGCTACATGCATGCTACATACATACTGCATGCATGCTACATACATACTACATGCATGCTACATACATACTACATGCTACATACATACTACATACATACTACATGCATGCTACATACATACTGCATGCATGCTACATACATACTACATATATACTACATGCATGCTACATACATACTACATGCTACATACATACTACATGCTACATACATACTACATGCTACATACATACTACATATATACTACATGCATGCTACATACATACTACATGCTACATACATACTACATACATACTACATGCATGCTACATACATACTACATGCTACATACATACTACATGCTACATACATACCACATATATACTACATGCATGCTACATACATGCTACATGCTACATACATACTACATACATACTACATACATACTACATGCATGCTACATACATACTGCATGCATGCTACATACATACTACATGCTACATACATACTACATATATACTACATGCATGCTACATACATACTACATGCTACATACATACTACATGCTACATACATACTACATATATACTACATGCATGCTACATACATACTACATGCTACATACATACTACATACATACTACATGCATGCTACATACATACTACATGCTACATACATACCACATATATACTACATGCATGCTACATACATGCTACATGCTAGATACATACTACATACATACTACATACATACTACATGCATGCTACATACATACTACATGCTACATACATACCACATATATACTACATACATACTACATACATGCTACATACATACTACATGCATGCTACATACAATACATTCATACAATACATACATAGACATACAGTACATATAACATAGAGTAACGTACTTACCAATACTTGTCACATTGTTCCCCGAAGCCATTGTCGTCTACGGAATGAATATTAACATAACAAACCACAAAAATACTCACCCATGATCCGAAGCAGTCCACGAGTGTGTCCCACGACGATCTTGGGTAGAGAACTGCAGCATCAGCTGATGCTGCCGCTCTCTACGGGCTGCAGGAATCCAATGACGGAAGGTAGGTATCCTTCCGCACTGTATTCCTCCGCCACTTAAAAAAAAAAAGTCCCTAGTCTCACTTTATGGTAAAAGCTGTGTGGGAATTTCCCACACAGCTTTTACCATAAAGTGAGACTAGGGACTTTTTTTTTTTAAGTGGCGGAGGAATACAGTGCGGAAGGATACCTACCTTCCGTCATTGGATTCCTGCAGCCCGTAGAGAGCGGCAGCATCAGCTGATGCTGCAGTTCTCTACCCAAGATCGTCGTGGGACACACTCGTGGACTGCTTCGGATCATGGGTGAGTATTTTTGTGGTTTGTTATGTTAATATTTATTCCGTAGATGACAATGGCTTTGGGGAACAATGTGACAAGTATTGGTAAGTACGTTACTCTATGTTATATGTACTGTATGTCTATGTATGTATTGTATGAATGTATTGTATGTAGCATGCATGTAGTATGTATGTAGCATGTATGTAGTATGTATGTAGTATATATGTGGTATGTATGTAGCATGTAGTATGTATGTAGCATGCACGTAGTATGTATGTAGTATGTATGTAGCATGTAGCATGTATGTAGCATGCATGTAGTATATATGTGGTATGTATGTAGCATGTAGTATGTATGTAGCATGCATGTAGTATGTATGTAGTATGTATGTAGCATGTAGTATGTATGTAGCATGCATGTAGTATATATGTAGTATGTATGTAGCATGTAGTATGTATGTAGCATGCATGTAGTATGTATGTAGTATATATGTGGTATGTATGTAGCATGTAGTATGTATGTAGCATGCATGTAGTATGTATGTAGCATGCATGCAGTATATATGTGGTATGTATGTAGCATGTAGTATGTATGTAGCATGCATGTAGTATGTATGTAGTATGTATGTAGCATGTAGTATGTATGTAGCATGCATGTAGTATATATGTAGTATGTATGTAGCATGTAGTATGTATGTAGCATGCATGTAGTATGTATGTAGTATATATGTGGTATGTATGTAGCATGTAGTATGTATGTAGCATGCATGTAGTATGTATGTAGTATGTATGTAGCATGTAGCATGTATGTAGCATGCATGTAGTATGTATGTAGTATGTATGTAGCATGTAGTATGTATGTAGCATGCATGTAGTATATATGTAGTATGTATGTAGCATGTAGTATGTATGTAGCATGCATGTAGTATGTATGTAGTATATATGTGGTATGTATGAAGTATGTAGCATGCATGTAGTATGTATGTAGTATATATGTGGTATGTATGTAGCATGTAGTATGTATGTAGCATGCATGTAGTATGTATGTAGTATGTATGTAGTATGTATGTAGCATGTAGTATGTATGTAGCATGCATGTAGTATGTATGTAGTATGTATGTAGCATGTAGTATGTATGTAGCATGCATGTAGTATATATGTGGTATGTATGTAGCATGTAGTATGTATGTAGCATGCATGTAGTATGGTAGCATGTATGTAATATTTTTTTTTTTTTTAAACATTTAACACATTAGCCAGATGATGGGACTACTACTGTCCCATCATTGGCTAATGTGTCAATCACTGTCATGGTAGCAGGCATCGCCAGATGGGACTTGTAGTCCCATCGGACGATGCATGCACAGACCCCCGGACATCAGCACAGCCCCCTGGCAGGCCGGTACAGACCCCCACAGGGTGCACAGACCACCGGCAGGCCGGCACAGCCCCCCGGCAGGCCGGTACAGACCCCGGGCAGTCCACACAGCCCCCCGGCAGGCCGGCACAGCCCCCCGGCAGGCCGGCAGAGACCCCCGGAAGGCCCGAAATGACGGCGCATCATGATGCGCACACACCGCGCATCATGATGACGTCATTTCGGCTGTCAATCAACTTTGAACTTCCGATTCCGATGCCAGATATTGAAAAAATATCGGATGTCGGTATCGGAATTCCGATACAGCAAGTATCGGAATGCTCAACACTAGTGACCACATCTGTGGGATCAAGGGCTTGCTGCAGTGCTGAAAGTGGGTAGAGTACGATGAACCGGACAAACTGCTGGACCATGAGTGAGGTGCAAGCAGAGATGTTAGGGTGTATTGATAAAGTTGTGGTGTGCTTGTTCTCTGTGATTGGTCAAAAAGAGCAGGCATGTCCGCTTCTGTTATAGCTGACGGCGAACTCTCACTCAGCCTGATTGAAGCGGGTAAAGAAACTGAGTTTCTGTGGTCAGAGACCTGTGTGACAACACTTGGCACCATAACATTGGAGAAGGAAGAAGCAGCAGAGGCTGTGGATGAGGTGGCTGATGGTTGTTGAGGTCTGCTGGTCTGCACTTTATCACAGTGGGAGTGCCAGAGTTACTCATGTCTATTGCGCATGTGAAGGTTCATGCATGTAGTAGTCAAATTATTGCACTTTTACCCTCTACTGAGTTTTTTTTTTGCAAAGTTAGCTGATAACGTGAGTAGGCTCATCTTTGCAGTGTCAAAAAAAGGCCCAGGCTAGGCAACTCTTGCTGCCCCTGTGAGCTGCAGACCCACAAATGCTGCTGGCCACAGTTGTGGCTGAGAATGCAGTGTTCATTGTGGCTGCCTCACTTCATGTCTGCACAACATAAACTCCTTGTCTTCCTCCTCCTCCACCTCCTCAGATGACCTAGTCAACTGCATGCCTATGTATTCATTCCAAGTGAGATCTACAACTTCATCATCCTCTGTGTTTTCACATTCCTCACCCTGACAGTCACCCTCCTCCTCTTCCTGAACTGACAGCACAGTACAGTCAGCATCAGCCTCAGATATCTGAGTCTTATCAGGATCACCTCAGCTGGGGTTATTGTCTGGTGATGAGGGCCAGGCTGCTGCTCGGACCTTACTTTGATGTGCCCTGGATCAAAGCTATGCGCAGATGATTTCCTCCTCTTGACTATGTGAATCTTTGGAGTACACTTCTGATGCCTGTTGCATAGAATGTGTGAGCAGTTCTGCAGACTCATCCATCTGTGGTTCCCTACAGTCAGTTGGGTGGTTGAGGAGCTGTGACATGGGGGGAAGCAAGGGTAATTGGGGTGCCACTTCTGTGGACTTTACTAGGTGTGATGTTGAGGTGGAGGAAGAGGAGGAGAGGCCACTTGAAGCTGCGCTTGCCATCCACTCACATACATGCTCTTTCTGGGCCTAATCAACAAGACGTACTGCTGTGCGGCTGCCAAAGAAATGTAGTGGAGTAGCCCATCCAGTAACATAAGTTATCAGTTGTGTTTGTATAGGATGTAACGTTGTTGGTTCATTATTGCTTTCACAAACATTACCACCTACCCCACATACACCTGGAACACCAAGCCTAATCCCCTTTCCACCATGGCCTCGCTTTTTCCCAGTAATGTTGCTCAAATAGTGTGGTAGGAGCACAGTATTAGCAACAAAAAATAGATTTTTTTTACTCTGCATCAGCTCTGCACACAGCTGAATTTCAGCGGCACTAAATGACAAGGTGAAATATGGAATGCTAAATCGCGTTAATCACAGAATAAATAATTGTTTCAGTGTGGATGAGGCCTATATGACAAAGAAGATATGCTCCAAACAATTATAAAAATGAGATCTCCTCTACTCTATCATCATAGACTATATGCTCCAAACAATTTCAAACTGTGATCTAGCCTGCTGTATCACGTTTGTCTCAGAAAATAATATTTTTTTTACTGTGCAACAGCTCTGCATATAGAACAATTTCACCGCCGCTAAATGACAAGGTGGAATATGGCATGCTGTATCACGTTAAGCAACAGGAATTTTTTTTTTTTTACTCTGCAACAGTTGTGCACAAAGATCAATTTCACCGCCACTAAATGAGCCCTCAGCCACCCCATAAATGGTACATCCATAAGATGCTCCAAATCTAGCGCTTAGCCTCATTCTTCCAACTTGCCCTGGTGTGGTGGCAAGTTGGGTAATTGGGTTGGCATGGTGTCAGTTTTGTATTATCAGCTGACATCAAGCACAGGGGGTTAGTAATGGAGAGGCATCTATAAGAAGCATCCATTACTAACCCCATAGTCATATTGTAAAAGAGACACAGAAAGAATAAATTCCTTTAATTTAATAAACACAACCCACCCTCATTTTTCCATTTATTACTGTAAAATGATATTAATAAAAAAACATATTCCTCACCTGTCCAACGATAATCCATTTGTCCAATGCTGTAATCCATCTCTGTTACACCTGAGCTTGGAATGCAGCTTCAGTGACTAGAGGTAAGGTCAAAGAGGTTACTGTCGGTCACTGCCAGCTGTTCACACGCTCAGTTCAATGTGAGATGGATGAAGAACTGTGGTAAACGTCATTATGTCACCACTAGCAACATGACAAAATTTCTCACAGTTCTAGCGGTGATCTCATTCAGGACACCGCAGTTCAATGTGCCGCTTACAATGAGCTTCCGATGGGAACCGCAGCTTCAGTGATTGGCGGTAACCTCAATGGCATCACTGCAGGTCACTGAAGCTGCACTCTGACACTCAGCTCAGTGTCTCCTGGATGTTAGGCTGAACGGTCGCATCATGCCACTGCTCAGCCTGGCATGCAGATGAATCAGAGATGGATTACAGCATGGGACAAATGGATCATCGTCGGACAGGTGAGGAATATGGTGTTTTTTAAAAAATGGGAAAACAAGGGATGGGGAGTATTTATTTAAAATAAAGGATTTTATTCTTTCTAAACTTACTAAGGGGTTAGTAAAGGGGTCTCCATTCCGAACACCTGGGCTTGATGTCAAGTGATATGACAAAGCTGGCATCACGCCTAACCCTATTACCCCCACTGGCCACTGTCACAGGGTAAGTGGGAAGAGGGACCTGAACATAAAAAATCAATAAAACACTCACCAAGAGGAAATAGCCTGACAACACTAGTTAGATGACAAATGCATAGGATGCCATTCACATGGATATGCGTGATGCAAGGTGTCTGGTTTGCAGCCTTGCATCACGCATATCCATGTGAATGGCTTCCTATGCAAGTCCTATTAGTGTGCATGTTTTGCTACTAGGCAGCCTCCACCTCCATAATTTTGGTAGGTATGTGAGTGGCTGCTATTATCAGTCGTTTGCACCTGTGCTGCCCCAGCCTATATAGTGGAGGCTGGCAGCATCCTGCTAGTGCATTTGTCATCTAACTAGTGTTGGTCAGGCTATTTCCTCATGGTGAGTGTTTAAGTGGGAAGAGGGAGACTAAGCGCCAGAATTGGCGCATCTTATGGATGTGCCATTTCTGGGCAGTTTAGAGCTGATGTTTTTAGTCTGGGAGGAGGCCAATATCCGTGGCCCCTTTCCAGGCAATTAATATCAGACCGCAGCTGTTTCTTTAGCCTTTGCTGGTTTTTGATTATAAGGCCGGAGTCACACTCAATGTATAAAAATACAGTCCGTATTTTACGGTGGAAAAATGCCGAAATGTTCCCTGAACAGATATCCGTATGTCATCCGTTGGCAATGTGAGGATGCGATTTTTGCACATGTAAGCTTCCATATGACATCCGTATGGCATCCGTATAGCGTTTTTTTTCTCGCAACCTTGCAAAATGGACATTTAACGGTTTTGAGGCCTGAAAATAATTTAAATCATAATCAGCATCCCAATTTATTGCCTCTCCAACAGGTGGCAGCCTCCAATCTGGCCATTTTGGTTCCGTGCTTGTGTTGGTGTATTTGTGGTTTGTGTGAAAAATGTCAGACAAACTTAGTTTCAACCCAACTGAGCGGGTGCTTTACAACTGGGTGTAGTCACGCTGCTTTGGCCAGCCATACCCAGTGATTGTGGATCCGAGGAGGAGGAGACAAATGTGGGACCATCCGCTTTTGAGGCAACACCTCACTAATGGCCATTTCCACGGTCTCTATGTATCTCTGTGGACCCATCCTGACAAGTTTTATCAATATTGTCGCATGAGCCTTGCCACCTTTGATATTTTGTTGGAGACAGTGCACCCCGGGATCACATTTCAGGACACCAGGATTTACAAATGTATTTCTGCTGAGGAGCGCCTTATCCTTACGTTACAGTATGTATTCCTCCTCCTCCTACTCTATGTTGATTATGTTTATAAATGTATTATATTTTTCTTTACAAAAATTTTTAAAGATTTTGTTGGAATTAAATTCCAAAATCCAAACTCTTATTAATCATAATATTTATTTGGTTTTAAAATCACATAGCCATTGGAACTCTTTTAATGTTGTTTTGGCATGACTTGTTAGGTAGACACTGTAACTTTGAGTAATGTGGTTTATTTTTAACCTTGAAAATGTTAGCTAATTTTTATAATTTTTTTTTCTTTTAGCTTCCTCACAACTGGTCTTTCATATGCGGCACTACATCATGAATTTTTAATCGGGAAATCCACAATATCAGGCATAATCCCCTCTACCTGTTCCGAAATATGGTCACGGCTTCATCAAGTGGTCATGCCTGAGCCAAAGATGAAAGACTGGTTGCGAATTACCCATGGATTTGAGGAGACCTGCCAGTTTCCAAATTGTATTGGAGCCCTGGATGGGAAGCCCTTCTATGTGCATAAACCGCCAAACTCAGGGTCCCAATTCTATAATTATAATCAATATTTTTCTGTAGTTTTGTTGGCCCTGGTCGACAGTCGTTACAGGTTTATAATTGTAGATATTGGGGCCTATGGAATAACTGGAGACTCTAGAGTCTTCAATTCTTCCATTATGGGTCGGTGACTGCACAATAATCAGTTGAACCTACCACCACGTCAGCTTCCAGAATCCAATATTGAACCTGTTCCTTATGTCCTTGTTTCAGATGAGGCCTTTCAATTGACACGTCATGTAATGAGGCCCTATCTCCATAGAAACCTGGACCACTGGTGCAGAATGTTTAACTTGCGCCTATCCCGCGCACGACGACTGGTGGAGTGCGCCTTTGGCATTCTTTGTGCCAAATGGCGTGTCCTCCAGTCAGCCATTCAGCTGAGTGAAGCTAATGTTAATGAGGTAATTAAATCATGTGTGATCCTACATAACTTCACCCGAATACATGATTGCTCCTCATCTGATAGTGCTGAAGTTGTGTTTGGAAATGTGGGGATGCCTATTCCACAAGCGATACCTCCCCGTCGTCAGCCTTCTGGACTCAAGGTACGTGATGTGTTTACTAATTATTTTGTTTCACCGCAAGGAGCTACTCCATGGCAAGAGAATGCTATATCTATGTTGTAATTATCTTTTTTGTTAAAAAGCCTGTTTGTTCTTGAAGTTTGTGTGGAGTTTCCCTTACATTGTGGCAAATGTGTAAATATTAAGATGACCAATTTCTGAATTAAGAAACACACAAAATTCATAAGACTTTATCTTTTTATAATGCCAAAATATAACTTTGGAAAATAAACCATATTTTTGTCATATGGCTTTTGTGCCCATACAAATTTGGGCAAGAAATATGTATCACATTTTGAAAAACAAAATTAATAACAAATACAGAACTTTGCATTAGCAAAATACAAAAAAAGAAACATTAGAAATTCTGATAGGTTAGTGGTGGGGATTGCAGCCCACATCATAGAATATAATGCAGTGCCCTCATAAGGTATAATACAGCCCCCCAGAAAATATAATGCAGCCCTCTCATAGGGTATAATTTAACCTTCCCCATAGAATAAAATGTAGCCCCCTCATAGGGTATAATGCAGCCCCCTCATATAGTATCATGCAGCCCCCTCATGTACTATAATGCAGCCCCCATAGAATATATGTAGCCCCCTCATAGGGTATAATGCAGCCCCCTCATAGGGTATAATGTAGCCCCCCTCACAGGGTATAATGCAGCCCCCTCATAGGGTATAATGTAGCACGCCATAGAATGTAATGTAGCCCCCCTAGAATATCATGTATCCACCTCATAGGGTATACTGCAGCCCCCTAGTAAGGTATAATGCAGCTCCTCTCATATAGTATCATGCCGCCCCACCATATAATATTATGCAACCCACTCCACAGAATATAATCCAGCCCCACAGTCCTACAGTATTATGGCCACCGATAGTCACTCACTGATATATACAGTATATAAAAAAAACACAATACTCATCTCTCCTTGTTCTCCCGCTGATCCCGAATCTTCTATTGTCTCAGCAGTTGCACGGCCATCTTCCAGGCACAGAGCACGGTTCATGATGAAGTGATGTCATCACACACCTGCAGCGTCAAAGGCAGAGAATGATAGGGGAGGGAGTGTCCTCCATTATTGCTTTCAACTCTATGATGCTGATACAGTTGAATGCAACATGCGCTGGGGTGCAGCGTCGGCGCCAAATGGGCCCCCTCACTCACTCGCCCCATAGCGGCCATGTGATGTGCGCTATTAGTGGCACGCCACTGGCTGGAGGCCCCTGTGGCGGCGGGGGCCCTATTCTGCCTGACCCTAACTCCAGCCCCAATAGCGGGCAGTGTTAGTCACAGCTGCAGGCTAATGGGTGTGGAGAGCAGTAAATATTCATTCTCCTTAGTGGCAGGCACACGTGATCGCCCAGCTGCTGCAGGAAGAGGCAGCTGTGGCTAACATTGCCTGCTATTAAAGTGATATGTATAGTCACTGCTCGCTACACCCATGAACAGGTGGAGCAGTGAATATTCATTTCTTTTTATCAAAGGGCACAGGCTTTAGCCACAGCAGCCGGCTCCTGCCTCCTGTCACCCGCTGCTCCATTGCTGCTGCTCCGCTGGCACCAGGAGGGCCCCCCTGACTCACGAATCTTATAGCAGCTGCATGGTGTGCCGCCATTAGTAACACACCACTGACCAGGGGCCCTAGGCAGCTGCTGGCCCTGTATGCCAGCAGATGTCAGTACTTGGGCCCCCCAGAGAATCCTCCGGTTCTCTGGTGGGCCAGTCCGACCCTGCATATGTACATATGGATGACATATGAACATGGACCACAGATGGTTTTTCCAGTACAGTAATCACCAGGATGTGTGAAGTTGGCCTAATGGAGAAGGCAGTCAGACAGATGTATAAATCAGACCAAGATCTGATAGCAATGCTCGAATAAGCTGCGGCCCTCCCAGCCCAATTGTTACAGCTGCAAAAAAATATATGAAGCTGTCATGATGGGGTTAGGAGAGCCGCTTGCCATTCCATGCACGGCGGTCCGATTTATATAAATCTAGTCGATAAGCCGCATAGAAAATCTGCAGCACATATTGACATCTACTGTATGCAATAGGGAGAAAATCCTGCAGATTTTCCATATAGATTTCCCAGATAGTGACTCCAATGTGTCTTGCTGTAGCAGAGGTGTATATACAATTTTAAGAAAGTGAATTAATAATTTTCAGAAAATATGCAGAATATGTTTGACTGGATTTGAAGTAGTATCATGGATTTCACCCTTTGCATTGCAAATTAAAGATTAATTACCCAGCCGTTCTTGCAACCAAATTCATATGAATGTTTACCTGTTGGCAGAAATTTGAGGACAATTCTGCAACATTTCTACAATGAATTCCACAGAGGCTTTGTTGCTGTAGATTTCGCTACCTCTTTAAATATCACGGTTTTCTCCTCTGGAGATAAATTACATTATGAATCAGTATGAGTCATAAACAGAAAGGAATGGTAGGCAACAGAAATAGAATATGCTGAATCGTGAGCGGGCATATATTTAATCTTGACTGTATATTTCAGCCATCACGCTACACAAAGGATGAATAAAGAAACAGCAGTAATTGCCAAGATAAAAGATTGGGCTTTACCTTGACTCTCTGAAATTTTTAAATCTGTATCTGGGAAGAAGAAAGAAGAAGCATTAACTTGTGCAGGTTGGAAGAGTCAAATTATCCAGTCAAGCAAATGAGAAGCAATAAGGTACTGTAATGCTTGCTGCTCAGACATGAAAAGAGGTAGAAGATATCAGGGCAAGTGTGTGATCCACTAGTATAATGAGTTTCCAGGGAAAAATATGACACCAGTCTAGGTATGCTTACAATATAATGTAGAACTTTATAGCAATGGCAATCTTTCCTGTATAACATTCTCATGCTTCCCTGCAGAAATCCCCCTTTTCTAGGGTATATTAGACTTTTAAGGTAGCAAAATGTAAAAGTAAAAAACGGCTGGGACAAACATGTTCCATTTTTCTCCGCAAAATATTGTGCTGTAGACAACTGTAAATGTGGTCTGTAGAAAACATTGTCCAAAGAACATATTTGCATTTGTGTTATTGGGACTTTGTACTTACCGTATACTATACCTGTGGGTCTTATATACAGTCGCTATACATTTACAGCGCTCTAATGGCATGGGCTCAGAGTAGTTTAAAGGGGAATTCTGGTTTGAACAAGATAATATTACTAATAATAATAATAAATATAATATTTATAGTTATCAAATATAGAAAAGATGGGTGAAAAATTTTAAATCATTGGAGGTCCATTTGTTGGGACCCCATAGATTGCCAGCATGGGGTATATTTTCCTCATGGTAGAGTGTGCCCTTGGTCAGTAGTATATGACCGCGGGACAGAAAGCTCACGAAAATCCTGCTTTCTAGGATCCCCAGTGCGGCATGTGATTAGCTGGGCTGTTGTGACATCATCTGTGTGTCATGTCAAAGTGATGACCTCATTCCAGCCTGGCTAATCAAAATCCCCTAATAGAATCCTGGAAGGTAAGAAATTTGCAAGCCTCCTATTCAACAGCAAGAAACTACTGACCTGGCTGATGGACCAAAATCAACCCACCCAATCCTGTCCTGTGGATAACTTGTTTGAAGCAAAATATCACTTTAAAGAGGGCAGGGGCTCCTTCTCTCCCCACCACACATGCATTGATTGGAGAGTGCCAATCAAGCCTAACAATGGCCCCAGCTCCGCCATTTTACTACACTTAATAGGGCTTGCCAAAACCAAGACTTCATAGTATTCCTTCCAGCTATAAACAGAAAGGCATAAGAAGTATATCACCCTTTAAAAACTGAAAAACAGCTTAAAAACGTGTAGAAATCATGATATTGAAACACATTGCCATAAAAAAATACAATTTCTACCACATAAAACAATCCCTCATCTGTATAGCTACATAGAGGCAAACTGGCATGTGGTTGAGAGTCCTTCTAAAAACATACAAAAGTGTTTTCTTTGTTTATTTTTTGGTGGGAAGAGGATAAAATAGTATATTCATTTATGATATTCCATCCAGAAAAAAAAAATGTAGAATGTAGTATGTTCCAGTATTACAACACAAAGCTGTGTTAGTGCCAAGATTTTTCTGATGCTGACATCTTCTCCTAGTAGCTTTCTCGCAACCGTGACAGGGCATGGCATTGTCGCTAAGTTTCATATCCCATAAGTCGAAGCAACCCAGAACCTAATGGTGCACAGTATGGTGCATCATTACATCAATAGTGTAATTTACATAAATGCATTCTATCCCTACATTATGTTTAATGCAATATAAGCCAAACAATAAAGCAATCTGTTAAAGTGAAGTTTACATACTTTTTATATGTCAGGGGATGTAAATTATCCACACCCCTTACAGATATTGGTTACTAATAATAAGACCCTCCACAAGTAGTGTTCAAGCGATGCAGCCCCCTTTGGACAGTTCTAACACCTCATTGGTGCAGCCTGTACAGCCACACAGTGGTACAAAAGGTCCCACTTCCCCCTCCAAAGCAGCAAGGAGCTTCTGTCATAGCAGAACTATTGGTCTGCAAAGGGCCCAAATATTGTTCTTGTACAAGGGCCCATTTCTGTTTGTGTTCGCCAGTGCACAGAGTGCTTTTTGAGGTTCTGTGTGTAGTTTTTCCTTTACATTTTATTTCACAGGGTTTTTTTTTTTATCCCCAGACCACTACACTATGACCAGATATTATTTCCGAGTCTAAAGTGAAAATCAAGACTTTTGACAGATCTGCACCATTTTTGTGTCATTGCGGTAGTTTGTTCAAAGGGAATCTGCCAGCAGGATTGAGCACAATAACCCACAATAATAATCTATTCACCGCACACTCAGAGGAATATAATGCCAACAAGTGTTCATTTTATTATGTATAAAACATGTGGGAGCCAAAAAAGAATATAGAGCACCAGATAGAAGCGACATACATATAACGACGTTTCGGCTCAGCCCGAGCCTTTATCAGTTTATCGCTGCAAATAAAGAGAGATACATCAAAACATATGCAGAAAAAAACAAAAGAGAGAATATACAACACCATATAAAAATCACATTATCCAAATATAATACAGTGATAAAAACACATATATATACATACAAATTATATTGCTTTCATGGAGAACATGGATGTAAAGAACAAGAGCAAAGGCCCAGTAAACTAGTACCATAATAAGTAGAATAAGGGGGAAGAAAAGGATTACCTTTGTCAACATCATGGTTAGTAAAATAGGTAAAGTTGTAATTGTAGTTACTCTGGTTTTCTAATAGGGTTGTCTGTGTGTAGTATATAGTGGATCAGCATTGTGGGGAAAATACCATCCTTGTAGTGAGAAGCCTTATGCTAACATACTGGTCATAATAATAATAGAAGAGATTAAGCATATGGTAATACCATTGACAAATTCTTTTCAGCCGTCTTTCTTGGGCTATTCTCTTGGGAGAGCTCTTACTATTTATTCAAAGATCCGAAACAGGATTCAGGTAATCCTTTTCTTCCCCCTTATTCTACTTATTATGGTACTAGTTTACTGGGCCTTTGCTCTTGTTCTTTAGAATCATAGAATCATAGAATCATAGAATCATAGAATCGTAGAGTTGGAAGGGACTTCCTGGGCCATCTGGTCCAACCCCCTGCTCAAAGCAGGATTCGCTAAATCATCCCAGTCAGATGTCTGTCCAGCCTCTGTTTGAAGACTTCCATTGAAGGAGAACTCACCACTTCTCGTGGCAGCCTGTTCCACTCATTGATCACTCTAACTGTCAAAAAGTTTTTTCTAATATCTAATCTGTGTCTCCTCCGCTTCAGTTTCATCCCATTGCTTCTAGTCTTTCCTTGTGCAAATGAGAATAAAGTTGATCCTTCTACAATGTGACAGCCCTTTAGATATTTGTAGACAGCTATTAAGTCTCCTCTCAGTCTTCTCTTTTGCAAACTAAACATTCCCAAATCCTGCAACCTTTCCTCATAAGACAGGGTTTGCAGACCGGTCACCATTCTGGTCGCTCTTTTCTGAACTTGCTCCAGTTTGTTGATGTCTTTTTTAAAATGTGGTGCCCAAAACTGGACACAATATTCCAGATGAGGTCTGACCAAAGAGGAGTAGAGGGAAATAATGACTTCACGTGATCTAGACTGTATGCTTCTGTTAATACATCCTAGAATTGCATTTGCCTTTTTTGCTGCTGCATCACACTGTTGACTCATATTCAGTCTGTGATCTATTAGTATACCCAAGTCTTTTTCACATGTACTGTCACTTAGCCCTATTCCTCCCATTCTGTATATGCTTTTTTCATTTTTATTGCCCAGATGTAGTACTTTGCATTTCTCCCTGTTAAAAATCATTCTGTTAGTTGCTGCCCACTTCTCCAGTTTATTTAAATCTTTTTGAATCCTCTCTCTCTCTTCTCTTGTATTAGCTATCCGTCCTAGCTTTGTGTCATCAGCAAATTTAATCAGATTACCCTCAATTCCTTCATCTAAATCGTTGATAAAGATGTTGAACAATACAGGGCCCAGGACAGAGCCCTGTGGTACCCCACTTGAGACATTCTTCCAACTGGATGTGCAGCCATTTACGACCACTCTTTGGGTCCGATCACTAAGCCAGTTATGAATCCACCTAACAGTTGCCTTGTCCATTCCATACTTAGTCATTTTTTCAATAAGGATTTTATGAGAGACTTTGTCAAATGCTTTGCTGAAGTCAAGATATACTATATCTACAGCATTTCCTTGATCCACGCAATCAGTGATACCGTCATAGAAGGAAATTAAGTTAGTCTGACATGACTTATTAGTTACAAACCCATGCTGACTCTGTTTAATCACTTCATTCTTATCCAGGTATTGACATACATGTTGTTTAATAATTTGTTCAAAGATCTTTCCTGGTATAGAAGTCAGACTCACCGGCCTATAGTTGCCTGGGTCCACCTTCTTCCCCTTTTTGAAGATAGGAACAACATTGGCTCTTCTCCAGTCTTCTGGCACTTCTCCTGTTCTCCAAGAATTTTCAAAGATTATGGAGAGGGGTTCAAAAATTTCTTCTGCTATCTCCTTCAGTACTCTGGGGTGTAATTCATCTGGTCCTGGAGACTTGAATTCATTTAGGTTAGCTAAGTGTTTCCTTACTATCTTTCTGTTTATAGATATCCTGGATTCTTCTATTCCCTTAATAGGACAGTGAATAACAGTTGATGTTACATTTCCTTTCTCAGAGAAAACAGATGCAAAATAGGAATTTAAAAGTTCAGCCTTCTCAACATCCTGTCTTACCATTTCATCATTTTCATCCTGTAAAAATCCTATAGCATCTTTGACTTTTCTTTTACTTTTGACATATCCCCAAAATCCTTTATTATTGCTTTTGACATCTCTTGCAAGCCTCAATTCATTTTCAGCTTTAGATAATCTGATTTGTGCCCTGCAAGTTCTGCAAACAGCATTATATTCTTCTTTAGATATGCCTCCCTCTTTCCATTTTATAAACATGTTTTTCTTCCTTTTTAGCATGTGCTTAAGTTCTGTGTTCATCCATCCTGGTTTCCTTAAATGCTTCCTATTCTTCCCTCTTTTTGGAATTGTTAACAACTGTGCTTTGAGAATTTCATTTTTCAAGATTTCCCATCCTTCCTGGACATTTTTGTCTTTAAGGATATCCAGCCATTGGATCCCTCCAATTCTCTTTCTGAAACCCTTAAAATCTGCCTTTCTGAAATCTAACCTTGACGTCTGAGTCTTCACAGACATCCATGTTCTCCATGAAAGCAATATAATTTGTATGTATATATATGTGTTTTTATCACAGTATTATATTTGGATAATGTGATTTTTATATGGTGTTGTATATTCTCTCTTTTGTTTTTTTCTGCATATGTTTTGATGTATCTCTCTTTATTTGCAGCGATAAACTGATAAAGGCTCGGGCTGAGCCGAAACGTCGTTATATGTATATCGCTTCTATCTGGTGCTCTATATTCTTTTTTGGCTCCCACATGTTTTATACATAATAAAATGAACACTTGTTGGCATTATATTCCTCTGAGTGTGCGGTGAATAGATTATTATTGGTAATAGGACCTATTGGTCCATTACACCTGCACCTCACTACTAAGACTTGAGTGCACACTATCTTTCTAATCACAATAACCCACAGACAATGTTAGGTTGGTGCCGTTATACTGGTTAAAATGATATCTTGCGTGATAAAATCTGTCTTGTGGTTGTTATTGTTTAATCTCTATTTTCAGTTTTGAGTTAATGATATGCTAGTGCTCAGGGGCGGACACTGACAGCTTGGGGCCCCTGTGCAAGAAATGTGTCTGGGCCCCTTCCTTTTATGGCGACAAAACTACATATATATATAGCCACACACACAAACATGTATATATATTACGTAGTCTCCTTTATTATGTATATTGGTGTCCCTTTTACAGTGCCCTCTCTTGTTATGTACAGTACCGTCCCTTACATATTGGATTATATAGAGCCCTGTTTTTTATTACATACCGTCCTGTCTTGTTAGCTGTATAATGCAATGATGACTGATGGAGCATGGGAAAGCTTCCTTTCTAATGGAGGAGCTGATGGACTGGTAGTCTTGTCACTGTCACCTCGATCAGCAGTCTTTTTATATCTAAAAAGAGAGGGGACTGTGTAATAAAAGAGGGCACTGTGAATAACAAAATTAACAAGAAAACACTCTGTAAGAGACAGCAGTATACATAACAGCTGAGGAAGCTATATAATAAGGTACGGCACCATATATAACTAGAGAGGATGGTACGTAATAAGGGATGGTGTTATACAGGATAAAAGAGGAAACTATGTAACCAAGGATGGTGTTATACAGAATTAGTGAGTACACTTCATGTTAAGAGACAGTGTTATACATAATAAGTACATACACTATACTAAGGGACTGTGTTAGACATAATAAGTGAGTACACTACACTATATACTAAGGGACTGTGTTAGACATAATAAGCGATAATGTCTTCCTCCACCTCCCCCTGTTCCTAAGGCCATTATAAGTCCTCCTTCCTCCTATCTCAATCCCCCACACCCCTTATTGTCCTCCTCCCCCCACATCCTATTATTGTCCTATCCCCCACCCCATCATTGTCCTCTTCACCACCGCCATCATTGCCTTCTCCCCCACCACTATCTTTGCTTTCTCCCCCACCACTCCCATCATTGCCCATTCCACCACCTCCATCATTTCCTCTTCCCCCACCACCCCCATTATTGCCCTTTCCACCACCACCATCATTGCATTCTCCCTCACCACCCCATTGTCATTTCTTTTTCCCCACCACCTCCATCATTGCCTTCTCCCCTACCACCCCATCACTGCCCTCTCGATCACTCCCATCACTGCCTTCTCCCCATCACTCCCATCATTGCCTTCTCCCCATCACCCCATCATTGTATTCTCCCAATCACCCGATCATTGCCTTCTTCATCACCCCATCATTGCCTTCTCCCCATCACCCCATCATTGCATTCTCCCCATCACCCCATTATTGCCTTCTCCCCATCACCCCCATCATTGCCTTCTCCCCATCACCCCCATCATTGCCTTCTCCATCTCCCCATCATTGCCTTCTCCATCTCCCCATCATTGCCTTCTCCATCTCCCCATCACCCCATCATTGCCTTCTCCATCACCCCATCATTGCCTTCTCCCCATCATTGCTTTCTCCCCATCACCCCCATCATTCCCCTCTCCTCCACCTACACACACACAGACACACACAGTACCATTTACCTCTCTGCATATTCCACGCAACGCTATGCAAGCAAGCATGCACACACACACCACCACTCATCTCTACACACACACACACATATACATATAAAACACACACACAGCACCTCTCACCTGTCCGCAGCCGCAGCATCATCGGCACCCGTGCTTCCTCGCTATGGCACAGTGGCCACTGAATGATGACATCATCCAGCAGCGCTGCTCTCTGTGTCAGAGACAGGAAGCGCGAGCGCCGGGCAGGAAGCAGGACGAATCCTTGCAGCTCCGCTCCTGCTATTTTCTCTTGCAGGCAGTGGAGCTGCTGGGATCGCTCCCTGCCCGCCACACATGAGGGCAATCTGGCCTGGGGCCCCCCGGATTGCCCTCATTATTAGTCACCCTGCAGGGGCCCCCCTGGAGCCTCTGGGCCCCGGTGCACTCGCACCAGCTGAACTGGCAGTATGTCCGCCCATGCTAGTGCTCCAGAATGGCTTGTGGGAGGGGGCTTCATGTGGTGCTCTAATTAGGTATTCATCTGTATGGCTTTTGTAGGCCACTCATCCCTCAGTGACCTGCCCCTATTTTAAATAATGAATAATATATATATATATATATATACTGCTCAAAAAAATAAAGGGAACACTTAAACAACAGAATATAACTCCAAGTAAATGAAACTTCTGTGAAATCAAACTGTCCACTTAGGAAGCAATCAATTTCACATGCTGTTGTGCAAATGGAATCGACAACAGATGGAAATTATCGGCAATTGTCAAGACACACTCAATAAAGTAGTGGTTCTACAGTACAGGTGGGGACCACAGACCACATCCCAGTACCAATGCTTTCTGGCTGATATTTTGGTCACTTTTGAATGTTGGTTGTGCTATCACACTCGTGGTAGCATGAGACGGACTCTACAGCCCACACAAGTGGCTCAGGTAGTGCAGCTCATCCAGTATGACACATCAATGCGAGCTGTGGCAAGAAGGTTTGCTGTGTCTATCAGTGTAGTGTCCAGAGGCTGTAGGCACTACCAGGAGACAGGTCAGTACACCAGGAGATGTGGAGGGGGCCATAAGATGGCAACAACCCAGCAGCAGGACCACTACCTCCATATTTGTGCAAAGAGGAACAGGCGGAGTGAGTCACCCTCCCAGGGCTGGTGGGGTACTCGGTACCGGGCCCGCAGATCTCCAAGAGGGGGATTGCTGTTGTCACGGCAGCTATGACCCGGCCTGTGGCCCTGGGCGCCCATTGTGAATGGCGGAAATGTTCATTGAATGATTCGTGACGCCACCTGTGGTGTTCGGCAATAAAGATGTTAAGCTGACGCTGCAGACAGATCCTCTGGGACAGATGGTGTGGTGCAGCAATGATGTTGTGGTGGCCCTCCACAGGTAGGGCAGCAGTCCCAGGGCAGTGTAGGTGAAGGGATAGGGGAGAGACGTAGATGGTGCAGTGTCAGGCGCAGAGATGCAGCAGCGCCGAGGGTGTTGGTGCAGGAAAAAGCGGAGGATACCAGGGCATGTAGTTCCAAAGCTTTACTCACAGTCTGTTGTGCATACAGGTGCCCGCATCCGTGCCGTGTCCTCTGGGTCAGGGGCTCAGCCAACTTCCAGGCAAGATGAAGTACTCCGTTCCAACACTCCACCAACATATGTGTCTTTTCTGAAAGTCTCCCTTTTGCGCCTATAGTGAAGTACTCTCAGTACTGAGTTACACTGGAGTTTCTCCTGTCAGATGTTCCTATGAACTCTACTTGTACAGCAGACAGCTGTAGTCTGCTTCGGGACTCCTTGCTACTAAGTCCCAGCTCACTCTCGTTGCTGTTGTGCCCCCAAGTCTTGTTTGGGAATAAAGTGGTGACAATTTCTATTCCTCCGGTGTCTGCTGCAGGACCATTAGTATCCATACAACCTCGGGGACCGGACCCCGGCCTTGCGCTGTGAACTTGGGAATGGTTCTACTCTAACCCTAATCCTCAGTCCTCCTCTTCTCCTTACATTCCATTCAAATCTATCTTTCTTATAAAGAGTCAGGCTTTCCCTCTATGTCTCTTTCCTGTGCCAGCAGACCCAGGTCACTGAGGTCTGCTGCAGCACTTCCTTCGTCCATCCCTCTCCGGGGATCTTCTCTCTCAGACTCCCTGTCTGACTGACTGACCGACCAAATCCTAAACTCTTCCCAATCCTTTTGTGCAGACTAAGCTCCACCCACCTCCCAACACTCTTCGTGTTCCAAGCAGGGAGCCACCAAAGTGTGCTTTGCTACACTACTATGTTGCAGGTATTGGAGTGTGGTCAGGTGTCTCCACCTTACCTGAATGGTGGGGTACCACACCTCAGGAGGAGGTGCAGTACCTCTGTGGCGACTGAACCCTCAGGGGCGCCACAGGAGCACTGACAGAGCCCTGCAAAATGACCTCCAGCAGGCCACAAATGTGCATGTGTCTGCACAAACAGTTAGAAACCGACTCCATGAGGATGGTCTGAGGGCCCAACGTCAACAGATGGGGGTTGTACACACAGCCCAACACTGTGCAGGATGTTTGGCATTTGCCACAGAGCACCAGGATTGGCAAATTCGCCACTGGCGTCCTGTGCTCTTCACAGATGAAAGCAGGTTCACACTGAGCATATGTGACAGATGTGACAGAGACTGGAGACGCCGTGGAGAGCAATGTGCTGCCTGAAACATCCTTCAGCATGACCAGTTGGGCAGTGGGTCAGTAATGGGGTGGGGTGGCATTTCTTTGGAGGGCCGCACAGCCCTCCATGTGCTCTCCAGAGATAGCCTGACTGCCATTAGGTAACGAGATGAGATCCTCAGACCCCTTGTGTGACCATATGCTGGTGTGGTTGGCCCTGGGTTCCTCCTAATGCAGGACAATGCCAGACCTCATGTGTTGTGAACACTTTTGACCTGGCCTCTGAGTTTGGGCTCCCTCTGGTGGTTGCTGCTGGTAATGGAGCTGGTCTGGCTGACAGACATCAATCACCTGAGGAGGATGATTGGAGGTCAGGTGTTACAGACTGGAGAGATTTAAGTGAGCAACCTTCCCTCAGTTGTTGCTGGTGATTTGGTTTGCTTCCTGAGCATATTTTGAAGTCTGCTTGTCTCCTGCTCCATCCTGCATCTTTCAGATAGGTAATTTGTATTCTTGAATCTTTTTTTGCATTGGATCCATTTTTTGCTTGTCTCTGATTTTTGCTTAGCTGTTGTGAGTTCAGCCTGGTTCCCTGCTGGGACGTGTGCTGGACTCTGTTTGATATGCTACAGCGTATGTTAGTCTTTTTAGTATCCAGTTCACACCAGAGTTCTGATTTAGTGGGGGAGAAGTCATGTGGCCTCAGTATTTTTGCATATCAGACGTGTTGGATTTTTCTTATGGTTTTTTGCATGATTGCAGACAGTTTCCTTTCCTGTCCTGTTCTATCTAGACAGTTTGGGCCCCATCATTTGCTTACTCTATTCTATGCCTGTGTTTGGTGCTTCATCTTGTCTCACTGGCAATATATGTTCGGGGGCTATCTTTTCCTTTAGGGTTCTACTCCAGGGCAGTTTAGGTTTCCCATTTCTCTCTGTAGGCTTAGTTAATTCTGTGGCTGTGCCGAGGCATCTAGGGCATCATACGTATGTCCCACGGCTAATTCTAGTTGTGTTGTCAGTTTAGGGATCTGCAATCCGCTAAGCTACCAACCTCCTTGGTTATCTGGTTACCTAGCCTATTCACCTGCTATCCTCCTCGGTTACCTAATCATAACACTCATGTGACTGGAGTGTGTCAGCAGTTCCTGCAAGATGAAGGCATTAAATATGGACTGGCCCACCCGTTCCCCAGACCTGAATCCAGTTGAGCACATCTGGGACATCATGTCTTGCTCCATCCACCAACGTTACGTTGCACCACAGACTGTCCAGGAATTGGTGGATGCTATAGTCCAGGTCTGGGAAGAGATCCCTCAGGAGACCATCCACCGCCTCATCAGGAGCATGCACAGGCATTGTAGGGAGGTCATACAGGCACGTGGAGGTCACACACACTACTGAGCATCTTTTTCTTGTCATGAGGCATTTCCACTGAATTTGGATGAGCTTGTAATTTGATTTTACACTTTGATTTTGAGTATCATTCCAAATCCAGACATCCATGGGATATTCATTTTGATTTACATTGATAATTGTTATGTTTTATTGTTCTGAACACATTCCACTATGCAATGAATAAAAATTACAACTAGAATATTTAATTCAGAGATATCTAGGAAGTGGTATTTTATTGTTCGCTTTATTTTTTTGAACAGTGTATATATATTGAAAAAACAATCCACTTCTGCAGGCAGGCGCTGGCTGCGGCACCTGCGCTGCAGCATGATCGCATCTATAATGTGTATTTTATTCTTTAATTCTATTGGATCGCCAATAGTTGCTACTGAGCTGGCGCGGCCGGGACCATTTTCAAACAGAATTTTTTTTTTAATGAATTTCTAGATGCAATATAAGAAAAGAATTAAATACACATTATAGATGCGATCACGCTGCAGTGCAGCCGCTGCTGCCGCCTGCGTTCAGAAGGGGATTTTTTTCAATACTTATATAATATTCATTATGTAAAATAGGGGCTTCAGGTAACTGAGGGATCAGTGACCTGTCAGAAGCCATATTGAATTGATGAATAACTAATCAGAGAACCACATGAACCCCCCCCACACACAGGCCGCCACGGAGCACGACGTGCATATCATTAACTGAAAACTGAAAATGAAGAAAAAACAACAACCACAAGATGGATTTCATCCACCAAAGTATCATTTTATCAGTATAATATCGCAAACCTGATACTGTCTGTAGGTTACTGTGCACAATCCTGCTGACAGATTCTCTTTAAACTGGTGTTACTACATAACAATCACCATAAATAACATTTGAAATTCTTGGCATTTTTACATGTGTTTTAAAATGCTGAAACAAAGCCTAAGAGAAGGCTCTTTAAATGAGGTTTGTACTTATATTTGTTCTACTTTTCTTTTGCATTTTGGTTTTACTGTCTGTTCTAATGTGCCAATTTCTAAAGATATGTTTACAGCATTTGTCATTTGGCGATTGAATCTATTCTTTATCTTCAGTTCGCACAAAGCCTGATCATTTCCACAATTACATCAAATCCTTTCTTGAATTAGGTCATGCATATTTCCCTCCTAGGCCATACGCCATATTACTGTATTGTAGGAAAATTATCATATACTTAGATAAGTGTAACAGGACTCTTCTACTAGAAGGTAACAGAATTATGACAAAGAACAATTTGAGTTTATTTAAAGGGAACCTGTCACCAGAAAAGTCATGCTTGCCTCTATATTATGTCGTCTTTGGAAAGAGCAGCATAAATAAGCTGAGAGTTTTCTTTAAAGGGAACCTGTCACCAGAAAAAAAATGCTATCAACCTGCAGATATGTGGTTAATCTGTAGGTTAATAACATTATTAACCTGACCGTGCCAGTACTTAGCCGAACACTGCAGGGAGAAAATTAACTTAATTCCTCCTGGAACCATTCCGGATTCAGTCACAGAGGCGGCTTCAGGGTGGGATCAGCTGTAACCACATCCCCCAAACCCTGACTGACACTTGCTCTGCTGTAATTCAGGGGCGTGGTTACAGACACTGCTCTGTATACTCAGTGGCGCCCCCTCCACCCCCGTGACTGAAAGCGAAACTCCAGGGGGAGTAACTTTTCTCCCTGCAATGTTCAGTGAAGTGAGGGCACCGGGCTTGTTAATAATGCTATAAACCTGCAGATTAACCCCATATCTGCAAGTTAATATCATTTTTTCTGGTGACAGGTTCCCTTTAAAGAAAACTCTCAGCTTGTTTATGCTGCTCTTTCCAAGGAAAACATAAAATAATTGCAAGGGCGATGATTTCAACAGACATGCAGTTATGTCTTTACCTACAGTAGATTTTGAGAATTTATATCTGTGTGTTTGCAGCATGGAACAAAGAGTCTGCTGTGAGGACATGCGTCCAAAGTGATCAGTGACCTATTTATCCATATGCAAGCTAAGGCCAAATTCAGACGTCAGTGACACACGGTTCATTTATGGATCGTGATGTATGGATTGGCCGTGCGTCACCCTACCTGAACTCAACAGAATGATCGGCATATACAGTATCTTACAAAAGTGAATACACCCCTCACATTTTTGTAAATATTTTATTATATCTTTCCATGGGGCAACACTGAAGATATGACACTTTGATACAATGTAAAGTAGTCAGTGTACAGCTCGTATAACAGTGTAAATTTGGTGTGCCCTCTAAATAACTAAACACACAGCCATTACTGTCTAAACTGCTGGCAACAAAAATTAGTACACCACTAAGTGAAAATGATCAAATTGTGTCCAAAGTATAAATATTTTGTGTGGTCACCATTATTTTCACGCACTGCCTTAACTCTCTAAGGCACAGAGTTCACTCTTCCACTCCTCCATGACAACATCACAGAGCTGGTGGATGTTAGAGACCTTGACCTCCTCCACCTTCCATTTGAGGATGCCCCCTAGATTCTCAGTAGGATTTATGTCTGGAGACATTTCTTCAGCAAGGAAGTGGTCGTCTTGGAGGTGTGTTTGGGGTTGTTATCATATTGGAATACTGTCCTGTAACCCAGTTTCCAAAGGTAGGGAATCATGCTCTGCTTCAGTATGTCATAGTACATGATTCCCAGAATGAACTATGGCTCCCCATAGCCAGCAGCACTCATGCAGCCCCAAACCAAGACTCGCCACCACTATACTTGACTGTAGGCAAGACACACTTGTCTTTGTATTCCTCACCTTGTTGCAGCCACACTCGCTTGACACCATATGAACCAAATAAATGTATCTTGGTCTCATCAGAGCACAGGACATGGTTCCAGTAATCCATGTCCTTAGTCTTCTTGTCTTCAGCAAACTGTTTGCAGGCTTTTTTATGCATCATCTTTAGAAGGTTATCCCCTGCCTGACCAGGTCGGGAAGCAGAAAGCAAACCCTGACCTGAATCATGATCATGACACAGACCAATTTTAACCTCTGCAGCAATGCTGGCAGCACTCATATGTCTATTTTGAAAAGACAACCTCTGGATATGAAGCTGAACACATGCGCTCAACTTGTTTGGTCAACAATGGAGAGGCCCGTTCTGAGTGGACCCTGTCTTGTTAAACCGCTATATGGTCTTGGCCACTGTGCTGCAGCTCAGTTTCAGGGTGTTGGTAATCTTCTTATAGTCTCAGCCATCTTCATGTACAGCACCAATTATTTTTTTCAGATCCTCAGGGTGTTCTTTGTCATGAAGTGCCGTGTTGAACTTCCAGTGACCAGTTTGAGAGTGTGAGAGCAATAACATCAAATTTAACACACCTGATCCCCATTCATAGCTGAGATCTTGTAATACTAATGAGTCACATGACACTGGGGATACAAAATAGCTAACTGGGCTCCATTTGGCCATTTTCACTTAGGCGTGTACTCACTTTTGCTGGCAGTGAACTGATGAGCGTGGGAAAAAAGTCAGAAACTTTCCCACGCTAATTAGTTAATCTCCAGGCAGCCAGTGAGGCTGCGCAGAGCTGAATTAATTCATTCTGATGGAGTTTACAGTGGGGCTGGTCGCATTAGCACCGGTCCTCATTGTAAACTATTTAACCCCTTGTGAAGGATTACAGCGTGGGACATGACTGAACGGCGGAGAGGTAAAGATATTGTTGATTTTTTATGTTATTTTTTTTGCAGATCATGGTTTTATTTATGGATTAGCAGAGCAATAAAATGTGGTCAAAAACTAGGTGTCTTTATTTGATTAAAATAATTTTTAATTAATGTCTGTGTGTTTTTTAACCATTTAATAGTCTAGGGTTAATAATGGATAAGTGTCTTATTGACACCTCTCCATTATTAATCGGCTTAATATCACCTTCCAAGGTGACATTAAACCAATATTATTAACCCATTCACCACCACTACAGGGCAATGGGAATAGAGAGGATAAGTGCCAGATAAGGCGTATCATATAGATGCGCATTTTCTGGGGTGTCTGGGGGCAGATTTTTGTAGCCGGGGGAGGGGGGGCAAAAACAATGGTCTCTCTCAAGGCTATTAAAATCTGCCCTCACTCATCTGCTTTACCTCTCTGGTTGCAATTTTACAGCAGGAGCCCACGCATTTTTTTTCCAATTAATTAACCCCTTAATTTAACACCTAGATGTCCCAAATTTTATACACAAACCCTAATCTAATTGTTAGCCAGGGACATATAAAAAAATACATGAAATGAAATGGTCTACTGTATGTAAACCATGTGTCATTTCAGGTCGGGTTTTAGAATGATTTTACAAAAGCTGGCAATTGAATTGCGCCTTTTGCCTTTTGTTCAATCTTACTGTGCAATATAAATATATATATACAGTATATATATATATACACATACATAACATATATATAAGATATATAATATATATATAATCTATACATATAATATATATATATATATATATATATTTGTCAGTGAGAAATACAATTACCGTAGTATAGAGTTGCTGTCTATAAATAATAGGGGGACCCCACACCATTTTATTCCTTGAAATAATCATTTATTAACTAAATACATGTCCATAATTTAGAACCAACACTAGCATAATTGTATATGTCACTAACATGTCTATATATATCTAATATATAAAGCTCAATGTGGGTATGTATGTATGTATGTATGTGTGTGTGTGTATGTCCGGGATAGGCATCCGCACCGTCGCAGCTACAGCCATAAAATTTGGCACAGTCACACGTCTGGACCCCGAGAGTGTCCTAAGCAATGTTGTGAGGTGAAATTTTAAGCCCGCACGTTCCAATTCACCAAACAATTTTGCCCCTATCTACATAATGGGGAAAAAGTGTGTGTGTATATCAAGCCCCACCCCTCATTATGATGTCATAATGGTTGCCATGGTGACGCTGATGTCATCATTGGTTGCAAGCCCCGCCGCTCATTATGATGTCATAATGGTTGACTATGGGATGGAGGATGAGTGATGGGTATATGGGCACTGGACTATGGGATGGAGGATATGTATGATGGGTATATGGGCACGGGACTATGGGATGGCGGATATGTATGATGGGTATATGGACATGGGACTATGGGATGGAGGATATGTATGATGGGTATATGGGCATGGGACTATGAGATGAAGGATGTGTGATGGGTATATGGGCACTCGACTATGGGATGGCGAATATGTATGATGGGTATATGGGCATGGGACTATGGGATGGAGAATATGTGTGATGGGTATATGGGCATGGGACTATGGGATGGAGGATGTGTGATGGGTATATGGGCATGGGACTATGGGATGGAGGATATGTAGATGGGTATATGGGCACGGGCCTATGGGATGGTGGATATGTATGATGGGTATATGGGCACGGGACTATGGAATGGAGGATACTAATAATTTGTTATAACTAACCAAAGTTAGTTACTATGCCTGGGCAGCGCCGGGCTCTTCAGCTAGTATATATATATATATATACATATTTATGTATTATATGTATTATATTTTTATTATATTTATATTATATGTATGATAGGTACTGTATATATAATATATTAAAATATTAAATATATAATATATTATATATATATATATATTATTTGTAACTATATATATCTATATATATAAACGCCTTATCGTGTCTGTCTGTAACCGAAATGGTCGCAGCCAATCAGCGACAGGCGCAGCTGTTTGTAACGGTAAGTTGTGCCTGCCGATGATTGGTCAATCAGCGGCAGGCGCAGGTCTTAATCTGTAAAAAAGAGAAGTAAAACAAAAAAAAGTTATTCTCACCTTCCGACGGCCTCCTGTCTTCTTTCCACGTGCCCGGCCTTGCGTTCCCTGTAATGCTTTGTGGCTTAGACCGCTGATGATGTCACTCTCGCGAGAGTGAGAAAGAAGACTGACGTCATCAGCGGTCTAAGCAAAGCATTACTGGGAACGCGAGGCCGGGCGCGTGGAAAGTAGACAGGAGGCCGTCGGAAGGTGAGAATAACTTTTTTTTATTTTTTAATATTATTTTTGTACAGGGCCGCGGCAGTGATTGTTCGCGGCTACAGGGCCGCGTAGCTGATTGGTCGGGACAGAGGGCCACGACGCTGATTGGTCGCGGCTACACAGAAAGGGGGGTGAGGGGACCATGCATACCAGGAAAGCGGGGTGAGGGAACAATGCATACCAGGATTGGGGGGTGAGGGGACCATGCATACCAGGATTGGGGGGTGAGGGGACCATGCATACCAGGATAGGGGGTGAGGGGACCATGCATGCCAGGATTGAGGGGGGTGAGGGGACCATGCATACCAGGATTGGGGGGTGAGGGGACCATGCATACCAGGATTGGGGGTGAAGGGACCATGCATACCAGGATAGGGGGTTGAGGGGACCATGCATACCAGGATTGGGGGGGTGGGTGGACCATGCATACCAGGAAAGGGGGGTCAGGGGACAATGCATACCAGGATTGGGGAGGTGAGAGGACCATGCATACCAGGAAAGGGGGGTGATGGTGAGCATACATACCAGGTTTGGGGTGTGAGACGACCATGCATACCAGGAAAGGGGGTGTGAGGGGACCATGCATATCAGGATTGGGGGTGAGGGGACCATGCATACCAGGATTGGGGGGTGAGAGGACCATGAATACCAGGACTGGGGGGTGAGGGGACCATGCATACCCCAAAAGGGGGGTAAGAGGACCATGCATACCAGGATTGGGGGGTGAGGGGACCTTGCATATCAGGAAAGGGGGGTGAGGGGACCATGCATACCAGGAAAGGGGGGTGAGGATACCATGCATACCAGGATTGGGGGTGAGGGGACCATACATACCAGGAAAGGGGGGTGACGGTGAGCATACATACCAGGATTGGGGTGTGAGAGGACCATGCATACCAAGAAAAGGGGGTGAGGGGACCATGCATACCAGGATAGGGGGGTGAGGGGACCATGCATACCGGGATTGGGGGGTGAGAGGACCATGCATGCCAGGACTGGGGGGTGAGGGGACCATGCATACCCCGAAAGGGGGGTAAGAGGACCATGCATACCAGGATTGGGGGGTGAGGGGACCATGCATATCAGGAAAGGGGGGTGAGGGGACCATGCATGCCAGGATAGGGGGGTGAGGGGACCATGTATACCAGGAAAGGTGGGTGAGGATACCATGCATGCAAGGATTGGGGGGTGAGGGGACCATACATACCAGGAAAGGGGGGTGAGGGGACCATGCATACCAGGATTGGGGTGTGAGAGGACCATGCATACCAGCAAAGGGGGGTGAGGGGACCATGCATACCAAGAAAGGGGGGTGAGGGGACCATGCATACCTGGATAGGGGGGTGAGGGGACCATGCATACCAGGATGGGGGGGTGAGAGGACCATGCATACCAGGATTGGGGAGTGAAGGGACCATGCATACCCCGAAAGAGGGGTAAGAGGACCATGCATACCAGGATTGGGGGGTGAGGGGTAGCATGCATATCAGGACTGGGGCTGAGAGAACCATACATATCAAGATTGGGAGTGAGAGAACCATACATATCAGGATTGGGGATACATTATTGCATTATTATTAAATCTTCAAAAATAAACTGCATATATATTCTAGAATACCCGATGCGTTAGAATCAGGCCACCATCTAGTATTATATATATCATATATACAGTATATCATATGTTACATATATAATATATATATTATCTATATATATTATATTATCTAATATATAAAGCTCAAAGTGTGTATGTATGTGTGTATATATGTGTGTGTGTGTTTGTATGTCCGGGATAGGCATCCGCACCGTCACAGCTACAGCCATAAAATTTGGCACAGTCACACGTCTGGACCCCAAGAGCGTCCTAAGCTATGTTGTGAGGCAAAATTTTAACCCCGCGCGTTCCAATTCACCAAACAATTTTGCCCCTATCTACATACTGGGGGAAAAAGTGTGTGTGCGTCAAGCCCCGCCCCTCATTGTGATGTCATAATGCCCCTATTTGCATACTGGGGAAGCAGTGTGTGCGTATCAAGCCCCACCCCTCATTATGATGTCACAATGGTTGCCATGGCGACGCTGATGTCATCAAAGGTTGCAAGCCCTGCCTCCGCTCATTATGATGTCATAATGGTTGACTATGGAATGGAGGATGTGTGATGAGTATATGGGCACCAGACTATGGGATGGAGGATATGTATGACAGGTATATGGGCACGAGACTATGGGATGGAGGATATGTATATGGGCACTGGACTATGGGATGGAGGATATGTATGATGGGTATATGGGCACGGGACTATGGGATGGCGGATATGTATATGGGCACGGGACTATGGGAAGGAGGATGTGTGATGGGTATATGGGCACTGGACTATGGGATGGAGGATATGTACAGTCATGGCCAAAAGTTTTGAGAATGACACAAATATTAATTTTTTACAAAGTCTACTGCTTCATTTTTTCTAATGGCAATTTGCATATACTCCAGAATGTTATAAAGAGTGATCAGTAGGGATGGGCGAGTCTACTCGCTAGGACTCGTTACTCGGCGAATAGTAAGGGACTCGCTGGACTCGTTACTCGGCGAGTCTCCCAGTGATTACTCGCACAGTAACGAGTCCAATGCAAGTCAATGGCAATCCTAGTTTTGTCAGAGTTTTTTTTTCTCACTCGCTAGACTCGCTATATCACATCGCTGTCAACAGCGAGTCTGAGCGAGTCTACGATTCCGAGTCCTGTATACTGGATTCGGGACTCGCTTATACAGAATCTGTTATGTTCCTACAAGTTTCCAAGACAGCCTATGTCAACACACAGCGATTGTGAGCGAGTCTGAGCGAGTCTACGAATCCCGAGTCCTGTATACTGGATTCGGGACTCGCAAATATAGAATCTGTTATGTTCCTTTGTAATTTATAAATCGCACATTACTCGCTAAGACTCGCTTCCCCATTCATTAACATTGGACTCGCTAGACTCACAACGAGTAGCAAGTCCCGGGCTCGGACTCGCTAGAGTGAAGCGATTCCGAGTAATTTAGGACTCGCCCATCACTAGTGATCAGCTTAACAGCAATTACTTGCAAAGTCAATATTTGCCTAGAAAATGAACTTTATCCCCAAAACACATTTCAACATCATTGCAGCCCTGCCTTAAAAGGACCAGCTAACATCGTTTCAGTGATTGCTCCATTAACACAGGTGTGGGTGTTGATGAGGACAGGGCTGGATATAAATCTGTCATGATTAAGTAAGAATGACACCACTGGACACTTTAAAAGGAGGCTGGTGCTTGGCATCATTGTTTCTCTTCTGTTAACCATGGTTATCTCTAAAGAAACACGTGCAGTCATCATTGCACTGCACAAAAATGGCCTAACAGGGAAGAGTATCGCAGCTAGAAAGATTGCACCTCAGTCAACAATCTATCGCATCATCAAGAACTTCAAGGAGAGAGGTTCCCTTGTTGCAAAAAGGCTCCAGGGCGCCCAAGAAAGACCAGCAAGCGCCAGGACCGTCTCTTAAAAGTGTTTCAGCTGCGGGATCGGGCTACCAGCAGTGCAGAGCTTGCTCAGGAATGGCAGCAGGCAGGTGTGAGTGCATCTGCACGCACTGTGAGGTGGAGACTCTTGGAGCAAGCTGCGACGGTGCGGATGCCTATGCCGGACATACAAACATACACACACACACATACATACACACATACATACACACTTTGAGCTTTATATATTAGATATATATATATACAGTGGGGCAAAAAAGTATTTAGTCAGTCAGCAATAGTGCAAGTTCCACCACTTAAAAAGATGAGAGGCGTCTGTAATTTACATCATAGGTAGACCTCAACTATGGGAGACAAACTGAGAAAAAAAAATCCAGAAAATCACATTTTCTGTTTTTTTTTCATTTTATTTGCATATTATGGTGGAAAATAAGTATTTGGTCAGAAACAAAATTTCATCTCAATACTTTGTGATATATCCTTTGTTGGCAATGACAGAGGTCAAACGTTTTCTGTAAGTCTTCACAAGGTTGCCACACACTGTTAAGGGTATGTTGGCCCATTCCTCCATGCAGATCTCCTCTAGAGCAGTGATGTTTTTGGCTTTTCGCTTGGCAACACGGACTTTCAACTCCCTCCAAAGGTTTTCTATAGGGTTGAGATCTGGAGACTGGCTAGGCCACTCCAGGACCTTGAAATGCTTCTTACGAAGCCACTCCTTCGTTGCCCTGGCGGTGTGCTTTGGATCATTGTCATGTTGAAAGACCCAGCCATGTTTCATCATCAATGCCCTTGCTGATGGAAGGAGGTTTGCACTCAAAATCTCACGATACATGGCCCCATTCATTCTTTCATGTACCCGGATCAGTCGTCCTGGACCCTTTGCAGAGAAACAGCCCCAAAGCATGATGTTTCCACCACCATGCTTTACAGTAGGTATGGTGTTTGATGGATGCAACTCAGTATTCTTTTTCCTCCAAACACGACAAGTTGTGTTTCTACCAAACAGTTCCAGTTTGGTTTCATCAGACCATAGGACATTCTCCCAAAACTCCTCTGGATCATCCAAATGCTCTCTAGCAAACTTCAGACGGGCCCGGACATGTACAGGCTTAAGCAGTGGGACACGTCTGGCACTGCAGGATCTGAGTCCATGGTGGCGTAGTGTGTTACTTATGGTAGGCCTTGTTACATTGGTCCCAGCTCTCTGCAGTTCATTCACTAGGTCCCCCCGCGTGGTTCTGGGATTTTTGCTCACCGTTCTTGTGATCATTCTGACCCCACGGAGTGGGATTTTGCGTGGAGCACCAGATCGAGGGAGATTATCAGTGGTCTTGTATGTCTTCCATTTTCTAATTATTGCTCCCACAGTTGATTTCTTCACTCCAAGCTGGTTGGCTATTGCAGATTCAGTCTTCCCAGCCTGGTGCAGGGCTACAATTTTGTTTCTGGTGTCCTTTGACAGCTCTTTGGTCTTCACCATAGTGGAGTTTGGAGTCAGACTGTTTGAGTGTGTGCACAGGTGTCTTTTTATACTGATAAGTTTAAACTGGTGCCATTACTACAGGTAATGAGTGGAGGAAAGAGGAGACTCTTAAAGAAGAAGTTACAGGTCTGTGAGAGCCAGAAATCTTGATTGCTTGTTTCTGACCAAATACTTATTTTCCACCATAATATGCAAATAAAATGAAAAAAAAACAGACAATGTGATTTTCTGGATTTTTTTTTCTCAGTTTGTCTCCCATAGTTGAGGTCTACCTATGATGTAAATTACAGACGCCTCTCATCTTTTTAAGTGGTGGAACTTGCACTATTGCTGACTGACTAAATACTTTTTTGCCCCACTGTATGTGTGTGTGTGTGTGTGTGTGTGTGTGTGTGTGTGTGTGTGTGTGTGTTTTGAAGATTCTTTTGTTTGAAAACGATGTGTACTTTTTTTTTTACAATGCTATTTTAACATGAGTTTTTACACGGAGATAACTGCTCTATGTAAAACCTCATGTTAAAATCGCATTGCTTACGGATGTCATACGCATGTCATATGGAAAAATCGCACTGAAATCAGATTACACTTACATGACACTAGCATGACAATTGCATAGAATCAGTCCATTTTTTCCATCCAGAAAACGGACTGTTTTTTTTTCTCACAAATGGGGATGAGCCCTAAGCTGTACATTGATTACTTTACATTGCATCAAAGTGTTATATCTTCTGTTGTCCCATGAAAAGATGAAAATATATAATAAAATATTTACAAAAATGTGAGGGGTGTATTCACTTTTGTAAGATACTGTATTGAGTTTAGATTGGGAGACCCAAGGTAAGTGCATACATCACTAGTGTGAACAAAATTCTCTTATTTTATATTATATATGTTGGCCATCCATATGTTGGCCATCCATACCAATTTGTCACCTATTCACACTATAGGTGAGATATCACTGATCACTGAGTGTCGTCCAATCATTGGGACCCCCTCCACTTCACAGAAGGATTCAATTGAGTCTCCAATTTTATCAGAACAATGGACAAAAAAGCTCAGCACTGCTTCATTCATTATCTCCCTTGTTAGCATGGCTGGTCTGGAGCCGGATTCTCCAGGAGTGGATCTTGTGGGCCGTGGCACCGAGGGGCCCCGGGCGAGCTGCCAGGTGGAATCGACCCCTATACAGGGACCGTTAGGAGCAGGCCCAGGGGTTCGAGTACCACGGTAGCCGGTACCGAGAGGGGCGGCTCAGGATGGACTGGAGAAGGACTGTGGGACTGAAGTGTAGATTACAGTACAGAGCTGGAGCACAGGAGACAGGAGTGGAGTTAGACTGTAGACTGGAACGTGGAGGGACTGAAGTGTAGATGACAGGACAGAGCTGGAACACAGGAGACAGGAATGGAGTAAGACAGTAGACTGGAACATGGAGGGATGGATGGAGCAGGAACAAAGGTGACAAGATTAGAGGAAGACGGAAGTACTGGAGCAGGATGGAACTGGAACATCGGAGGCAGGACTGAAGTGGACGGAAGGACTGGAGCAGGATGGAACAGGAACACCGGAGGCAGGACTGGAGTAGGACGGAAGGACTGGAGCAGTATGGAACAGGAACACCGGAGGCAAGACTGGAGTAGGACGGCAGGACTGGAGCAGGATGGAACAGGAACACCGGAGGTAGGACTGGAGTAGGACGGCAGGACTGGAGCAGGATGGAACAGGAACACTGGAGGCAGGACTGGAGTAGGACGGCAGGACTGGAGCAGGATGGAACAGGAACACCGGAGGCAGGACTGGAGTAGGATGACAGGACTGGAGCAGGATGGAACAGGAACACCAGAGGCAGGACTGGAGTAGGATGGCAGGACTGGAGCAGGATGGAACAGGAACACCGGAGGCAGGACTGGAGTACTGCAGGGGACATTGATAGCCGGACTGCGAGGCTGCTGCAGGGAGCACACGAGAACGTAACTGTAAGACTGCAGAGAGCACACGAAGAAGTGAGGCCCAGTGTGCTAGGAAACACAACGATCAGGCGCCTCTGTTATGATTGAGTCACCGCAGGAGGCAAAAACAGAAATGCTAGCTAAGTCCAGAAAACCAGAGAAGTTGGCAACTATCAGATTGCAGACCCCTGAACCTATCAACACAACTAGCAGTAGCCGTGGGGGGGTTCCTACGATGACCTAGACCCCTCAATCACAGCCGGAGAGATACATAGGCCTAAAGAAGGAAAGGGGAAATCTAACTGCCCCAGAGCAGACCCCAAAGCAATAGGCAGCCCCCCACATATAATGACGGTGAAGCAAGATGAAAACACTTACACAGACAGAAAGACAGGCTGAGCAAAGACGGGGCCCAAAAACTACCTAGATAGGAACGGATAGGAAGGCTGCTGTCTGCAATCTGCCAAAACCCTATCAGAGACAAAAGCCAACAAGCTGATATAAAAATGGCCCTGAAGTAACTAAGCTTCAAAAACTAAATCAGCACTCAGGTACTTTCAGAAGACAGAGCTAACGGAACACTGCACACTCCAGCAGGGAGTGGCAGAATCCAAAAAGCAAGAAAAACAAAAACAAATCTTAAATGCAAAAGGCAAAACAGAAAACTTAGCTTTAGGAGAGCAGGAATCAGACTGGTGTCCAAGAGTCCACAGAGAAATCACCCGCAGGGCAGAAAGGGCGTAGGCTGCCTTAAATCCAGTCAGTGACTCCACTCAGCCAATCGTCTTCATTAGTCCCAGGTGCCTGATAATCAGGCTCACTACCTTCCTTCACTAGAACAGGGAGTTCACCAGGCCTCAGTGACGGAGGGGAAAATGAACTCACAACACGCCTCCCTCAGGGGAAAGCGGCTTGATATGCCCCTGTCTGGTCTGCCATTGGTCAGGGGGTGCTTCTGGGTCAGGGCATAGCCAGAGCACAAGAAGCAGAAGGGAGGCGTGGCCGCGGCCTATGGCGCATGCACATTGCATGCAAAGACGCCCTCGGCCGCGCTCCTGTCAGAGATGACTGCCGTGGCTGTCGGGTGGCGAGGGGCTGCGGCGTGGGAGCAATGGCCGGGTGAGTATGCAGAGACGGCATGACATCCCTGACTGACAGAAATAGTTGAGAATAACACTTGGCTGTCTTCATTCAATCCAATGGTCTTGGTCCCCTGGTGATCATTAGCTTCCCTCCTTTCCCCTGTGGATACGTAATAGGGTGTGATGGTGTGCCAATTCATTTAATGTAATATATGCTGAATCATATGTTGATGCACTATAAATAAAAATTATTCATTCTGATCATCCCTTATAAGATGCAGAAATGGTCTGCTGAACTTCAGCTTGTAAAGGAGTGGAAGATAGCAGACACTGAGTGAGATTATCTGTCTGACAATAATAATTTATTCGCTATGCTGCTGCATGATGCACTATTACATGACACTAATGCAGATTATAATGGTAAATGCTATGTTTTTCTGCAATACATTTTGTGTGAAAATAATGGGAGAAAAGGCAGCTGAGCAGGGAACAGTTAGGCCACGTTCACATGTTCAGTATTTGGTCAGTATTTTACATCAGTATTTATAAGCCAAAACCAGGAGTGGAACAATCAGAGGAAAAGTATAATAGAAACACGTCACCACTTCTGTATTTATCACCCGCTACTGGTTTTGACTTATAAATACTGATGTAGAATACTAACCAAATACTGAACACTAGAAATGAGCGACTTTGCCTTTTTTAGGGTCGAGTCGGGTTTCATGAAACCCGACTTTCTCAAAAGTCGAGTCGAACGAAATCGGCCAACTATAGGGAAAAGTCGGGAAACATGAAACCCAATGCAAATCAATGGGGAGAAAAGCCGGCAGTGAGTGGAGGACTGTAAACACACCTGGCATGAATTTTAACCCTAGAGGCGGCGAAATCTCTCTCTCTCTTCTCTCTCTCTCTTCTCTCTCAATCTCCCACTCCCACTCCAGCTATGCTCCGCTTCTCTCATTGGCTAAAAAAAAGTCACGTGCAAGCATTTGGCGAAACCCGACTTTGGCGCTTGGGTCGCCGACCGCATGGCCGACTTCACACTTTCATGAAACAAAACCCGACTTTAGCGAAAGTCGGCTACTTTTGAATCTGACCGACCTGTTTTGCTCAACTCTACTGAACACATTAAAATGACCTTAATAAGAGTCAGCCGTGCATCTGGGAAAACCTTGACAGATGCTACTAGGTGCTTCAGTTAAGTTGTACAGTATATACAGTATATCACAGCTGACACCTGGCACAATGTGTCAGGGGCGGTCACGGACCACCCCCGACAAGTTAACCCCTTGCACACCATGATCAAATGCGATTGCAGTGTACCGGGGGTTAAAGGGAAGCATCGGCAGGGAGGGGGCTCCCTCCGTGCTTCCCTGAGCCCTCCACGGCAGCGCAATGTGCAGCCCTGCTGCAGGAGGCTCCTTCCCTGCAGGCCCCCGAATCCAAGATGGCGACGGGGACCTTCGGGGGCCTGCAGGGAGCCGACTTCCTCAGTGCCTGCAAAGCGCAGGCACGAGGAAGCCTGCTGCACTGCCTGTGACAGATCGCTGATCTGTCACAGTGATCTGTGATGTGACAGATCAGCGATCTGTCACAGGACAGTGATGTCCCACCTGGGACAATGTAATAAAGTTAAAAGAAAAAAAAAGTGTTAAAATAATTAAAAAAAAATCGCCAAATAAATTAGAAAAAAATATATATTCCCTCAATAAATTCATTTTTTGGAAATAAAAAAAACAAAAACAGTACACATGTTTGGTATCGCCGCGTCCGTAACGACCTTCCCTATAAAACTGTTACATTAGTTAACCCCTTTAGCGAACCCCTTAAAAAATAAAAATAAAAAACGAAGCAAAAAATAATGATTTATCATACCGCCGAGCAAAAAGTGCAATAACGCGCGATCAAAAAGATGCATGTAAATATCCATGGTACCACTGAAAACGTCATCTTGTCCCGCAGAATAAAGCGATGCAAAAATAATTATTTTTTAAATATAAAATAGTTTTCATTGCATAAAACCGACAAAACATAAAAAAACGACCAAAATGAGGTATCGCTGTAACTGTACTGACTCAAAGAATAAAGCTGCTTTATCAAATTTATCGCATGCGGAACGGTGTAAACGCACCCCCCCAAAAGAAATTCATGAAACGCTGATTTTTGTTCATTCTGCTTCCCAAAAATCAGAATAAAAAGCGATCAAAAAATGTCATTTGCCCGAAAATGGTACCAATAAAAATGTCAACTCTTCCGGCAAAAAACAAGACCTCACATGACTCGGTGGGTCAAAATACGGAAAAATTATAGCTCTCAATATGTGGTGATACAAAAACTATTTTTACAATAAAAAGCGTCTTTTAGCGTGTGACAGCTGCCAAACATAAAAACCGCCATAAATAGTAAATCAAACCCCCCGTTATCACTCCCTTAGATAGGGAAAAATAATAAAATTAAAAGAAAATGTATTTATTTCCATTTTCCCATTAGGGTTAGGGCTAGGGTTAGGGCCAGGGCTAGGGTTAGGGCTGGGGCTAGGGTTAGGGCTAGGGTTAGGGTTAGGGCTAGGGTTAGGGCTGAGATTAGGGTTAGGGGTGTGTTGGGGTTAGGGTTGGAGTTAGAATTGGGGATTTCCACTATTTGGGCACATCAGGTGCTCTCCAAATGCAACATGGCATCTGATCTCAATTCCAGCCAATTCTGAGTTGAAAAAGTCAAATGGTGGTCCTTCCCTTCCAAGCTCTGCCATGTGCCCAAACAGTGTTTTACCCCCACATATGGGGTATCAGCCTACTCAGGACAAATTGCCAAACAACTTTTGGGGTCCAATTTTTCCTGTTACCCTTAGGAAAATAAAAAATATGGGGGCAAAAATATCATTTTTGTGGAAAAAATGATTTTTTTATTTTCACGCCCGGGCGTTATAAACTTCTGTGAAGCACTTGGGGGTTCAAAGTGCTCACAACACATCTAGATAAGTTCCATGGGGGGTCTAGGTTCCAAAATGGGGTCACTTGTGGGGAGTTTCAATAGTTTAGGTACATTAGGGGCTCTCCAAACGCACATGACACACGCAGACCATTCCATCAAAGTCTGCATTCCAAAACGTCACTACTTCCCTTCCGAGCCTCGACGTGTGCCCATACAGTAGTTTTCTCCCACATATGGGGTATCAGCGTACTCAGGAGAAATTGGACAACAACTTTTGGGGTCGAATTTCTCCTGTTACCCTTGGGAAAATAAAAACAATGGGGACTAAAAGATCATGTTTGTGGGAAAAATACGATTTTTTTATTTTCACGCCCGGTCGTTATAAACTTCTGTGAAGCACTGAGGGGTTCAAAGTGCTCACCACACAACTAGATAAGTCCTTAGGGGGTCTAGTTTCCAAAATGGGGTCACTTGTGGGGGGTTTCCACTGTTTAGGTACATCAGGGGCTCTCCAAAAGCAACATGACACCCGCAGACCATTCCATCAAAGTCTGCATTCCAAAACGTCACTACTTTCCTTCCGAGACCCGACGTGTGCCCATACAGTAGTTTTCTCCCACATATGGGGTATCAGCGTACTCAGGACAAATTGGACAACAACTTTTGGGGTCCAATTTCTCCTGGCACCTTTGGGAAAATAAAAAAATTGGTGACTAAAAGATCATGCTTGTGGAAAAAATGCGATTTTTTTATTTTCACGCCCGGGCGTTATAAACTTCTGTGAAGCACTGGAGGGGTCAAAGTGCTCACCACACATCTAGATAAGTTCCTTGGGGGGTCTAGTTTCCAAAATGGTGTCATTTGTGGGGGGTTTCCACTGTTTTGGTACATAAGGGGCTCTCCAAACGCGACATGGTGTCCGATCTCAATTCCAGCCAAAAACGTCAAATGGCACTGCTTCCCTTCCGAGCTCTGCCATGCGCCCAAATAATGGTCTACCCCCACATATGGGGTATCAGCGTACTCAGGACAAATTGCGCAATAACTTTTAGGGTCCTGTTACCCTTGGAAAATAAGAATTGAGGGTGAAAAGATCATTTTTGTGGAAAAAATATTATTTTTTAATAGTACGGCTGTATGTTATAAACTTCTGTGAAGCCCTTGGGGGTTCAAAGTTCTCACCAAACACCTAGATAAGTTCCTTGGGGGGTCTAGTTTCCAAAATGGTGTCATTTGTGGGGGTTTCCACTGTTTTGGTACATCAGGGGTTTTCCAATCGCGACATGGTGTCCGATCTCAATTCCAGCCAAAAACGTCAAATGGCGCTGCTTCCCTTCCGAGCTCTGCCATGCGCCCAAATAGTGGTTTACCCCCACATGTGGGGTATCAGCGTACTCAGGACAAATTGCACAAATACTTTTAGGGTCCTGTTACCCTTGGGAAAATAAAAATTGGGGGTGAAAAGATCATTTTTGTGGAAAAAATATGATTTTTTAATTGTACCGCTGTACGTTATAAACTTCTGTGAAGCCCTTGTGGGTTCAAAGTTCTCACCACATATCTAGATAAGTTCCTTGGGGGGTCTAGTTTCGAAAATGGGGTCACTTGTGGGGGGTTTCCACTGTTTAGGTACATCAGGGGCTCTCCAAACGTGACATGGCGTCCGATCTGAATTCCAGCCAATTTTGCATTGAAAAAGTCAAACGGCGCTCCTTCCCTTCTGAGCTCAGCCATGCGCCGAAACAGTGGTTCCCCCCACATATCAGGTATCATCATACTCAGGACAAATTGCACAATAAATTTTGCTGTCTAATTTCTCCTGTTACCCTTGGTAAAATAAAAAAAATTGAACCTGAAGTATTTTTTTTGTGAAAAAAAGTTAAATATTCATTTTTTTAAAATATTCAAAAAATTCCTGTGACGCACCTAAAGGGTTAATAAACTTCTTGAATGTGGTTTTGAGCACCTTAAGGGGTGCAGCTTTTAGAATGGTGTCACTTTTGGGTATTTTCCATCATATAGACCCCTCAAAGTGGCTTCTTCAAATGTGATGTGGTCCGTAAAAATAAAGTGGTGTTGCAAAAATGAGAAATCGCTGGTCAATTTTTAACCCTTATAACTTCCTAACAAAAAAAATTTTGGTTCCAAAATTGTGCTGATGTAAAGTAAACATGTGGGAAATGTTACTTAGCAAGTTTTTTGGGTGCCGTATCTCTGTGATTTAAGGGCATAAAAATTCAAAGTTGGAAAATTGCAAAATTTTCAAAATTTTCGCCAAATTTCCGTTTTTTTCACAAATAAACGCAAGTTATTTGAATGAAATTTTACCACTAGCATGATGTACAATATGTCATGAGAAAAAAATGTCAGAATCACCGGGATCCATGGAAGCATTTCAGAGTTATTACCTCATAAAGGGACAGTGGTCAGAATTGCAAAAATTGGCCCGGTCATGAGTGTGCAAACCACCCTTGGAGCTTAAGGGGTTAAAAATATCACAAACACAAAAATAATTGTACAAGCCAAAATCACCTCTGTGGCAGGACACAAAGAGGCTACAGACCACACTAAATATGTGATTATAAACATATAATGCTAATTAGGTATTGGCCCTTTAATTATAACGTTGAAGGGTTAACAATTTAACAGATCTCCAATGAATACATTACAGCCCGGCAAGCCATAGCCAATACATATAAGAAATTAATGAAGTACTCTCATTGTATCTCCCCACCGCCAGGACACAGTAACCGCATAACAATTTGCAATGAAAACTCACATATCAAGTGTCTTGTGCCACATCCCTCACCCCGATGCGCGGTTCATCCTCTTCATCAGGGGGCGTCCTGATGAAGGTTCAAATAGGGTTATTTTTTTCCTTTTTATTGCTAGAATTTGTTCTTATAATGTTGTAGCTTTATAGTCTCCGATTCAAGGATTTTATGCTTCTTATCTCATATGTCAAGAATCAGAAAGAACATGTTCTGGGTGCATGGTAAATAAAGGTCAGCATGACCTGGGTAACAGGGAAAGGGGGCTACATGAGTTACATTGAGTTACATTGCTGTAAATGGTATAAAATGCTGCCTCTTGTTTCAATAAACCAGGAAAAGTGACTTGCTCACAACCAGAGTGCATTCTTTTCTCCAAGCTTGTTATCTGCAGGTGAAATCTCTTAATTCAGCCTCACTGGTAATCCTGCATACCTGACTTTGGGCCAGAACGAAAACAGCTACAACATAGGCTTCCTGTGCCAATTTACAAGTTGTGGTCAAAGAGACAAACCTCTGCAGAGGTTAATAACACACACATACAAGAAGGATCTAGTTTCACTATTGTCTGAAGTTGCAGCAAGACACGTTTGCCAGTGTGAACCTGGAAAGCTAATATCGGGGGAAACGTTATTAGAACAAGTGAAAATGCCAAGTGCAGCTAAGCAAACTCAATCTTTCATTTGCCAGCAAAAAAATGACAACCACAGCACCTGGCAAACACAGGCTAATGCCAGGGCCCACCACAACTAGTTTTTCATTTGAAATTTTAATATTGGCTCCCTACCTTTCTGCGGAGGTTGGCATCTTACAACTGTGCAAATGGCCTCCGCGGCAAGGTAGGGAGGCATGAATTATCCATTATATTGGGTTTAAGTCAGTGATACTCGTATTTTCTGTCACACTTGTAATTGGCAAATCGATGAACACTATGTGGTGGTAATGTGTAGCCCAGTTATGGTGTGGTGGTAATTCTCCCTTGTATGTGGTAGTATTGGTCTTGGTACAGTGGATTGTGTTGTGTATTGTGGTCAATTGTTCTCGCTGACAATAATTAGAAGAAGATTCTTTATTTGCATTAGTGATTAAATAATGGAAAAAATATGCACTTACAGGGGTTTTCTGTTGAAAACCAGTAACCTCTTCTCCAAAGGATAAGTGACAACATATTTATTGATGGGCATCTGACTGCGGGGACCAGCAGTGATCGACATAATGTGGAGGTTTTGTCCTCATTAGAATGGAGCTCATGTGCTACTTGACAACTGATTCATTCATTCCCTCAGTGGCTGCGAGAGTTGTGCTTGTTTTTTTCTGGAAGCCCCAAAGAGAATGAATGGAGTTGCCATCAGACATCTCACCTGCAGCTTCATTTTAAAATGGGGTAAAAGTGTCCTGTCAAGGATAAAAGCTCCTCATTCTTCTGATCGGTGTGGTTTCCAATGGTTGGACCCAAATGATTGATAAGTTATCATCACGTATCCTATGAAGCCTACGGATCGGTGTGTTTTAACCAAAGAACCCCATTAATGCAAACTACCGTAATCATACATCCCAGTTATTGTGGCGCACCGTAGATGTGCAGGAGCCTCCTGTGTTTTACAGTTGATGCTCCACTGTAACAGGAATAATTGCTAACAGATATTTGCATATAGCTGTAGGGTGGGCCCTTGTGTCAATTCCTTTTGTGGGCCCCTGACACTCCAGTCCAACACTGAATTTTTGTCTCTAATTCCAGGAGATCAAAATGACATCAATCCATTTTATACTTATAGTGAAGACTTGTAAATTATTCTTGTCAAATTTGGTTTATGCCTCATTTGTAAGACCATTAATAACAGTATATGTGGTTCTAACACTTAAATGCATCAAGTAAGAAAAACTTCACTAAATTCAGCCGATTATTCATCATATTTCTATTGCTTTAAACAGTAACATTTTCAGACAACATTGAAATAACTCTTTTGTATGCAAATGACATTTCTGTTTTTCAGCCACCAACAATTTTCTGTCTGCATTACTTTTATTTTTGTATTATGCACAATACTACCGCATAATAGGAAATTCTGATTTTCTGGCTGGCTCAATTACACTTAATTGGATACAATTTATGGTTTGCCTCATTGATTCACAATGGCAGATTGAACACCAAACCCAGAGGCCATTTGATTGATAACAAATATAAATTGCGGTGTTTACTGTACGTGTCATTACAGAACCCATTTTGGATGTAGCAGATGATTAATTTGAGCCTGTGTTAGTGGCGTAGTTTGCCTGCAATTTCCTTTCACCATTTAAATGCAATGAATGATTGCTTATCAAATAAAATAGAATATATTTTACTCCTACCCAGTAAAAATATAAAAAACAAACAGAAAGCAAATAACATTGTGTATTTATGTCCTGATATAAATGAATTTAGCATAATTATAGTAAAACGCATGAGTCATTACATGGAGTACATCTGTATGTGTGTGCACCATTCTACATGAAAAAAAACAAAATAGAATTCATTGACCATAAAAATTGCAAAAGGCGACATATGTAACTTAATTTTTTATGTATTTTGCTAAAACTTATGTTATTAAATGGGGTGAGAATAAAATACTGAATATTTACCCTTTGACGATATTGTTGATGTAAGTAGCAATTGCTTATGAGAAGAATTATGAATGGCACCCCAGGGTGTCATGCAAAGATAGAGAGGCAAATATTCATAGGATAAAACTAAAACACACAGCACATGTCCCTCCAACATGTTTCACCAAATACACTGCATCATCAGGGAATGGGATAATGCCCATTCACGTCATCGTCCCATCTCCTGATGACACCGTGTGTTTAGCGAAACATGTCGGGGGGACATGTGCTGTGTTTCATCATTTTTTGCTGTGATTCATGCATGTTGAAGTGTAGTTATCAACTTTGAATAGCATTGACAAGCATTAACCAGTATTTTGTTTTGTGGTTTGAAATAATGCTAGGGGTATCATTTTTTACATGCATGCTGATAAGGATGCATTGGTTTACCTGATTTTCTTGCAAATTACCTGCTAAATCCTTCCTTCTGCTTCCTTCATTTCCTTCCTATCAATTATTGTTTTCCCACCTTTCATTTTAGGGTGATGTAGGGGAGTGAGGGACAGTCCACGTTAAGTGGGGGCACCAAACAATCGTTTCTCTTTAGGGTGCCAACCTCCACAGCAAGGAAGGTGTTAAGACAGTTTTATTGCAGGGCTTATTTCTATGGTCTATATTGTGGAATTTTTTAATTCCTTTGTTCACTTGGATAGGTGTATATTTTAAGTATCTTGATAATTAAAGTAAAGAATTTTAAGGGAATACATGTTCACAAGGTTTTTATACATATTCCTTCTTTTCATTGATTTTTGGTAGACATGTGCTTTGGGTCTAAGTATTATCCTATCAATATTTGCGTCTATCTTTTAATGACACCCCAGGGTGCCATACATAATATGCCTGATAAGCAATTGCTTCTTAAAATAATCTAAATTTCATTATAGGGAAAATATTCAGTATTTTATACTCAACCCATTTAATAACCTATATATTTTAGTCAAATGTATTAAAAGTTAAGTTTTATAGCCTGCTATAGAATGACAAATTGAATCCAAATTAGATTTGTCTCCATTTTTATATGGAACATGCTCAAAGATTAAAATCGACACCAGTCGGCATTTAACCAGTTGTAGTTTATACATAACAGCTGATGCAGATCCATGGATTACACCGTGACCATTAGATATCCATTTTAGAAGAGTTTTTGTGCACATGTGGTCTACCCCTTCCTGAAGAAGAAGTGCCTGTAACTTCAAAACGCATAGAAATTAATAACATAGTAACATAGTAAGATAGTTATTAAGGTTGATGGAAGACTTTAATTCCATCTAGTTCAACCCATATCCTATCCTAACTTGCCCTAACATGTTGATCCAGAGGAAGGCAAAAAAACCACATGTGGCAAACAGTAAGCTTAACATTGGGGAAAAAAATTCCTTCCTGACTCCACATACGGAAATCAGACTAGCTCCCTGGATCAACGCAATATTAAGGAAACTAGTGTATATACCCTCTAATATTATACTTTTCAAGAAAGGCATCCAGACCCTTCTTAAATTTTAGTAGGGAATCATTCATTACAGCATCATATGGCAGAGAGTTCCATAGTCTCACTGTTCTTACAGCAAAGTAAATGTTGGGATGCTGCAGGCTTTGGTCAAACACCACCTCTGGTCACACTTCTAAGAGCATTGAGACTTCCACCAACCATCCCATCAACAATCATACCCAAGGGGTGGCCCCAAATCATCCAAATGGGATATAAAGGCTAGACTACACTGGAATGGCTTAAAAACTGTGGGGAAGGTGACTTGATGGACAGACTTGACTGGAAGTAGGAGGGAACGGTTGGTGCACTATGGATGGAGATTGACAAGGACAGCAGGGTGATAGCTGGGAAAGACAGACAAGAGAGTGCAGTACCTAGAAATGACCACAAGATGGAAGGGGGAGTAGTTCAGGACTCAACAGCAGCTTAGGGCTTGAGAAACGCTTAGTCATGGGGGCCGGGGAGATAGGAACCCAGGAGGGGAATTCCCGGTGAGGGAGGGGATAAATAGGACTGGTTGGGGTTCCAGGCAGGTTAGTCCCGGGAGGAGCTCGGCAGAAGACGGAGAACAGCAAATAGCTCGACAAGGGGAATGACAGGAGAAGACAGTCAGGGGGGTGGCCCTGACCCCCTGACCCGACGGACCGCAGGACAGACAAGGCCCCAGGGGGTACCGATTGGATGTCGACCTCGGGCAGGTGAAGCGCTGGTGGTAGATTAGTCTAGGACTGCCCCAGCGAAATATCCGCGAGGGACGTTACTTCAACTGGAGAAAAGGTGCAGGTACCCAGGCCTGAAGACGGAGAACTGTAAAGAGGCTGCGGTGTTACAACTGAACTCTGCTTCTGTCTTGTCCTTGCTTCGCCTGGTGCCTGTGTCATCCGGACGTGGTAAGCAGCGGACCACCCCCCAATCCTGGCCCTCCACCACAACACTGCAATCGATGTGACAAATTCAGGTAGGCTCAAGAACTCCCCAAATTCACAGGAACTCTGCTCTAACAGCATTATACAGTGGTAGGAGATACTGTCAGTTTTTACTGTCTGCATCTGACACATTTTACTCCTCCAAACATATGACCAATAGACTATCTCCATCCATTTAGGAGGCAGTGCATCACTAAGCTGCTACATCTGCACACAACAGGTAACATTACTTAGGCTACAGTGCAATTATCATCATAAAAGAGGTTATCCACTATTTTCACATTGATGACCTATTTTTAGGATAGGTCCTCAATGTCTGTTTGGTGTGGGTGCGACACTCGGCACCCTCGCCAATGAGCTGTTCTAGCTGACAGTGGCAGATGGAACTGCTCAGTTATGCAGCCTCTCTGTCTACTGATAGTGGCCGCGGACAGGTACTGCACTTCCACCCCCTATTGATTTGAATAGGGGGATATGCAGTATCTGGCTGGGGCCAATATCAGCAGACAGAACAGCTCTGTAATGGATCATGAGAAACCGGAGAAACTGGAGTCAAAGCTAATTAGCAAAAGAATTATCAAAATTTTTTATTGATCATAAAAGAGTGACATAATATGTCAATATAGGCAAAAAACACATTGAACACAGTATATAAGCGAGCAGACAATATGGGAAAGAGAGTAATTGTGGAAAACGAACAAGAGGGGTTAGTCCAAGACATTCACAGGAAAGAGGCAAAACCCTGTGATTCGTTTAAACCATGAGGGGACATTGTTCCTAAAATGGTGATCCACCTACACTCTTTTTGTGCTAGTAGGCGTTGTATATCACCGCCTCTTATTCCAATATGAATGTGTTGGATACCCCTAACCATGAATGATTTAGGGTTACATTGGTGGAATTGTTTATAGTGCTTGGGTATGGTCTTTAAGGTCGAGAGGTCTGTGACCGCAGCTGCTGCCATAATGTCACGAACATGTTCCCTTGTACGAGTGCGAAGTTGGCGGGAGGTAAGGCCTATATAGATTTTCTGACAGCCACACGTGGCATAATATATCACCTGTGTTGTAGTACAGGTGATATATTGTTTTATTGAGAATTGTTGAGAGCCATCAGCAGATATAAAAGTGTTGGTGCCCGCTGCCCTCCTTTATTAGTGTATTGGATTTGTCTATTTAAGACAATGTCTATAATTTTTAGGAATTCCGGCACTTAGGATGCAGCAATTTGTTTCTTATATTTGGGGCTATTTTGTCCATTAAGACTACTGTGATTAGTGGCAGCACATATACTGTATACCTGTGTTATCCCATATGCACTAAGCGTGACTCCAGGATATCTTTGCCACGTTCTAGGGTTTTGAGGTCACTCTCTACTATATAATTACTCTCTTTCCCATATTGTCTGCTCGCTTATATACTGTGTTCAATGTGTTTTTTGCCTATATTGACATATTATGTCACTTTTTTATGATCAATAAAAAATTTTGATAATTCTTTTGCTAATTAGCTTTGACTCCAGTTTCTCCGGTTTCTCATGATCTATTTATGAGTCGTTGTTGCTATTCATCCTTTTTATTAGGAATGCGGTAATTATGCCGCCTATCACTGATTAAATAATGATTTGGAGAATTGTTTTATTAGCTCTGTAATGGAGCAGTTCCTGTCACTAAAAGCACCTGGAACAGCTATGTCGGGTGTCAAACCCCCACTTGATCAGACATTTGAGACCTATCCTATTTAAAGGGAATCTGTAACCCCCTGGATGATTTTTAGCTGTTACTATGGGCATTCAGGTAATAGAATGGTTTAACTAGTCTTACCTGTATGAGTAAGCTGTAGTTGCGGTGTAGATATTGAGGAAAGCAATTATAAGGTTTTATGTTATGGTTTTTTTTCCAGGCACCAGGGCATGTGGTGCCTGGAAGAAATCCCTGCCTCCTGACTTCATTAAATTGGCACCCCCTCTCCCATACAAGTCACACTGACCTTTGACATGCAGTTGCAGTGCTGTTATCCCTCGCATACTCAGTGCCCTCACATGGTCATGTGAACCTTATCTACCTTTCTATGAGCAGAATCTTCATCAATCTTCTGTGCAGGACCCGGTGAGTCAATGTGCAGTAGCAGAAACTCGCCGGTGCCTGCACAGAAGATCAATGAGAACTGTACCCTTTGAAGGTCGGATAAAGTTAACATAACCACGGGAGGGGATGACGCATGGGCAGGATTATGTGAAAAGCAAACCAGGTTAATAACACAAAGAAAATGCACACTGGAAGCAATATGTATTGGCATCGCATGTTATCATAACACACCCAGATAACTTCACTGGTGTCAATAAACGGTGTACATATCTATTACATGAAAGTTTAGTCTGCACGCTGCTGAAGGGGGGCCATAGGTACTTAGTAGGTTGTATTAGAGGGTCCCTGTAGACCTTGATTCCACATTTGCAGCTAATATCACATCCACAGTACCTTTTCTATGCTTTGTTTATGAGAACCTTCAATTGGCAAAGGAGATTATTTGACTAAGGCTAGTTTCACACTAGCATATTTTTCATGCAGCGCATGGCGCCGCTAAGCCCCGCCCCTGCCCACTCCCTGCCCGCCCCATCCGGTCATCTCCTCCTACTATCGCACACGGCCGCATGCGATCTGCGCACCCTATCTTTAGAATAGGGTAAGCAGACTGTGCGATGGCCGTGCGCTAGTAGGATTTGTGCGTGCGCTGCGCACTTTTGAAGGTGCGCCGGTGTGCGCCGAACGCAGCATGTTGCATTTTGGCGCGCTTGGCACACCTTCAAAAGTGCGCAGCGCACACACAAATCCTACTAGCGCACAGCCAGCTCATGGTCTGCGCACCCTATGCTAAAGATAGGGTGCGCAGATCGCATGCAGCCGTGTGCGATAGTAGGAGATGACCGGACGGGGCGGGCAGGAAGCGGGCAGGGAGCGGGGCTTAGCGGCGCAGTGCGCTGCATGTAAAATACGCTAATGTGAAACTAGCCTAAGAGCACGACAATAAAGGGGATGAACTTCAGAAAGGATTTTTAGTGGTTTACAAATTGTTTATATGATCTGTTACATACAGTATATTAGTTTATATATGTTGATCCACTGCTGACTACAGACAATGCAAGGAACTTTGACAACAATTCAGATTTGAGCTTGATAGAAGATATTGAAAGACATTTTGTAGGACACAATGTTTAAGCTTCACTCCAATAACAGGTCATGCTTTGCATAATAAAAAGGGTCAAATGAATCGAATTTTTAATTACTCCCACTAATATAGTCCCAGCACATAATAATTTTGGTCATATTAATCTTTTGCTCTTTAGAAATGCAGTTACTAATCATTGTGACTGGAGATGATCATTTTCTCCTTGTATCATGGCTTATTCTCTCTTCCCTTTCCCCAGGCTTTTTATACACCTATCCAGGAAGTAAGATAGATAGTCGATTTAATTAAAAATGAATATACTGTCTGCATTTAACAATGCTCAGCAGTATTAATTAGTGTGGAATACTTTATCTTCCTATTATTGGGCATAGGGTTATAAAGAGCTAGGTGGGTAACCTCGATGAATCATCTGTAAAGTCTAACTTCAAGTGAAAACTGAAGGTTTAGGTTTTGGTCAGGCTTGGAACTCTGCTTCTCCCCAATGTTTCATTTACATGAAGGGATCTGGTCATGACATGGAATATTTCACTGATGATCTCCTTGTGAGGAAATACTGGGAAAAAAAAACTTTACCATAACTGATCAATCCATGCAGTTGTAAGACATCAACAAGTGGTTTTGAGAAATACTACAAATGCCATTACTGGTGACCAGTTATATTGTTATATTTCTACAGATAGTGTGGTCACATACAGTATACAAGATTCTTAACAATTACACTAAATGAATGGGTGGGAAATATATGTTAAGGTTCATGACTATGTAAAGAGGCCAGGGCATAGCCCTGTAGAAGTGTATGTTTGTTGTATTCCTTACATGTCTGTATGCAGCATGTATGTCATGTGTATGTGTGTGTTTGCAGCCACATGACATTAGTTATATAGATATTTAGAGTTAAGTGTATTATTAGAAAAGGGACACTAGATGGTGGCACTGAGCACAACTAGGGAGGCTAACGGAAGAGTCTCAGAAGTCAAGTCAGCTAGAAACAAAGAGCTGAAGTGACAGCAAAGCCAGTCTGTGGAAAACAGCCCATGTCTGGAATTGGTCAAGCCAGGGAGGTCAGTGGGTGAGCCCCCGGTGGAAGTGACAGCTGGAGTGCGGGAGCTATGTCTAGTGAGCCACAAGCCTAATACACGAGCAGGAGCAACAGTGCCGTAAATGGTTGAACTTTAACAGAATAGACAGGTACCTTCGTGGGCTGAAGATGGTCGCAGGAAGAAGGGCCGAAGTGCCGTGTTCACCGTGTTCCATGTGGCGTGCTCGCTTGTTTATGTGGTCCAACCGTGTGTAACAGAAGAGAAGAAGTAGTGTGCTGCTGTAGATGAAGATGTATTACTGGTACCGTGTAAAGAGTCCTGAAGCCATTATGGATGTGCTGTGCCCTGAAGAGAATAAAATTGAACTGTTTAAGTTGTTTCCAGCCTCTGTCTGCAGTCATTTGAGTCTCAAAGATGAACAGCATACCAGAGATGGAACAGCCTCCAGCACATTGAGTAATGGAGCAATCGAAGAGGCTACCCCCCGGCGGCCATGGTATTACATTTTGCGTAGCTGGCAGGATCTCGCTGCCCAAAATGGAGGCGACACCGCAGTGGAGGTTAAGAAAGAAGGAAGGCTGACAGTGATTGCAGCGCCCTTTCCCACCTAATGCCCGAAAGTGGGTGGAGAGGCCGGCGAGAGCCCCACCCTGGAATGGGAGTAGCCCTGCAGGATGTGTTGAGTGCGGCGATCTGGCATCAGTAGGACCCAGGGTATCAACTATGATGTATCGGTGCAGCTGCAGGGGTATCGGACATATGAAGTGGCGACGGGAGGAAGAGGCCAGGCATGTCACCCAGAGTTGGGGGCAATTACAGGAGCAACAAGCTCTCACCCGTACCAAGTACCTGCAGCAGGATGTGGAGCCCCTGACACCTGGGCCTACTGCATCGGAGACAGACCACCCGCCGAAGATGCGTCCGCACTCACCACAGGCTGCGACTAAGGAGACAACGAGGGAGGAGGAACACACTTTTCACCCAGAGGAACTAGAAGACCTGGAAGCTGTTTCTTCCGGATGGCAGGAAAAGGACCCTGGTGCTTCCCTGTGGACAAGCCCAGCAGCGATGACGAGGTGGAGTAGGCCGCATAACCGGAAGAGACCCCGGTTTCCTGCTGGCATTGTTTTCTGGAGGAGCTGAGAGCCGGACAGAGCTGTGCAAATAAAGGAGGTGAGTGCTACTCAGCCTCAACAGGTGGTGGACCATGCTGCCCCCAACACCGTCCCGCTGTGGGGACACGCGGTCCAAGGTCTGCTCCACCTTGCACCCGTGCTCCTGCCAGGCTTCCCCGAAGCCCTTGAGCAGCAGCGCTCCAGCCAGGCATCCCCTGAAACCACTGCATCCTCCGGAGCTGATGTGGATTCATGTGCAGAGGCAACCGATGACACCTCTGCCCCGGATCATGCTTTTCACCATGGAGACTGCGCATGCAGAGTCATTTTTAGCCTGTGCCAGGGTCCTGGCAGCAAGTGGAAAAATCACGCAGAATGCGCACCGCTGAGCTTACTGTGCTTAACCCTTCAAGTGCCAGTTGCACATTTCAGGGACTGTTCCGCGTCCCCTCAGGGTAAGGGAACCCTGTAACGCTCTTCTGGTGAGCCTATGATGGTCTACGGGACCTTCTTTGTGAAAATGTTTCTTTTTCTTGTGTTTTTCCAAGGAACCCTGATACGCTCTCAAGGTTGGGAGTAATGCGGCCGATATGGCCTATAGAGAACGTTATTTTGTATATATGTTGTTGTTGTGGTCCTTTTACGGAATTGTAGGACTTCCCTTGCATGGGGCCATAGGTCCATGCACTTTAGGACCAAATGCGGCTGCAGCAACAGACTGCGTTTTATTACCAGATAGCCCGCACATGTAGCACCGGACTGTGCTGTACACCAAGGAAAGGGATGTACCCCTTTAAGAATTGCTAAAAAGACTTGCTCGAGTCCTTGTCAGCGTGGACATACGCGGTGCTCCCCTCAAAGGAAGGGGGAGGCACCTTTTTGTGGGAAGTTTTTGTATGTGGACACGAGCGTTGTCAGATTGGAAAGTGGACACTACTGGGTTTTTTTTTCAAATGAAACTTGGACACTTGAAGTGCTCCCCTCACAGGAAGAGGGGGAGGACACTTTCGTTTTTTTTCTCTGAAGAAGATTTTATATTTGTGTGGACGTTCTACATCATATTAATGGAAGTAAAATTGCACTTTGATGTTTTTGTAGAAGTGATAAGAATTTTGATGTGGAAAAAATGTGTACAGTATATCTATATTTTATAGTGCGAGAATTTGATATATTTGTATGGAAAAAAATGGTTTTGATATGTAGGGAAATATATAGAAACGTATATATATATATATATATATACACTCACTGGCCACTTTATTAGGTACACCTGTCCAACTGTGTGTTAAGACTTAATTTCTAATCAGCCAATCACATGGCGGCAACTCAGTGCATTTAGGCATGTAGACATGGTCAAGACAATCTCCTGCAGTTCAAACCGAGCATCAGTATGGGGAAGAAAGGTGATTTGAGTGCCTTTGAACGTGGCATGATTGTTGGTGCCAGAAGGGCTGGTCTGAGTATTTCAGAAACTGCTGATCTACTGGGATTTTCACGCACAACCATCTCTAGGGTTTACAGAGAATGGTCCGAAAAAGAAAAAAAATCCAGTGAGCGGCAGTTCTGTGGCCGGAAATGCCTTGTTGATGCCAGAGGTCAGAGGAGAATGGGCAGACTGGTTCGAGCTGATAGAAAGGCAACAGTGACTCAAATTGCCACCCGTTACAACCAAGGTAGGCAGAAGAGCATCTCTGAACGCACAGTGCGTCGAACTTTGAGGCAGATGGGCTACAGCAGCAGAAGACCACACTGGGTACCACTCCTCTCAGCTAAGAACAGGAAACTGAGGCTACAATTTGCACAAGCTCATCGAAATTGGACAGTAGAAGATTGGAAAAATGTTGCCTGGTCTGATGAGTCTCGATTTCTGCTGCGACATTTGGATGGTAGGGTCAGAATTTGGCGTAAACAACATGAAAGCATGGATCCATCCTGCCTTGTATCAACGGTTCAGGCTGGTGGTGGTGGTGTCATGGTGTGGGGAATTTTTTCTTGGCACTCTTTGGGCCCCTTGGTACCAATTGAGCATCGTTGCAACGCCACAGCCTACCTGAGTATTGTTGCTGACCATGTCCATCCCTTTATGACCACAATGTACCCAACATCTGATGGCTACTTTCAGCAGGATAATGCGCCATGTCATAAAGCTCGAATCATCTCAGATTGGTTTCTTGAACATGACAATGAGTTCACTGTACTCAAATGGCCTCCTCAGTCACCAGATCTCAATCCAATAGAGCATCTTTGGGATGTGGTGGAACGGGAGATTCGCATCAGGGATGTGCAGCCGACAAATCTGCGCCAACTGTGTGATGCCATCATGTCAATATGGTCCAAAATCTCTGAGGAATGCTTCCAGCACCTTGTTGAATCTCTGCCACGAAGAATTGAGGCAGTTCTGAAGGCAAAAGGGGGTCCAACCCCTTACTAGCATGGTGTACCTAATAAAGTGGCCAGTGAGTGTATATATATATAAAATTATATATATATACAGTATATATGGTAGTAAAAAAAATAGGTTTGTTAATGTTTTACAGGAAAATATGTGGTATAATGATCTTTTATAGTAAAATGCTATTGTTGCTGTTGCATTGCCGGGGACGGCAATGATTTCAGGAAGGGGAATGTAAGGAGGTCAGGGCATAGCCTTGTTGAAGTGTATATTTGTTGTATTCCTTACATGTCTGTGTGAGGTATGTATGGCTTGTGTATGTGTGTGTTTGCGGCCACATGACATTAGTTAGATAGATATTTAGAGATAAGTGTAGTATTAGAAAAGGGACACTAGATGGTACCACTGAGCAGAACTATATGGGAGCTGTTATGAATGGGTCACCGAGGAGAAAAAAAACAAAACAAGCTAAGTCACAGAAAACCAGAGAAGTTGGTAACTATGCAGATTGCAGATCCCTGATCTTACCACACAACTAGCAGTAGCCGTGGAGCGTGCCTACGATGTTCCTAGACGCCTCGTCACGGCCGGAGGACTACATAAGCCTAAAGCAAGAAAAGGGAAAACTAACTGCCCCAGAGCAGACCCCAAAGGAATAGATAGCCCCCACACATGTATTGATGGTGAAACAAGATGAAGGCACAAACACAGGCAGGAAAATAGGCTGAGCAAATGATGGGGCCCAAACTAACTAGACAGGAAAGGAAAGGCAAGTCACTGTCTGCAACCTGCAAAAAACACTACAAAAATAATGTCCAACACTTCTGATAGCAAAATTAACCCTGAAGTCACTAGACTTCTCCAACTATATCAGTACTCTGGAATATTCTGAGACAGAGCAAAAAGAGACCGAACTAGTAAGGGACAAAAAGCCAATTGGCAATATACTGATAAATAAGAGTGGAAATTCAGCTCAGCCCCCAGCCGGGGCTGGCAGACCACACAAAAAACTGAATAGACCAACAAAATCAAGTGTGAACATTAGCAGAAAAACTTAGCTTTAGGTGACTGGAACAGAGCTGAAAACCAAGAGCTGACAAGCCAGAAGGAATCACCAGCAACTGAATAGGGCGCCGGCTGTCTTAAATCCAATCTGAGAATCCTGAGATCCAATCGTCATCCTCATTCTCAGGTGGCAGATCTCCACCGATCAAACCAGCCACACCACCTCCCGTCACCACCAGAGAGAGTCCAGAAGGGGAACTCACAACTGGTGAACCAGAGAATGAACTCACAACAGGGAGCCTTTAGAAGGGTTAATTAGAGGAGTGGCTAGCCGGGAGCAAAAAGGAGATAGATTTCCTTCTTGAGTTAGTTGAGCAGGGGGTAGCCATTCTGGACAGTAGACTGAAGAAAAGTGCCTACATCAGCAGCCAGTGAGGAGGGTCACTGGAGGTCCTTCAGTTAGAGACTGGGAACTGAGCACAACTAGGGAGGCTAACGGAAGAGTCTCAGAAGTCAAGTCAGCTAGAAACAAAGAGCTGAAGTGACAGCAAAGCCAGTGTGTGGAAACCAGCCTGTGTCTGGAATTAGTCAAGCCAGGGAGGTCAGAGGGTGAGCCCCCTGTGGAAGTGACAGCTGGAGTGCGGGAGCTGTGTTAAGAGTCTAGTGAGCCACAAGTCTAATACACAAGCAGGAGCAACAGTGCCATAAATGGTTGAACTTTAACGGAATAGACAGGTACCTTCATGGGCTGAAGACGGTCGCAGGAAGAAGGGTCGAAGTGCTGTGTTCACCGTGTTCCATGTGGTGTGCTCGCTTGTTTGTGTGGTCCAACCGTGTGTAACAGAAGAGAAGAAGTAGTGTGCTGCTGTAGATGAAGATGTATTACTGGTACCGTGTAAATAGTCCTGAAGCCGTTGTGGATGTACTGTGCCCTGAAGAGAATAAAGTTGAACTGTTTAAGTTGTTTCCAGCCTCTGTCTGCAGTCATTTGAGTCTCACAGCATGAACAGCATACCGGAGATGGAACAGCCTCCAGCACAGTGAGTACTGGAGCGACCGAAGAGGCTACCCCCTGGTGGCCATGGTATTACACATACTCCATCTACAAGAAAGAGGGTTTCACCAGCATACAAGAGGTTTCTATAATAAGCTCTGCAATATCGTGTGTTTGCTTTATGGTAACTCTATGAAAATGCATTGCTGATTATTTTGGCAGTATAGGCTTGGATCTGACAGTTAATAATTCACACATGTCATCAGATGTGGCTTCATTCTTAAAGAGAACTTGCCAGAAACTTTACTGCAACAGCCCTGGTATGGAGCTACAACGTTCAATGTTATCCACCCCCACGCAGTGTCCACAGCCAATTGAATAACTACAGACAACAGGTTTCGGGGATAACAGCTGCTTTACTTCAACAGAATGGGGAAATATAACATGGAGTAAGGGTTTACAGTTCACATGGGGAATGAACAGCCAATACAGTTCAGGATTAGATTCTGACACAGAATTAAGGTTCTGGGGCTTTAAGAACCTGTATTAGTTAGGAGCAGTACTTGCAGGTAATTATAAGAAGTTCAAAGTCTTTTGATGTATATAAGTAGAAAAGGAGATGCATAGAAAGGGTACACAGCTTGTTGCGGTCCATGCAGAAATATACTTGAAGTAAATAACGGATAATTTGCGGTGAGGCGGGAGACCCTCAATTTCCTCAACATGCAGGCAATAGGTTCTTCTGTACACTTCAGTGTGACCTAATACTGAAGAAGAATGGGTAAATCTGGACAGCGCGAGACTCAGGGTTAAAAGAGAAAGGTTAAAAGTCTTTAGCCTTCTTGGCTGTAGAAGTCAGGGGAAGATTCAAGGCATTAGGCCTGGCTGTAAGTCTTGAGATGTAGAGAAGGATGAACCTCCAGGCATAGAGCCTGGAGGGGATCAGGAGACCCCTCACATGAGGTCTGCTATGGGTCACATCTTGAATCCGACCACTTGGGGACTTTCCAGATCTCTGTCTTGTCTAGACAGAAACTGTAGGTAGCTCCTCCTATTGAACCTTGGTGACAGTGTCACTGACCAATAGGATAACTCTCAATTCTTGTGTCAGACTTCAAATTGTGAGATTAACCCCTTAATGACAGTCAATACATCTTTTACCTGACCTGAGAAATAAGAGAATAGCATCCCCATACAGGTGACAATCCAGCAGCTGTCGGCTGTACACTATAGCTGACAACTTGCTGCATCAGCCACGATCAGTGTTGTCACTGTCCATATCTGTTTAACCCTTTAGATGTTGCTGTCAATAATGACTATATCATTTAAATGTTTTAAAGAGTTTGGGGGCTTCTTCTTTATCTCCATCAGCACCCTGAGATCATGATTGTGTAGTACTGATGTTTGCCATGGCAATTCACGAGGAAATAGTGGCCTTAGAGTCTGCCGGCTACAGTGACCTGTTCAAAAGTTAGCGACATTTAATTCAACTTTTTAATTCCTATCATGTCACTTTGTATTAATTCCTGAAAAGCACCTGAAGGGTTAATAAACTACCTGTCAGCAGTTTTCAGTATGTCAGTTCGTGCTGTTTTTAACATGGTATCACATTTGGGGGTTTCCCAATATATAAGACCTTAAAGTCACTTCAAACCTGGATAGGTCCATAAAAAAAATATTTTGTAAATTTTCATGAAAAAATGAAAAATTACTGCTACATTTTTAAACCTTCTAAAGTGCTAACAAAATAAAATAACATTTTCCAAATGATGCTGATGTAAAGCCGACATGTGGGAAATGTTATTTATTAATGTTTTTGTCTGGTATGAATTAAAAGAATAATCATTCAAAGTTTGAAAATTGCTATATTTTCACATTTTTGTCAAATTTCTGATAATTTTTTATAAATAAACACAAAATATATCAACCTAAATTTACCATTATCATAAACTATAATGTGTCACGAAAAAACATTCTCAAAATCACTGGAATTTGTCAAAGCGTTCCAGAGTAATTACTACATAAAGTGACACTGGTCAGATTTTTAAAATTTGGCTCTGTCACTAAGGGGTTAATATATAAATCATGCATTTCACCAGCATATGGTGCTGGAACACACCAAATTAAAAGTGAACTTAATAGAACACTGAAACACATACCTGAGGAATATATGAGATTAGTGAGTTTTTGATTAATTTAACCCCTTCCTGACATGTGACATAATATCCCGTCCATGGGATTCAGGCCCCTATGTCCATGGACGGGATAGTACGTCATAGCAATCAGCAGCACTCACGGGGGGAGCGCCACTGATCGCGGCCGGGTGTCAGCTGATTATCACAGCTGACACCCGGCACTATGTGTCAGGGGCTGTGTCGGACCGCCCCCAGCACGTTAACCCCTAGCACACTGCGATCAAACACGATTGCAGTGTACCGGGGGTTTAGGGAAGCATTGGCAGGGAGGGGGCTCCCTCCGTGCTTCCCTGAGACACCCGCAGCAGCGCGATGTGCAGTGCTGCTGCGAGGGCCTCCTTCCCTGCAGGTCCCTGGATCCAATATGGTGGCGGGGACCTTTGGGGGCCTGCAGGGAGGCATCTTTCTCACTGCCTGCTGAGAGCGATCAGTGATCTGACATATTACAGTGATGTCCCCCCAGGGACAATGTAATAAAGTTAAAAAAAAGTGTAAAAATAATTTATAAAAAATCGCTAAATAAATTAAAAAGAAAATATTCCCTAATAAATTCATTTTTTGGAAATAAAAAATTCAAAAACAATAAAAGTTCACATATTTAGTATCACCGTGTCCGTAATGACCCGCCCTATAAAATTGTCCCACTAGTTAACCCCTTTAGTGAACCCCTTAAAAAATAAAAATAAAAAAACAAAACAAAAAACAAAGCTTTATTATCATACCGCCGAACAAAAAGTGCAATAACGCGCGATCAAAAACACGTATGTAAATGTAAGGATGTAGGAGGGCACCACCGTTAGGGATCACCAATTGCATGCTAAACAGCCAACTGAACACCGTAGAGAAAAGAGCATGCACAAACAAGGGATCACCCAGTAATATCATAAAAAATATATGAACTTTATTATGCGACAAAATTTAACAACACTGCAAAAAAACACTTTAAAAACATTTAAAATTGCAAACAAGCAATAATAGAAACTGGACCCATAATAAGGTCAAGCCCTTGCTGCTCCACAATAAATGCTCATTCCAAATCAGAGGGACACTGTGAGTAGATAATAAATGTTCAACATGCAGTATACAAGGCTGAAAATTTCAAACTTTAACAAGTCACAGACACAGAGTGAAAAAATCCAATATAAAGAATTACTAAATATACAATGCACGCATTAATGTTGGTATTGGAACACTCCTTGGAAATTGCACATATGTTATAGCCCAGAAAAACTCCCTTTATATTGTCCACTAGAAGGGACCTTGAATACTGAGCCCAGAAAATGATCTTAAATAGCAAAAAAATCCTAGCATTCACACTGAATCAAAATACATTATGATTCATGGATCAGAGAGGGGCCACGTCCAGGACCTCAAAATATCATTTAGCAGTCAAAAGCACCTCTATCCCTCTCAAAAAGACGTATATAAATAACCATGGTACTGCTGAAAGCGTCATCTTGTCCCGCAAAAAATGAGCCGCCATACAGTGTTATCAACGAAAAAATTAAGAAGTTATAGCTCGCAGAATAAAGCGATCCAAAAATAATTATTTTTTATATAAAATTGTTTTTATTGTATAAAAGAGCCAAAGCATAAAAAAATGACATTACTGAGGTATCGCTGTAATCGTAGTGACCCGAAGAATAAAACCGCTTTATCAATTTTACCACACGTGGAACGGTGTAAACGCTGGTTTTTGTTCATTCTGCATCCCAAAAATCGGAATAAACAGCGATCAAAAAATGTCACGTACCCAAAAATGGTACCAATAAAAACGTCAACTCGTCCCGCAAAAATAAGACCTCACATAACTCAGTGGGTCAAAATATGGAAAAATTATAGCTCTCAAAATGTGGTGATGCAAAAACTATTTTTACAATAAAAAGCGTCTTTTAGCGTATGACAGCTGCAAAACATAAAAAACCACCATAAATAGTAAATCAAACCCCCCTTTATCAGCTCCCTAGTTAAGGAAAAATAATAAAATTAAAAAAAAGTATTTATTTCCATTTTCCCATTAGGGTTAGGGGTAGGGCTAGGGCTAGGGTTGAGATTAGGGTTAGGGCTAGGGCTAGGGTTAGGGCTGAGATTAGGGTTAGGGGTGTGTTGGCATTAGGGTTGGAGCTAGAACTGGGGGGTTCCACTGTTTAGGCACATAAGGTGCTCTCCAAGTGCAACATGGCGTCTGATCTCAATTCCAGCCAATTCTGCACTGGAAAAAGTCAAACGGTGCTCCTTCCCTTCCAAGCTCTGCCAAGCGCCCAAACAGTGTTTTACCCCCACATATGGGGTATTAGCCTACTCAGGACAAATTGCAAAACAACTTTTGTGGTTCAATTTCTCCTGTTACCCTTAGGAAAATAAAAAAATTGGGGGCAAAAATATCATTTTTGTGAAAAAAATATCATTTTTTTATTTTCACGCCCTGGTGTTATAAACTTCTGTGAAGCACTTGGGGGTTCAAAGTGCTCACCACATGTCTAGATAAGTTCCGTGGGGGGGTCTAGATTCCAAAAGTCACTTGTGGGGAGTTTCAACACTTTAGGCACATCAGAGGCTTTTCAAAACACAACATGACACCCGCAGACCATTCCATCAAAGTCTTCATTCCAAAACGTCACTACTTCCCTTCCAAGCCCTGACGTGTCCCCATACAGTTGTTTTCTCCCACATATGGAGTATCAGTATACTCAGGACAAATTGGACAACAACTTTTGTGGTCCAATTTCTCCTGCTACCCTTGGGAAAATAAAAAAATTGGGGACTAAATGATCATGTTTGTGGAAAAAATATGATTTTTTTATTTTCATGCCCGGGCGTTATAAACTTCTGTGATGCACTTGGGGTTCAAAGTTCTCACCACACATCTAGATAAGTTCCTTGGGGGGTCTAGTTTCCAAAATGGTGACAGTTGTGGGGGGTTTCCACTGTTTTGGCACATCAGGGACTTTCCAAGCGTGACATGGCGTCCTATCTCAATTCCAGCCAAAAAAGTCAAATGGCGCTGCTTCCCTTCCGAGCTCTGCCATGCGGCCAAATAGTCATTTACCCCCCCATATGGGGTATCAGCGTACTCAGGACAAATTGCACAATAACTTTTAGGGTCCTGTTACTCTTGGGAAAATAAAAATTGGGGGTGAAAAGATCATTATTTGGAAAAATATGATTTTTTAATTGTACGGCTGTACGTTATAAACTTCTGTGAAGCCCTTGGGGGTTCAAAGTTCTCACCACATATCTACATAAGTTCCTTGAGGGGTCTACTTTCCAAAAATGGGTCACTTGTGGGGGTTTCCACTGTTTAGGCACATCAGCGGCTCTCCAAACATGACATGGCATCTGATCTGAATTCCAACCAATTTTGCATTCAAAAAGTCGGCGCTCCTTCCCTTCTGACCTCTGCCATGCGTCGAAACAGTGGTTCCCACCCACATATCAGGTATCAGCATACTCAGAACAAATTGCACAATAACTTTTGCAGTCCAATTTCTCCTATTACCCTTGGTAAAATAAAAAAAATTGGACCTGAATTAATTTTTTGGAGAAAAAAAGTTAAATGTTCATTTTTTTCAAAAAATTCCTGTGAAGCACCTGAAGGGTTAATAAACTTCTTGAATGTGGTTTTGAGCACCTTGAGGGGTGCAGTTTTTAGAATGGTATCACTTTTGGGTATTTTCTATCATATAGACCCCTCAAAGTGACTTCAAATATGATGTGGTCCGTAAAAATAAAATGGTGTTGCAAAAATGAGAAATCGCTGGTCAACTTTTAACCCTTATAACTTCCTAACAAAAAAAATGTTGGTTCCAAAACTGTGCTGATATAAAGTAAACATATGCAAAATGTTATTTATTAATTTTTTTGTGCCATAGCTCTGTGATTTAAGGGCATAAAAATTCAAAGTTGGAAAATTGAGAAATTTTCAAAATTTTCGCCAAATTTCCGTTTTTTTCCCAAATAAATGCAAGTTATATCAATGAAATGTTACTACTAACATGAAGTACAGTAGAAAACAATGTCAGAATCAGTGGGATCCATGGAAGCGTTTCAGAGTTATTACCTCATAAAGGGACAGTGGTCAGAATTGTAAAAATTGGCCCGGTCATGAACATGCAAGCCACCCTTGGGGGTAAAGGGGTTAAACCATATAACAGTAAAAGGATAACTTAGGGGTGAGTTGCAGTGTATATAAGCTACTCACGGTACAGGTTTACCCAGTCTGGAACCGGGTCACTACATTAACACACCCACACACCCCAAAAAATCATATATATGGCTGTGTTACCTTTTAAAATAAATATAACCAACATGATTCCTTTATAACATCAAAGTGCTTCTTTAGCAGTGAGAAATTGTTTTGAAGTTGTGTCTGGAGCTGGAACATCATGATGATCTTTAAGCTTCTCAGTCTCATGCTCCATTTCCTCCCCTGGCTTATTGACAGGTCAGTGACAATGCACCAGAGCAAACAACTTGTCAAACAGCCAAGTGAAGGTGCTGCTAGATAGGAACTACAGCGTGAAGCTGAGACGCCAGAACTGCATCATCATACCCTAATGCACTTGCAGACACAATTTCAAAATTCCATAACTTGCTGCTGGAACAGTACTTTGGGGTCAAGCTGCAACAAAACAGCTAACATGACCTAATCGATTTAACCTTTATAACTGATAGATAGAAATGCAGGCCAAGGTCTTACTCAATACTAACTGTGAGAGACAGGAAAAAAAATGTACTGCACCAATAACACAAAGGAAAGATACAACAGACACAACGGGGTTAAAGCAACTGAACAAAAAAAACTTATCTTCCTCTGCAGTCAAGCACCGGACCACAGAGTTAGGCACCAGAAAGGGTAATAGCTGGAGCTCCACTGTAACACAGCCTGCTTGGGTGAGAAATAATATCACAAACAGTGAGTGCAGCACCTGATGACCCTTTATAGGAAGGAGGGAGTGGTCACACCTGCTGGCTGATTAAACATGTAGTAACACCAGCGGCCACTGGGGGGAAAAACCAGCAGCAGACTCACTACTTGTAGTAACACCAGCAGCAACCGGGGGGAACCCAGCAGCAGACTCACTACTTGTAGTAACACCAGCGGCCACCGGGGGCAAAAACCTATATTAAACCCCGAGGGCAAGAAAGGAAAAAGGTTTATATAAGAGAGTCCAGACTCTGACACAGATCCAAAGATGGATCGTGGCAAAGCAATGAAAAGGGAGGTGGGGTAGCTCTCTGTTTTAAATCCAGTCTAAAGACAAAAATGTTACCTCTTAATTCAACCAACTCCGCTGAATGTATTGGTGTACACATTTCAGCAAAGACATCAACAGTTTACTTATTTATCGACTCCAAGGACATGGATCTAAATTCTCAAGGAACTCACAGAACTGTTGTCTAGTTTAATGCTAGAACACCAAAAATAGATCATACTTCGAGACTTCAATGCTTGGCTGGATGACTACATCACATAGTTTGGAAAAGAGCTGCTTATTACCATGGATGCACCAGGCTTCCCTCAAGCAGTCCACTCATCCACTATGGAAAGGATCACATTTGGGATTTGATATTACGTGCAAGGCTGGAGATCTCAAATGTAGCAGTGAACACAGTTATATGGTCTGACAATCACAATACATCACAGAGCTTTTTAAGGAATCATCCAACCAACCTCAGTTTCAAGAGATAGGTGGACACTTTTACAGACCCTAACTACAGTATCTAGTGAATAAATACAATAATCTGTGTCCTATCAAAAACTTCATCACAAAACATCATGCACCTTGGTTTGACCCCTTCATCAAAGAGTTTAAAAAATTGGTGAGGAAACTTGACCGACAGTGATGAAAACACAAGTCCACAAAGATGAAACATAAATTAGAACTTAATGACGATCAATCAACCATAAGCATGAAAAAAATCCACCCTCATGTAATGAGAGAAAGCAAATGCAAGCAACAAAACAGCCTAAGAGTATGTGCACACGTTGCGGATTGGGCTCAGGAATTTCCTGCTTCTCTTGGCAGAATCCGCAGATCAAAATCCATGCCTTTTATATGCGTTTTTATGAGGATTTTGTGCAGATTTAATGCGGATGTTATTATTATTATTATTATTTATTGTTATAGCGCCATTTGTTCCATGGCGCTTTACATGTGAGGGGGGTATACATAAAAACAAGTACAATAATCTTAAACAATACAAGTCATAACTGGTACAGGAGGAGAGAGGACCCTGCCCGCGAGGGCTCACAATCTTCAAGGGATGGGTGATAATACAGTAGGCGAGGGTAGAGCTGGTCGTGCAGCGGTTCATGTTCAGCTGATTGTTATGCATTTTTTGGCCTGCGGTTTTCTATAATGAAATGGGGGGTAGAAACGCAGCGGAATCGGCACAAAGAATTGACATGCTGCGGAAAATAAACCGCTGCGGATTCAGTGCGGAGTTTTCCGCAGCATGTGCACACCAATTTTAATTTTCCATTGGTTAACATTGTATGGTCAAACACTAGCCGATCTGCAGCAATTCTGATTGGAAAATCTGCTGCGGTTCCGCAACAAATGCGCAACGTGTGCACATACCCTTACACTCCTTGCAGACTGCTCAATTCAACATAGATGAAAAAACTCCACACCTCAGCGCTGTCAAAAATCAGGATCTATGAACAAGCTGGGGAATCATCATGACCAGCACAGGGGTCTTGATGACGTGATCACGTGGCGCCGATGGGAGCGTGGAATGACGCAACCCCTGCCAGCACGTGTTAATTGCTGTTGTCAAAGAATGACCAACGTATTTTAATGGTTAACAGTCTCTCTGCTTCACCGGTGGTTGTTAAAAGTAAATAATGGCTGATTGAATCAGTCATCATGTCTGAGGAAAGATGTGGGCACAGTATACGAGCCCACATCAAAGTCAGGGACAGAACTGTTGACATATATGTATGTTAAAAGTCACGAAGGGGTTAAACTATGCAAATACACTTGTTCTACCTCTTAACTGTCCAAAAGGGAATGCTTGAGATCAACTTTGAAATGGCCCACAGGAAAACAGGAGAATCCTCCAGTGGACCCCTGTGCAAGATTGGGCCACCACCCCCTTACATGAGCAGTAGTTGGCACTATAAACTTGGATCACTTTGTATAGACAAAAGGCAGCATCTTATTCATTTAACAATCTCCCCAGTTCATTAATATATACATTTAAATTGAGGATAATGTCACATTTGCATGTAGTTGAAAAGTGAGGCCCTGGAGTTGGTCACTGGTGGGTCCTTGGCATCCCTGTCCAACACTGCTTGCGATATAGTATAATGAATGAGTGACATTCCATTCTACAACTTTCAAGAATACATTTCTATTTTTGGCATTTTTATAATAAATATTCAGCTTTAAGCCTTTGTACTTCTCAATGCCACTTGTCGGTCAATTCTTCCATCAAAGATTAAATTCATTTAGAACTTGAAAATGTAAATTATACACAATAAGCACAATTTCTATACTCTGTATAGAAAGTAGGTATAGTGTTCTCAAAGTGTTCATTCTATATGACCTGCAGAGCAAAATTAATATATATATATATATATACAGTTGTGGCCAAAAGAATTGACACCCCTGCAATTCTGTCAGATAATACTCAGTTTCTTCCTGAAAATTATTGCAAACACAAATTCTTTGTTATTATTATCTTCATTTAATTTGTCTTAAATGAAAAAACACAAAAAGAATTGTCCTAAAGCCAAATTGGATATAATTCAACACACCAAACATGAAAAAGAGTGTGGACAAAAGTATTGGCACTGTTAGAAAAATCACGTGATGCTTCTCTAATTTGTGTAATTAACAGCACCTGTAACTTACCTGTGGCACCTAACATGTGTTGGCAATAACTAAATCACACTTGCAGCCAGTTGACATGGATTAAAGTTGACTCAACCTGTGTCCTTGTGTGTACCACATTGAGCATGGAGAAAAGAAAGAAGACCAAAGAACTGTCTGAGGACTTGAGAAACCAAATTGTGAGGCAGCATGAGCAATCTCAAGACTACAAGTCCATCTCCAAAGACCTGAATGTTCCTGTGTCTACCGTGCGCAGTGTCATCAAGAAGTTTAAAGCTCATGGCACTGTGGCTAACCTCCCTAGATATGGATGGAAAAGAAAAATTGACAAGAGATTTCAATGCAAGATTGTGCGGATGTTGGATAAAGAACCTCGGCTAACATCCAAGCAAGTTCAAGCTGCCCTGCAGTCCGAGGGTACAACAGTGTCAACCGGTACTATCCGGCTGCGTCTGAATGAAAATGGACTGTATGGTAGGAGACCCAGGAAGACCCCACTTGTTACCCCGAGACATAAAAAAGCCAGGCTGGAGTTTGCCAAAACTTACCTGAAAAAGCCTAAAACTTTTTGAAAGAATGTTCTCTGGTCAGATGAGACAAAAGTAGAGCTTTTTGGGCAAAGGCATCAACATAGAGTTTACAGGAGAAAAAAGAGGCATTCAAAGAAAAGAACACGGTCCCTACAGTCAAACATGGAAGAGGTTCCCTGATGTTTTGGGGTTGCTTTGCTGCCTCTGGCACTGGACTGCTTGACCATGTGCATGGCATTATGAAGTCTGAAGACTACCAACAAATTTTGCAGCATAATGTAGTGCCCAGTGTGAGAAAGCTGGGTCTCCCTCAGAGGTCATGGGTCTTCGAGCAGGACAATGACCCAAAGCACACTTCAAAAAGCACTAGAAAATGGTTTGAGAGAAAGCACTGGAGACTTCTAAGGTGGCCAGCAATGAGTCCAGACCTGAATCCCATAGAACACCTGTGGAGAGATCTAAAAATGGCAGTTTGGAGAAGGCACCCTTCTAATATCAGGGACCTGGAGCAGTTTGCCAAAGAAGAATGGTCTAAAATTCCAGCAGGGCATTGTAAGAAACTCATTGATGGCTACCGGAAGCGGTTGGTCGCTGATATTTTGGCTAAAGGTTGTGCAACCAAGTATTAGGCTGAGGGTGCCAATACTTTTGTCTGGCCCATTTTTGGAGTTTTGTGTGAAATGATCAATGTTTTGCTTCATTCTCTTTTGTGTTTTTTCATTTAAGACAAATTAAATGAAGATAATAATACCAAAGAATTTGTGATTGCAATCATTTTCAGGAAGAAACTGAGTATTATCTGACAAAATTGCAGGGGTGTCAATACTTTTGGCCACAACTGTATATATATTGTATATATATATATATATATATATATATATATATATTGTATATATATATATATATATATATGTTCTTCACATCTATATAAAGACAGGCAATAGCAATGTGAAGCTTGTTTGGAGGTCAACATGACAGTTTTTTTTTCACAAAAGTAAAGTTATAAGGGAAAAGTTTAACCCCTTTACCCCCAAGGGTGGTTTGCATGTTAATGACCAGGCCAATTTTTACAATTCTGACCCCTGTCCCTTTATGAGGTAATAACTCTAGAACACTTCCATGGATCCCAGTGATTCTGACATTGTTTTCTAGTGACATATTTTACTTCATGATAGTGGTAAAATTTATTTGATATTACTTGCGCTTATTTGTGGAAAAAAATGGAAATTTGGCAAAAATTTTGAAAATTTCACAATTTTCCAACTTTGAATTTATCAAGCCTTTAAATCACAGAGATATGATACACAAAATACTTATTTAGTAACATTTCCCACATGTCTACTTTACATCAGCACAGTTTTGGAACCAAAATTTTTTTTTGTTAGGACGTTATAAGGGTTAAAAGTTGACCAGTAGTGTTGAGCTTTCCGATACCGCAAGTATCGGGTATCGGCCGATATTAGCTGTATCGGAATTCCGATACTGACTTCCGATACTTTTTTCGTATCGGATACCGGAATCGGAAGTTCCCATAAAGCTATCAGCCTGCTCGATTTGATTCAGCCAATGGGAATCCTCAGAAGTGTGGGCACATCCTGTTAGGCATGTTAACTATTGGCATGACTGTGATTGACTGCTGAAATGATGTCATCATGATGCACGGTCTGTGCGCATCATGATGCACGGTCTGTGCCGACTGCGGGGGGTCTGTGCCGACTGCCAGTGGTCTGTACGGGCCTTTCGGGGGCCTGTGCCGGCTGCCGGTGTTCTGTACGGGCCAGCCGGGGGTCTTGTGTGTGCAGGCATCGTCCGATGGTACTACAAGTTCCATCGGGCGATGCCTGCTACACTGACAGTGATTGACACATTAGCCAATGATGGGACAGTAGTAGTCCCATCATCCGGCTAATGTGTTGAATGTAAAAAAAATAAAAAAAAACATACTACATACACACTACATATATACTACATTCATACAACATACATACATATATAATACATACATGCTACATATATACAACATTCATTCAACATACATACATAGTACATACATGCTACATATATACTACATTCATACAACATACATACATACATACTACATACATGCTACATATATACTACATACATACTACATATATATTACATACATACTACATATATACTACATTCATACAACATACATACTACATACATACTACATATATACTACATACATACTACATACATACTACATATATACTACATTAATACAGCATACATACATATATACTACATACATGCTACATATATACTACATTCACACAACATACATACATACATGCTACATACATGCTACATATATACTACATTCATACAACATACATTCATACATACTACATACATGCTTCATATATACTACATTCATACAACATACATACTACATACATACTACATATATACTACATACATACTACATACATCTTACATATATACTACATTCATACAGCATACATACATATATACTACATACATGCTTCATATATACTACATTCATACAACATACATACATAGATACTACATACATACTGCATATATACTACATACATACTACATACATCTTACATATATACTACATTCATACAGCATACATACATATATACTACATACATGTTACATATATACTACATTCATACAACATACATACATACTACATACATGCTACATATATACTACATTCATACAACATACATACAGACATACTACATACATACTGCATATATACTACATACATACTACATACATCTTACATATATACTACATTCATACAGCATACATACATATATACTACATACATGTTACATATATACTACATTCATACAACATACATACATACATACTACATACATTCTACATATATATTACATACATACTACATATATACTACATTCATACAACATACATACATACATACTACATACATGCTACATATATACTACATTCATACAACATACATACAGACATACTACAAACATGCTACATATATACTACATTCATACAACATACATACATACTACATACATACTACATATATACTACATACATACTACATACATACTACATATATACTACATTAATACAGCATACATACATATATGCCACATACATGCTACATATATACTACATTCATACAACATACATACATACATACTACATACATGGTACATATATACTACATTCAAACAACATACATAATACATACATGCTACATATATACTACATTCATACAACATACATTCATACATACATACTACATACATGCTTCATATATACTACATTCATACAACATACATACATACATACATACATACTGCATATACAGTGGGGAAAAAAGTATTTAGTCAGCCACCAATTGTGCAAGTTCTCCCACTTAAAAAGATGAGAGAGGCCTGTAATTGATATCATAGGTAGACCACAACTATGAGAGTCAAAATGAGAAAATAAATCCAGAAAATCACCTTGTCTGATTTGGCAAGATTTATTTTTCAAATTATGGTGGAAAATAAGTATTTGGTCATTAACAAAAGTTCATCTCAATATTTTGTTATATATCCTTTGTTGGCAATGACAGAGGTCAAACGTTTTTTGTATGTCTTCACAAGGTTGGCACACACTGTTGGTGGTATGTTGGCCCATTCCTCCATGCAGATCTCCTCTAAGGGAGTGATGTTTTGGGCCTGTCGCTGGGCAACACGGACTTTCAAATCCCTCCAAAGGTTTTCTATGGTGTTGAGATCTGGAGATTGGCTAGGCCACTCCAGGACCTTCATTTGCTTCTTATGAAGCCACTCCTTCGTTGCCCTAGTGGTGTGCTTGGAGTCATTATCATACTGAAAGACCCATCCACATTTCATCTTCAATCCCCTTGCTGATGGAAGGAGGTTTGCACTCAAAATCTCACAATACATGACCCCATTCATTATTTCATGTACACGGATCAGTCATCTTGGCCCCTTTGCAGAGAAACAGCCTCAAAGCATGATGTTGCCACCCCCATGCTTCGCAGTAGGTATGGTGTTCTTTGGATACAAATCAGCATTCTGTTTCCTCCAAACACAAGTTTTGTTTCTACCAAACAGTTCTACTTTGGTTTCATCAGATCATATGACACTCTCCCAATACTCTTCTGGATAATCCAAATGCTCTCTAGCAAACTTCAGACGGGGCTGGACATGTACTGGCTTAAGCAAGGGGACATGTCTGGCACTGCAGGATCTGAATCCCTGGCAGCATAGTGTGTTACTGATGGTAGCCTTTGTTACGGTGGTCCCAGCTCTATGCAGGTCATTCACTAGGTCCCCTCGTGTGGTTCTGAGATTTTTGCTCGCTGTTCTTGAGATCATTTTGATCCCACAGGGTGAGATCTTGTGTGGAGCCACAGAACGAGGAAGATTATCAGTGGTCTTGTATGTCTTCCATTTTCTTATTATTGCTCCCACAGTTGATTTTATCGCACCAAGCTGCTTGCCTATTGCAGATTCATTTTTTCCAACCTGGTGCAGGGCTACAATTTTGTTTCTGGTGTCCTTTCACTGCTCTTTGGTCTTCACCATAGTGGAGTTTGGAGTGTGACTATTTAAGGTTGTGGACAGGTGTCTTATATACTGATAACAAGTTCAAATAGGTGCCATTACTACAGGTAATGAATGGAGGACAGAGGAGCCACTTAAAGAAGAAGTTACAGGTCTGTGAGAGGCAGAAATCTTGCATGATTTTAGATGACCAAATACTTATTTTCCACCATAATTTGCTAAATAAATCTTGCCAAATCAGACAAGGTGATTTTCTGGATTTATTTTCTCATTTTGACTCTCATAGTTGTGGTCTACCTATGATATCAATTACAGGCCTCTCTCATCTTTTTAAGTGGGATAACTTGCACAATTGGTGGCTGACTAATTACTTATTTTCTCCACTGTATACTACATACATACTACATACATCTTACATATATACTACATTCATACAGCATACATACATATATACTACATATATGCTACGTATATACTACATTCATACAACATACATACATACAAACTACATACATACTACATATATACTACATACATACTACATATATACTACATTCCTACAACATACATACATACTACATACATGCTACATATATACTACATTCATACAACATACATACATACTACATACATGCTACATACATATTACATTCATACATACATACTACATATATACTACATACATGCTACATACATATTACATTCATACATACAAACTACATATATACTACATTCATACAACATACATACTACATACATACTACATATATAATACATACTTGCTACATACATACTACATATATACTACATTCATACAGCATACATACATATATACTACATACATGCTACATATATACTACATTCATACAACATACATACACACATACTACATACATGCTACATATATAATACATTCATACATACATACTACATACATGCTACATGTATACTACATTCATACAACATACATACAGACATACTACATACATACTACATATATACTACATTCATACAGCATACATACATACTACATACATGCTACATATATACTACATTCATACAACATACATACATATATACTACATACATGCTACATATATACTACATTCATACAGCATACATGCATACATACATACTACATACATGCTACATATATACTACATTCATACAACATACATACTACATATATACTACATTCATACAACATACATACATACTACATACAGGCTACATATATACTACATTCATACAACATACATATATACTACATACATGCTGCATACTTACTACATACATACAACATGCTACAGACATACAACATACATACATACTACATACTGCATACATACAAAATACATACATTCATACAATACATTCATTCAATACATACATACTACATACAATACATTCATACAATACATACATATAGACATACAGTACATATAACATACAGTACATACTCACCAATACTTGTCACATTGTTCCCCGAAGCCAGTGTCATCTAGAGAAAAATATGAAAATAACAAACAAGCCATATACTCCCTGATCCGCAGAAATCCACGCGTGTCCCACGCCGATCTCCCGTGGAGAGCAACAGCATCAGCTGATGCGACCGCTCTCTAGGGGCTCAAGGAATTCAGTGTTGGAGGTAGGTATCCTTCCGCATTGTATTCCTCCGCCACTGTAAAAAAAATAGTCCCTAGTCTCACTTTTGGCATTGCTGTGTGAAAAAGTTCCCACGCAGCATTTGCCATAAAGTGAGATTAGGGACTATTTTTTTACAGTGGCGGAGGAATACAGTGCGGAAGGATACCTACCTCCCGACACTGGATTCCTGAGCCCCATAGAGAGCGGTCGCATCAGCTCATGCTGCTGCTCTCCACGGGAGATCGGCGTGGGACACTCACTCGTGGATTTCTGCAGATCAGGGAGTATTTGGTGGTTTGTTATTTTCATATTTTTCCTTAGATGACACTGGCTTCGGGGATCAAAGTGACAAGTATTGGTGAGTATGTACTCTGTGTTATATGTACTGTATGTCTATATGTATGTATTGTATGAATGTATTGTATGCAGTATGTATGTTGTATGTCTGTAGCATGTTGTATGTATGTATGTAGTATATATGTATGTTGTATGAATGTAGCATATATGTAGCATGTATGTAGTATGTATGTATGTTGTATGTAGTATGTATGTTATGAATGTAGTATGTATGTATGTTGCATGTAGTATATATGTAGTATGTAGTATATATGTATGTTGTATGAATGTAGTATATATGTAGCATGTATGTAGTATGTATGTACTATGTATGTATGTTGTATGTAGTATGTACACTCACTGGCCACTTTATTAGGTACACCTGTCCAACTGTGTGTTAAGACTTAATTTCTAATCAGCCAATCACATGGCGGCAACTCAGTGCATTTAGGCATGTAGACATGGTCAAGACAATCTCCTGCAGTTCAAACCGAGCATCAGTATGGGGAAGAAAGGTGATTTGAGTGCCTTTGAACGTGGCATGATTGTTGGTGCCAGAAGGGCTGGTCTGAGAATTTCAGAAACTGCTGATCTACTGGGATTTTCACGCACAACCATCTCTAGGGTTTACAGAGAATGGTCCGAAAAAGAAAAAAAATCCAGTGAGCGGCAGTTCTGTGGCCGGAAATGCCATGTTGATGCCAGAGGTCAGAGGAGAATGGGCAGACTGGTTCGAGCTGATAGAAAGGCAACAGTGACTCAAATTGCCACCCGTTACAACCAAGGTAGGCAGAAGAGCATCTCTGAACGCACAGTGCGTCGAACTTTGAGGCAGATGGGCTACAGCAGCAGAAGACCACACTGGGTACCACTCCTCTCAGCTAAGAACAGGAAACTGAGGCTACAATTTGCACAAGCTCATCGAAATTGGACAGTAGAAGATTGGAAAAACGTTGCCTGGTCTGATGAGTCTCGATTTCTGCTGCGACATTCGGATGGTAGGGTCAGAATTTGGCGTAAACAACATGAAAGCATGGATCCATCCTGCCTTGTATCAACGGTTCAGGCTGGTGGTGGTGGTGTCATGGTGTGGGGAATTTTTTCTGGGCACTCTTTGGGCCCCTTGGTACCAATTGAGCATCGTTGCAACGCCACAGCCTACCTGAGTATTGTTGCTGACCATGTCCATCCCTTTATGACCACAATGTACCCAACATCTGATGGCTACTTTCAGCAGGATAATGCGCCATGTCATAAAGCTCGAATCATCTCAGATTGGTTTCTTGAACATGACAATGAGTTTACTGTACTCAAATGGCCTCCTCAGTCACCAGATCTCAATCCAATAGAGCATCTTTGGGATGTGGTGGAACGGGAGATTCGCATCAGGGATGTGCAGCCGACAAATCTGCGCCAACTGTGTGATGCCATCATGTCAATATGGTCCAAAATCTCTGAGGAATGCTTCCAGCACCTTGTTGAATCTCTGCCACGAAGAATTGAGGCAGTTCTGAAGGCAAAAGGGGGTCCAACCCCTTACTAGCATGGTGTACCTAATAAAGTGGCCAGTGAGTGTATGTTGTATGAATGTAGTATATATGTATGTTGTATGAATGTAGTACAGTATATATGTAGTATGTATGTACTATGTATGCATGTTGTATGCAGTATATATGAAGCATGTATGTAGTATGTAGTATGTATGTATGTTGTATGTAGTATGTAGTATATATGTAGTATGTAGTATATATGTATGTTGTATATATGTAGCATGTATGTATGTTTGTTGTATGAATGTTGTATATATGTAGTATGTATGTACCATGTATGTAGTATGTATATATGTAGTATGTATGTAGTATATATGTATGTTGTATGAATGTAGTATATATGTAGCATGTATGTAGTATGTATGTATGCTGTATGAATGTAGTATATATGTAGTATGTATGTAGTATGTATGTAGTATGTATGTTTTTTTTTTTACATTCAACACATTAGCCGGAAGATGGGACTACTACTGTCCCATCATTGGCTAATGTGTCAATCACTGTCAGTGTAGCAGGCATCGCCCGATGGGACTTGTAGTCCCATCGGACGATGCCTGCACACACACAAGACCCCCGATAGGCCTGTAAAGACCACCGGCAGCCGGCACAGGCCCCCAAGAGGCCCATACAGACCACCGGCAGCCGGCACAGGCCCCCGGCAGGCCCATACAGACCACCGACAACCGGCACAGGCCCCCGGCAGGCCCATAAAGACCACTGACAACCGGCACAGGCCCCCGGCAGGCCGGGACAGGCCCCCGAGAGGCCCATACAGACCACCGACAGCCGCAGAGGCCCCCGACTGGCCGGCACAGGCCCCCGAGAGCCCCGTACAGACCATCGAGAGGTCCATACAGACCCCGCCCGAACACACAGACACGCACAATGTCTGCCCTCGCACCGCCCACACTCTTCCCCCCTCCCGGACAGGCTGTACAAGGCAAGAAAGGAGTTTTTTCAATTCTGATATTTCTGTCCCATTGACTTGAATGAGACTTCAGGGATCGGAATCGGCGATACCCGATACTTTTTTAGATCGGCCGATCCATTCCGATCCGATATTTTTCAGTATCGGGAGGTATCGCTCAACAATATTGACCAGTGATTTCTCATTTTTTCAACAGCATTTTTTTAGGGACCACATCACATTTGAACTCACTTTGATGGGTCTATATGATAGAAAATACCCAAAAGTGACACCATTCTAAAAATTGCACCTCTCAAAGTACTGAAAACCACATTCAAAAAGTTTATTAACCCTTCAGGTGGTTCACAGGAATTTTTGGAATGTTTTAAAAAATGATCATTTAACTTTATTTCACAAAAAATAACTTCAGATCCAATTTATTTTGTTTTACCAAGGTAACAAGAGAAATTGGACCCCAAAAGTTGTTGTACAATTTGTCCTGAGTATGCTGATACCCAATATATGCAGGTAAACTACTGTTTGGGCGCATGGAAAAGCTCGGAAGGGAAGGAGCGCCATTTGACTTTTTCAACGCAGAATTGGCTGGAATTGAGATCGGACGCCATGTCACGTTTGGAGAGCCCCTGATGTGCCTAAACAGTGGAAACCCCCCAAGTCTAACTCCAACCCTAAACCCAACACACCCCTAACCCTAATCCCAACCTTAACCCCAACCCTAACCCTAATCCAAACCCTAATCCCTACCCTAACCCTAATTCAAATCCTAACTCTAATCCCAAGAGAGAGAGAGCTCCTGATGTGCCTAAACAGTGGAAACCCCCCAAGTCTAACTCCAACCCTAAACCCAACACACCCCTAACCCTAATCCCAACCTTAACCCCAACCCTAACCCTAATCCAAACCCTAATCCCTACCCTAACCCTAATTCAAATCCTAACTCTAATCCCAACCCCAACCCTAACCCCAACCGTAACCCTATTCCCAACCCTAACCCTAACTTTAGACCCAACCATAACCCTAACCCTAACCCCAACTCTAACCCTAACCCTAATGGGAAAATGGAAATATTTTTTTATTTTATTATTTCTCTGTAACTAAGGGGGTGGTAAAGGGGGTTTGATTTACTATTTATAGCATGTTTTCATAGTGGGTTTTTATGTTTGGCAGCTGTCACACACTAAAAGATGCTTTTTATTGCAAAAAATAGGTTTTGCATCACCACATTTTGAGAGCTATAATTTTTCCATATTTTGGCCCACAGAGTCATGTGAGGTCTTGGTTTTTGCAGGACAAGTGGACGTTTTCATTGGTACCATTTTCAGGCACATGACATTTTTTGATCAACTTTTATTCTGATTTTTGGGAGGCCGAATGAACAATAACCAGCAATTCATGAATTTCTTTTGGGGGGGCGTTTACACCATTCCACGTGTGGTAAAATTCATAAAGAAGTTTTATTATTCGGGTCAGTACAATTACAGCAATACTTCATTTATTTTTTTATGTTTTGGCGCTTTTATACCATAAAAACTATTTTATATAACAAATAATTATTTTTGCATCGCTTTATTCTGACAGCTATAACTATTTTATCTTTTTCGCTGATGATGCTGTATAGTGGCTCGTTTTTTGCGGACAAGATGATATTTTCAGCGGTACCATGTTTATTTATATCTGTTGTTTTGATAGAGTGCTATTCCACTTTTTGTTCGGCAGTATGATGATAAAGCATTCATTTTTGGCTTGTTTTTTTAATGGTGTTTACTAAAGGGGTTAACTAGTGGGACAGTTTTATAGGTCGGGTCGTTATGGATGCGGGGATACCAAATATTTGTACTTTTATTGTTTAGATTTTTTTTATTTCAAGTATTTATTTATTGCTGGAATAAAAATGTATTTTTTATTATTATTTTTAAAAAAAATTTTTTATTTAATTCTTACTTTTACACTTTGTCCCACTATAGGACACTCATTCTGTGCAGGCTGATGGCTTCTATAGCATGCAGATCTGCATGCTATAGAAGCTGTCAGCACTGCAGCTTCAATACACTGACCTGAGAGACTTCCTGCTCATCACTGTACATGACAGGAAGTCTCTCAGGCCTGGAGACCCGGATGTTGTCATGACGACATTGGGTCTCCATGGCAGCGATTGGGACCCCGTGTCATGCCGCAGGGTCTCTGATCCAAAGGCAGAGGGGCTGTCACAGCTGACAGACCCTCTGCCTGCTCCCGGAACGCTGCAATCTTGTTTGATCGCAGTGTTCAAGGGGTTAAAGTGCTGGGCACAGTCTGTGACCACTCCTGGCACTTAGTGCCAGGTGTCAGGTGTGAGAATCTGTGTCAAATATAGCGTGGCACTACCGCAGGGTGCGCAAGTAGGTTACCCAGACCAAAGTGAATAATAAAGTAACTTGGCACTCAACTGAATAATCCTTTGCAAATTAGATTTATTTTATAATTTATTGCAGTCCTGGAAACGTTTCGGCCTATTATCGGCCTTCCTCAGTCTGCTATATAAAGGTACAAAATATATACAGGAGAAAATCATAATGGGTCCTCATAAAAATAATATACAATGTTGTACAAACATATTGATTAATAATCTTGGTGTAAATCACAGGTGATATAATCGTATTGTATACAGAGAAATATATATCACAATATATATCACAATATTGAGAGAGGAGAACCAGGTGAAAAGGAAAAATAAAGTTGAAATCGCGAAATACTAATCCGGTACCCAAGTAAGGATTCCTATGGAGATCTATGGTGAATCAGGTGAATGGTTATGGTGGTGAAATATCTACTGATGGTGATATCAATAGGTGAATGTTGTGGTCATACCTACTTCAGAATGTCATGTTGATCTAAATGGTATCTCCTATTATTATAAGAGTGGATATACTGATTTAAATGCCTGAGAAGTGAAAAATAAAAAAAAAAAAAAAACCACATGTATGCTCAGCAATAAAAAAGCCTCTACCAAGCCCTGTAATTAAGTAGAAAAGGGACTCTGCTGTACAAGCGTACCTTGTTTAGGTATGGAGGTGGCATACACAGGTGGGACGCGGTATTCCCCCGCTCGTCAGCTGGCCACGTGTGCCCATGCCAGCAATCCTAAATAATGTGGAGGCAGGACAGCGTCTGTGCTCACAGGAAGTGGTGAACAGGAAGTGTCCGGCTCACTGTGTCAATCATGCAGAGCCCCGTGTCTTGTGTATAGGAGCTGCCGCGCTCCAATGACAACGGAGGAGAGTGTGTCATATGGGAGGACTGGGAGGAGCTGAGTGAATGGGATTAATCTGAACCTTTGCATAGAAAAAAAAAAAAAACATGTAAAAAAGGGAAGCCCTAGCGTTTTTTACATTCTACCTAAAGTGCATAAAAACCTGGAAAATCCCCCCGGACGCCCCATTGTGGCATCCACAGAGTCGATTTTATCTCCTCTATCGGTCTTCATTGAGAAAGTTCTAACACCCTTGATACACCTTCTTTTCTTCTAGATACGAGTGATTTTCTTAGGAAAATTAATGAATTAGGTCCAATACCAACGAGAGCGATACTAGTTTCCTTTGACGTCAGGGACCTGTACACCTCTATCCCACATGATAAAGGCTTAGATTGTGTCCATAGTATACTTACTCGAGCTAACGTACACAGGGACATCATTGACCTAATATTACGTCTCCTGAGGATAGTACTGACACGAAATTACTTCATGTTTGAGGAAAGCTTCTACCTTCAAACTAGGGGTACTGCCATGGGATCTAACATGGCACCCCCCTATGCAAATAGCTACATGGCAACTTTTGAGGAAGAAATAGTTTATACCAACACATTATTTCAATTACATTGCTTGGTGTGGAAACGTTACATCGATGACATATTCTGCATTTGGACTGGGACCTCTGAATCATTAGACATATTCTTTAATGTTCTTAATACATCCTGGCCTGGCCTCTCGTTTACCGTCACAAGTAGTGTGTCACAGGTTAGTTTTTTAGACACAATGATCATTAAAGATGAGCAAGGTAATCTGAGTTCTGACCTATACACCAAGACCATGGACGGAATAGCCTTCTCTTTTACTCGAGTTTACACCTGCCAGCTGTTAAAAAGGCTATCCCTAAATCTCAGTTCACGAGGGTCCGTAGGATCGTCTCAGATCCGGAGAAACAAAAGAAACGATTACAGCAGATGAATTCCAAGTTCAGGGAACGCGGTTATCCACAAGAATTACTAGCTGAGGCTCTGGGGCTACAAGTGACCACCCATAGAAAGATAACTTCACGGATACCATTTGTTCATACTTATCATCCCTATGTTAACATTTTGCACAAAACTATCAGGAAACATTGGAGCTTATTATCTACCGCATACCCTGAGGTTCCAGCATTCCAAAACCCGTTTCTCCCATGTTATAAAAGGCCCAACAACATACGTGACTCTCTCATTAGAGCTGACATTGGCCCTAGACATAGAAAATCCACACAGAGATTTTTGAAGAATCCTCGCATGGGTACATATCCTTGTCTACATTGTCATCAAAGTAATAATGTACAAAAAGGAGACGCATTCTTCCACCCATATTCCGGGAAAAAATATTCCATTAAAGACTACTCCACTTGCGACACAAATTATGTAGTTTATCTCATAAAATGCCCGTGTGGGCTCCTCTACGTAGGGGAAACAACTCAGGCTATAAGGGACAGGATTAGTAAACATAAATCAACCATTAGATGTAAGAATTTACTTCTCCCTTTGCCCCACCATTTTCACACGCACGGACATAATGTCACACAGCTTAAATTCCAAGTGATCGAACATGTCCCAATGCCCAGACGGGGGGGTGATCGGATCAGGTTATTAAAACGGAGAGAATCCTATTGGATTCATGAGTTGCAAACACTTGCCCCTCGGGGACTAAATAGAGATTATGACCTATTATCCATCATATGATTTCAGGATAATTCTCTTTAACTTGGTAATACTACTTATGATGTGGAATTATGACCATGATGTCCGATTCGCTATATTTGTGTGTTCGTTTCCTGTGGGCGACAAGGGAAATGTATATCAAGTTGTATGATTGAATATTTACCTGTCAATCATTGGCCGATATTATGAAAATTAATTTTGTCTTTTTCTTTATTCTAGAGTCGCCTCTACTGATCTCAATTGGCTATCCTCACGTATCACGTCCATCTGGACTTCACTTTATCACCCTTTCACCCGACTGCAAAATATTGATACTGGTAACCGTAACTCCTCATCTTTCCTTTCACTATACTGTACTATAGCATTACGGGTATAGTAATTGTAGTGCTTTCATTAAAGGAAATCTTGCACAGCCACAAGTCATGACCTACACCTTCAATCAGCCTTATTTTAAGTCCCCCTTTTTTCCATTTTTTTTTTTTCTCCCATTTATTTGGCCACTAAATTCTTTCATCATTTTTTCACTACTATAACACTACAGTTTTCCCTTCTGATCGTTAGGCACGTTACTGTTTAAGAACGCTAGGGCTTCCCTTTTTTACATGTTTTTTTTTTGTTTTTTTTCTATGCAAAGGTTCAGATTAATCCCATTCACTCAGCTCCTCCCAGTCCTCCCATATGACACACTCTCCTCCGTTGTCATTGGAGCGCGGCAGCTCCTATACACAAGACACGGGGCTCTGCATGATTGACACAGTGAGCCGGACACTTCCTGTTCACCACTTCCTGTGAGCACAGACGCTGTCCCGCCTCCACATTATTTAGGATTGCTGGCATGGGCACACGTGGCCAGCTGACGAGCGGGGGAATACCGCGTCCCACCTGTGTATGCCACCTCCATACCTAAACAAGGTACGCTTTTACAGCAGAGTCCCTTTTCTACTTAATTACAGGGCTTGGTAGAGGCTTTTTTATTGCTGAGCATACATGTGGTTTTTTTATTTTTTTTTTTTATTTTTCACTTCTCAGGCATTTAAATCAGTATATCCACTCTTATAATAATAGGAGCTACCATTTAGATCAACATGACATTCTGAAGTAGGTATGACCACAACATTCACCTGTTGATATCACCATCAGTAGATATTTCACCACCATAACCATTCACCTGATTCACCATAGAGCTCCATAGGAATCCTTACTTGGGTACCGGATTAGTATTTCGCGATAGCAGTCGGGTATGTCCCCTCTCTCTTCTATTTCAATTTTATTTCAACTTTATTTTTCCTTTTCACCTGGTTCTCCTCTCTCAATATTGTGATATATATTGTGATATATATTTCTCTGTATACAATACGATTTTATCATCTGTGATTTACACCAAGATTATTAATCAATATGTTTGTACAACATTGTATATTATTTTTATGAGGACCCATTATGATTTTCTTCTGTATATATTTTGTACCTTTATATAGCAGACTGAGGAAGGCCGATAATAGGCCGAAACGTTTCCAGGACTGCAATAAATTATAAAATAAATCTAATTTGCAAAGGATTATTCAGTTGAGTGCCAAGTTACTTTATTATTCACTTAGGTGTGAGAATCAGCTGACACCCAGCCGCGATCAGCTACGCTCCCTCTGTGAGTGCGGCTGATCCCATATAACGTACTATTCCGTCCATGGGAATTAAGTGCCAGGGCATATGGACGGAATAATACATCTAATGGCAGAAAGGGGTTAAAATTGGAACTATACTTTCAATCAATAATACAGACTAACATAAGAAACTTTGTAATAAATCATATCAGGGAAATCAGCCTCCTTACCTACTTATCAGACATTTATTACTCTTCTGAACTTGTCATTCCATCAGCTCAAATCCATCCTGCTCAGATAAGAAAAATTGTAGGCTCACATGTGACCCAGCCCATTATACTCTATGGAAAAGGGTGGGTAAAGAGAAGTGAGGAACAGGGAGGGGAAACAGGCAGAGGGAGAAATACAAAGATGGAGGTGCTCTTTCTAAATACTTTTTTTTACATATTCCAGAGCTGATTTCACACCCAGATAGCTCAGCTCTGCTGTATAATAAGCTGCTGCTGTTTGTCTCAGTTTGAAAAATATCTATCTGTCTCTGAATTAAAAAAATGTATATACATCTCTGTATGTTGCTAAATGTTTGACACAGATCACAGTAACTGTATTACAAATTAGAGCGAGAGCATGCAAAGGGGACAACTGGATACAAGTCATATAATGGCTAGAAATAATGTTATTCCTCATGTACAGATACCGGACAGCTTATTCTGACAAGGGTGTTTTCCTTGAACAGGACTTACATTGGGGGAGTTTCTATGTGTTCCATGGGTTTTTACATCGGAGCATAAAGTAATAGTCATTGTAAATCAAGAGTCACGGTAATGTAGCAGCTTTCTTGGCTGCTCCCAGATATTTTAGGTGTGTTTGCTAATGTATTAGTGTAGATGTCAGTTTCCCACATAAGCTGGATGCAGATACATATTAGATAATAGAAAAAACTTTTTGACAGTGAGGGTGATTAATGACTGGAACAGGCTGCCACAAGAGGTGATGAGTCTAGCAGGTGATGACAAGGCCTGCAATAAAGAAAATGTGGTCATTTTATGCTATTTTATGATTATCTCTCCTTGCTGGTTTTGGATATTACCTATTGAGTTTTTGTAGGTCTGTTACACTATATCAGACCTTTCCTGGGTCTTTCCTAGCTCATCTGACAGCAACAGGATGTAGGCAATGAGACCCTGAATCCAACTATGTATCAGTTAGTTTACTGGGTGCAGTAGTTTTTTTGACACAAAGTTTTAGATTTAGCAATGCAGGAGAGCTGAGAAAGCTAACCCCTTCCACACCAGGCACTGCATGTACATTGTTGATAGACAGTGAGCTGCTTATCACAGAAGTGGGTGGAGTTAGACTAGCAAGCTCATGCCAGCTAGTCACAGGAATGACAATCACAATGTGATAAAATCTTCAGTCCAAGTAAACTATAGCACACAGCCTGACATGTGACACATCATTAAATTCTGTGTTTTAGCCCCTTCCTCGTACTGTCCTCAGATTACATAGCAAAAACCTACTGACAGATTATTATTATTATTATTATTATGCATTTATATAGCGCCATTTATTCCATGGCGCTTTACATGTGAAAAGGGGAAATATAGACAGGTACAATAAACATGTGTAAGACAAGGGACACACAAGTACATAAGGAGAGGGGACCCTGCCCACGAGGGCTCACAGTCTACAGGGATGGGTGAGGATACAGTAGGAGAGGGTAGAGCAGGTCGTGCGGTGGTTCAATAGACTGAGGATCATTGCAGGCTGTAGGCTTGTCGGAACAGGTGGGTCTTCAGGTTATTCTTGAAGGTTTCTGTTGATGGTGAGAGTCTGATGTGTTGCAGCAGAGAGTTCCAGAGTATGGGGGAAGCACGGGAGAAGTCTTGTATGCGGTTGTGGGAAGAAGAGATAAGGGGGGAGTAGAGAAGGAGATCTTGAGATGATCGAAGGTTGCGTGTGGGTAGGTACCTAGAGACCAAGTCACAGATGTATGGAGGAGACAGGTTGTAGATGGCTTTGTATGTCATGGTTAGGGTTTTGAATTGGAGCCTCTGGGCAATAGGAAGCCATAGGGGGATGCTGGGGAATAATGGGGAGACAGGTGGATTAGTCGGGCAGCAGAGTATAGGATGGACTGGAGCAGAGCCAGAGTGCTAGAGGGTAGGCCAGAGAGTAGGAGGTTGCAGTAGTCAAGGCGGGAGATGATAAGAGCATGCACTAGTGTTTTTGTGGTTTCGTGGTTGAGGAATGAGCGGATCTGGGAAATATTTAAATATTTACTTTAAATTAATCCTTTTCTCAAAGAGACATATAGTAGGAAGGAGTGTTTTCTGGGGGGGAAAGCTATCGAAAAATCAAATGTACTGTACATATATCATGGTATAAGGAGGTGGCAGGAACCCCCATCTGCCCCCTCTCTCCTATGTGCACTTTGCTGTATTATGTGCCTGTTTATCAATGTCTTGTTGTTTTTGTACTGCGCAATGTGTGTATCAGTAATATAATGTATGTGCTGTGCTTGTAATGTCTGATAATGTTTCACCAAGTTTGCTAAATGTATGTTAGCTTAGGGAAAGGCACTAGCTAATTTTGTGGTCTGGATCAGCAGCTTCTCGAAAGCAGGAAGCTGCTGCTTCCAGTCAGTAGCCCAGGCACGTTGGCATTAGGCAGGCAAATAGAAGTAGCCGTGGCATTGCCAGATCAGAGGAGGGAGCAAAATTTGCTGCCCCGGACTAAGGACTGCAACGTGGCCCCAGGACTTTGGAAGGGCCCCTGCTGAAGGGACTAAAAGCATCCAGATCCCAGCGAGTTGACTACTGCTTGATTTCGGCTACTGTGGCTGTGGTGGGTACGGCCATGGACAGTGTGAGGGAGAGAGCAGGAAGCCAGTGTTGGATCCCCTTTTTTTCATCACTGTTTATTAAAGTTCATTCCCTGTTGGACCACAGCTGTGATCCTGGACTTTAATTACCTGGACTACCGTGGCTGGGGGAAGAAAAGGTAATCCATGGGGGAAGCTGTGCCCATCTGGTGTTTCATGTACAAGGGGCAGGTGGTGTCTGTGGACTGTGTTTTGTGGGTGAGCTCGGTTAGGACTACCACCTCGGTCGCCCTTGTTACAATAGTACGTTTGAATGTCTTCCATGAACTGCAATGTTTTAAAAACGTATCCTTTTCTTCATCCATATTTTTGAAGGATGAAAACGTGCAGCAGTCTGTGGTGTTTTCACATTGTAGAAGAAAACCAATCAAAACAAACATGCACAACCATATGTCATATGGGTAGTCACTTGATATACACTTTTTTCCTTTTTAATTTTTTTTGACAGAACAAACAGATGAGTGGAGTGCACCCCAAAACATGGTGTGAAACAGACCTTAGTTTACATTGTGTACTTATTTTTTTTCATTACTTTGCAGATCTCAGATTGCGAGAAGATACTGCATACATTTGGTAAGGCCTCCATACATATTAGAATAAACCTCTTCAAACCTTCCAATTTCAGTGAGATCTCCTAAACATTTATTGCATGTAGGGTGTTCTAAACTCCTTTCTCACAGATGATGACAATGACAGGCAATAGAAGGATCAGACAGTTTGAAGTAAGCACCCTTTTTTTTCTAGAAGTAAATATGCTGCAATCAGTGGTGGCCACAGAGACTTAAGCTGCATTTACACTGCATGGTAAGCATGAAAAAGTGTTCTTAAAAATACTCATTTCACAATTATCTCGCGGTCTTTCTCACAACAGCTCAGTGATACACTACGTGAGCGATTACTTCCTGTCAGTGTATCGCCGGCTGTCTTTGAGAGCAGCCACATTAGTCTATTAGATGCACCAATTCTGGTACTTTGCCTGGCCCTTTCTGATTACCCTGGTGTGGTGGCAATCAGGTAATATTTTTGGGGGTTGATGTTAGCTATGTAATTTCAGCTGGCATCAAGCCCAGGGCTTAGTAATGGAGAGGCATCTATCAGACATACCCATTACTAACCCAATAATCAAAAGAACCACTCACAAAAAAATACTTTATTTCAATAAAAAATCCCCTACATTATCCCTCGCTCACTAATCTATTATCAAAAATGTTACCATGAAGCTCCTCTAATGAAGTCCATGTTCCCTAATATCTCTGTCATCTGTGAGTAGCAGGAAAGTTATGCTATTCATAGGCGCCGGATAGTGAGGACAACTCTCACCAGAGCCGCTGGCACCCACTCCAGGATTGGCGCATAAGATGCGGTGGCAATCTGGGTAATTTTTTTTGGGCTTGATGCCAGCTGACATTACACTACTGACATCAATCCCAACAAATTTTACCCTGATTGCTACCTTACCAGGGCAATTGGGAAGAGTTGTTCAAAGAGCCAGAATTGGCACATCTAATGTGATTGACCAATTCTTGGGTGGGTGCAGGTGGGCATTTTATGCTGAAAAAGGGCAAAATAACCATGGACCTTCCCAGCCTGATAATATCATCAATCATCAAACCGCATGTAAATTTTTACATTTATTTATTTAGTTCCCAGCTGCAACCTGGGAGTCAAAGATGTATCCAGGTGTCTTCCCCATGCTATTCCCATTCTATTTCAGCGCTGTTTCCATCCATTTCAGCAATTTTCCTTCCTGGCTCGTCCAATCGGCTTAGTCATTCCCTTGCTGCCTCGTACTGTGTGCAGCTCGGGGAGGCTGGAGCAGTAGGGGGTGGGTCTGGCAGACACTGGGGCATGATGTTTGCTGTGACATCACTGACCAGTCTCTACCAGACAGGAAAACTCTAGTCAGTGTGTGAGCAGCTCCATCAGAATCAGGAGAGAGCTGCTCACATGACTGGGTGTGACATCTAGGACACCATGCCGACATGGGGAATATTACAAAGGCCGGGGTCACACTTGCAAGAAACTCGCACGAGTCTCAATACCCGGCACTGCCGCTGACATTCTGGACCAAAGCGTGTGGCTGAATGTATTTCTATGCAGCTGAGCACTCCGGTCCGAGTGCCGGCGGCAGTCCCGGGTATTCAGACACGAGACTCGTACGAGTTTCTCGCAAGTGTGACCCAGGCCAAACTGTCAGCATTCACCTCCTAGATAAACCCACAAATTATACGTAAAGCCTGTACAATCCCTTTAAACTGCTGTGATTTGATCTAGCTCCAATGGCAGCACTTAGACTCCTGAACCCTATGCATGTATGTGTGAGTTACCAATGGAAATCTAGGCCAAATGGGTCTCAGTGGTGCAGTTAGCCATAGTACTTGTTTGGATCTGCCTTGGCCCTTTTTTTTATTACAGTTCTATTTTTTAATGTCTGCCATCAATTTTTTAATAGCCATCAATGAACTGTCTAGACATTGCTTCACTCCTTCACTAAATGAAGGGGCCACATCTGCCAAGCGTCCTTTTGTCCCACAGTTTGTAAATTTTTGTATATATTATACTTTTGGGCTTTTCATTGACTTCACTAAAGAGCGCTCTGGTTTCTGTTTGGTTTGTCTGCTAAATGAATTTTCTTTTAGTTCTCTTAATACTTGATATATTAATTTCTTAAGACCAAGGGTAATACAACCTATAAATGCAACTGCGCTCAGATGCTGTTAATTCAATAGTCCAATCTCTCCACTACATATTGTGTGACTTAGGTCATTCCACTTGCAGTGGTTAGGGCAATGAGAACATGTAGTAAACAATTCTCTTATCCTTGACCTGTTGTGATTTCTTCATAACAGATATTGCTAGCGGACAGGGAAACTAATGATTTCACACAGGACAACGGCATTCAGTATGTTGTCTGTGTCTTTGCTTAGGTTAAATTCATTAGGTTAGATCAATTTCTTCTCACTCATACTGCATAACATTGTACTTACTGCTCTGCTATAATGAAATAATTGACCTCTGATATGTTGGATGAATACATTCTCCTGAGAGAAGATATTTAACATTATTTTTAGATGTACTATTGCATTGTGTTCTCATACACACGTGCACAGTTATGAAAATAATGCACGGGCAGATATTTACTATGCTATCTTTGATTTCCCTTATTTATTTATTTTACTATACTGGAATACTGTTTTTTTACTGATTTTATGCTGGGTTTCAAGAACTGATTTTATGTTGCTTTTTTTCCTACTGATTTTATGCAGGGACTTATGTACGGTATTTTTCGGACTATAAGACGCACCGGACCATAAGACGCACCCCAATTATCAGTAGGAAAATAGGGAAAAAAAAATAATGTGTCAAATGGGGGTCCGTCTTACAGTCCGAATTCAGCTTACCTGGGAAGGGATCCGGCACAGGTGGAGAAGTAGTGACAGGGGTCATTCAGTGGTCCAGGCTCGTGCGGTGGCGGCTCTGTGCTGGGGCAGATTGGTTGTGCTGGGGCAGGGGCAGCAGTGCTGGGACTGGGGCAGCTGTACTGAGGCAGGGGCAGCTGTGCTGGGGCAGGGGCAGCTGTGCTGGGGCAGGGGCAGCTGTGCTGGGGCAGGGGCAGTTGTGCTGAGGCAGAGGCAGCTGTGCTGGGGCAGGGGCAGCTGTGCTGAGGCAGGGGCAGCTGTGCTGGGGCAGGGGCAGCTGTGCAGGGGCAGCTGTGCTGAGGCAGGGGCAGCTCTGCTGGGGCTGGGGCAGGTGCTGTGTTTCGGTGCAGGGGCGGCGGCTCCGCCGGCATTTCTTCGCAGCCCGGAGGCCACCGCACTTCCCTTGCTGGCCGCCGCCATGTTGCGGTGGCCTCCGGGAGCATGGACGCCAGGAAGATGGCTGCCGGTCCGGGGACGGCGCATGCGCGGGATCAGATCTCATCCCGAGATCTCGGGGGACGAGATCTCGTTGCCGAGATTTGAATCTGCTGCCACCAGCTACCAGCCAGAAGGTTAGTACCATGTATTGTGACCATAAGACGCACCCCCCATTTTCCCCCAAAATATTTGGGGAAAAAAGTGCGTCTTATGGTCGGAAAAATACGGTACTTATATTATGCTCGATTTTCTTGTACTGATTTTATGTTGGGATTTATGTACTGAATTTATTTTGGGTTTGTGATTATACACCGTAACCAATCAGAAGAAGCAGAACTGCAGAATAATGACAACACAGCCAGGGCCCAAGCAGATTAGCAGACGTGTCCGCCCATCCCCCAATGTATCATGTATCCTTTGATAGATCATGTGATAAGTCACGTGATTTACACAGCGGTGCTCTGGTGCATATCTGTAGATGCAAATCAAGACAGATAGCAGCATGTGTAGAAAACTTTTCTCTCTAATGTACATAACATAGCACTATATACAGTATAACAGAGCAGGGATGGGCAATTAATTTTCCCAAGGGGACACATGAGAGACCGTGACTTTTGTGGAGGGCCAAATCAATATGCTGAAATTAATTTTGCTCAATATTAATATTAACAAATTAATTAAAAATATTATGCTATATTAATTATAAAACGATGAATTAATATTGAGCAGAATTAAGTACACTGACATCCCCTATATACCATATGAGCCCACATGCAAACCCCCTAAGTACAGCATGAGGCCCCATAGTCCCTATATACAGCATGAGCACCTATATAACCTTCTTTATACATTATGAGCCCTCACATAGCCCCTATATACAGTATGAGCCCCAATATAGCACCTATATACAGCATGAGCCCCTACATAGCCTCCTAGTTACAGTATGAGCCCTCACATAGCCTCCCTTATATGGTGTGAGCCCCAGATAGCCTCTTATATGCAGCATGACCCCCTACATAGCCCCTAGTTGCAGTATGAGCCCTCACATAGCTTCCCATATATGGAGTGAGCCCCACATAACAACAACACATACTCACTTCCCTTCCATTCCCCCAGTACTCTGGTCCCCAGGGCTTTATTTCTTTTGTGGCTGGCTTGTACATGCTGGCACAATTACATCATTGCACCGGAACATCACAGAACAGGAGATGGGAGCTCCTCTGGAGCTGTGCCATTCAGTATTGCCGGCAGTGGGGCTCCAGGAAAGTTCCTTGCCCAAAGATGTGTACCAACAATGGTAGTGCATAAAACATTATACTGGGGAAAATCTGGCCATTAGCCCCCACCGGGCCTCGGGCCTTGGGTAAAAGCTTAGATTGCCCTCATTATAATCCACCTATGAACACAGCACAATGGATGGGAATTTATAAAGGATTTTGTTACAGTTTGTTGTTGTAAAAGTTGATATTTTTTGATTGTTCACTCTTTTAGATACTCCTCCTGCCCTCCACTTGAATGAGATTGCAACTTCATGGCAGCTATTTAAAAGTCTCAATTAAAAAATCTGGTTTAAAGGGGTTGTCCAGTCCAGTCTTCTAATAAGTTCAAACTTCTGAATCCTTACAGCACACGCACTGCAGGCTACCAGGATTCTCTGGTGTTACCAGTGAGGACAGGAGTTCACCCCAAGTATGCGATTTGCATACATGCGGTTACATGTCAACTAGACATATGACATGAGCGAGGTCGAGAACGTCTAGTTGGAACTATTCAAATCGCATATTTGTGGTCACATGACCAGCAACACTGGTGCTTAGTTGTTGTTGCACAGTTTGTTGACTTTTTACTGCGTTTTTGGTGGGGTTTTTTTGCTGCATTTTTGTAAGGGTACATTTGTCTCTTATGCAAGCTGATAAAAGTTTAGTGCATTAAAAAAATATGATTCTACTTCATCAAGTTTTTGGCACCAAAAACGCACAAAAGCTGATACCTGCATTTTTGCAACACTTTTTCAGCATTTTTTGCACCACTTATTGGTTTCAATGGGTGAAAAACGCTGAAAAAACACTGAAAGAAGTGACATGCTGCATTCTGCAAAAAAACAAGGTTTGGCAAAAAAATACTGAGGACAAAAACACCAAGTTGTGTGCATGAGATTTCTAAAATCTCATACGCTTTGCTGGTACTGTAAAATGCAGCTAAAAATTTGCATTAAAAATGCATAAAAAACAAATTGCTGAAAATGCGCAACGTACGAACATATCCAAAGGATTCAGAAGTCTGCAGCTGCATAGTTCCTACAGACTTCCCATAAAAGACTGGACAACCCTTTAAGCCACATTTAAGAATTGAGACTTTTTAAATAGCTGTCATGAATTTGAGATCTGACTCAAGACAGGAGGGAGAAACTGTGACAAAAGGTGGAAAAGCAATTATAGTCAGCAGTATTATAACTAGCAAAGCACCAAATTTGATTAACATTGACACTGTGATCAATTTTGCACAAGTAACAGCAATGCAGAGACAAGTAAAGTTGATTTAAAAATGTACAGTTATGATAAAATTCCTCCAATGAATTTGTGAGACAAGCTGCTAATTTCAGACTTCCTTAGACTTCGCATATTATTGCTGTGCTCTAATGGATGAAACTGAAACCCAGCGAGCAATAAATTACAGGTAAAAGCACAGCAAAGCAAAGGTAGTTACTGATAAATAATTGTAACCTGACAACTGGATGTCCTCTGGAAGTTCTTTTTAATAAACAGAAACTGTCAGATCCCATAATTGCTCAAAACCATCACTATAGTCTTCTGTATGATGATTACTGTATTCCAATGAAGCCTTTTATTTTGCACATAAATGCTGCTATCTTTACTCTGCTTCTCTTCATATGCTAACGAGCCAGGATTAGTTTGATGGGGTGTTGCATCCTCAAAACTAGTCCTGCGCCTTAAGGTACTGTCACACTAAGCGATCGCACCAACGATCACGACAACGACACGACCTGGCAGAGATCGCTTGTACATCGCTATATGGTCGCTACTCGCTAGTTAGCTTCCAACATGAAAATCTCATAGACGACAAATCAGCGATCTGTATAACGACCTCGGCGGTCGTTGGGACCCCGACCTCGATAGGCGTGATTGCGCGCAACCTTTTCCACGCCCCTCTGTACAGATTGGTGGTCAGTGTATGGCATGACAGTTTATGTCACAGCTCTCGCTTGTTGATTGGACGACCGCGTAATAAAAGGACGACGTAGTAGCGCTCCCTTCCATTGTTCTAGAGCGCAGTGGTTCATACAAATTTCAAGCAGCGATCCATATTGTGTCCAGCTAGCCTTCTGTGCTTTGCAGCTCCTGCGGTGCATTCTGTGGCGCTGTTGCGTTGGACCCGGATTTATTGATTCCATCAGGATCTCTATACAGTATTGTAAGGTAGGCACTTTATTTTATAAATTTTTTTGGCATATAACTTTTTGAATTTTATTTAAAATGTTATATTTATATCTGTCTTTTTATACAGCAGCCTTGTTTGTTTTCCTGCCACCGCCCTCCGCTATCACATCTTTCGGACATTTTTGTTTCTGCCGTGCCCACCATCACATTTTTTTTTTTACACCGGTTGTTAACAGTTGTCGGCCATCTCTTAATTTTTTGGGGGCAGCCATTTCTGTTTCAGCCGCGCCCAGCACCGCCATTTTAGCCAGCTGTGTTAACTCTTGTTGGCCAACAATGATTTTTTTGGGGGGCAAGACATTTTTGTTTCTGCCGCGCCCACCACTGCCATTTTATCCAGCTGTGTAAACTGTTGTTGTCCATCACTATTTTTTTTTTGGGCGGCCATTTTAGTTTCTGCCGCACCCACCTCTGCCATTTTATGATCCTAGCTGTGTTATAAGTTGTAGGCTATGTACGCATTTTAATTTATCATACATTTCAATAAAACAAATGTTACTTATATTGTGCCATTCTCACATAATTCTTTTTTTCTTACAGATGGCCGAAAAGCAAGATTTCCTGCGGGACTTCATAGAGATGTACGGCTCGATGCCTTGCTTATGGAGAATAAAGTCATCTGATTATAGTAACAAGCTGAAAAAAAAGGAGGCTTGCCAAAAACTCGTGGAGCTTACCAAAAACCATTACCCCAATGAGCCAGCGGATGAATCATCGGTCAAAAAAAAAGAATTCAGGCCCTCCGCACAGTATACCGTAAAGAACTTAATAAAGTTGAGAATTCAACCAAGTCTGGAGCCGGGTCAGAAGATATATATGTCCCCAAACTTTGGTACTTTGAACTTCTTTCTTTCACAAGGGACCAAGAAGTACCGAGACAAAAGGCATCTATGTTGGCACCTGACCCAGTGATCCAGCAGGACTCCCCTGTCGGTGATGTAAGTACCTTTCTTGTAGTACACATAGGAATGTACATGCCCATTTGGAATAGAAATTATTAATAAATAAGGAAAAATTGACACAATAGCACAAGTTATCCCATAACGTACTGATAATTAATCAAGCTAAACGTTTGAGGCCTATCTATTTCACATACCGTTGAAGGAAAGTTAATAACCATTGATACAATTCCCGTTATCAAATTTGTTGATGTATTTGGCTGTTATAGTGTGAAGCTTAATTTCTTTAGCTTTGTGATGTAACATGTATTTTCTGTTCACACAGGACCCAGAAGAGGCAGTCATCTCACCTTCCTTAATCACGCCCGAACAACACAGCATCGCAACGGTGCAAGAGGAGGAAACAGTTGAGACACCATCCCCATCTGCACTATCCGCATCTGTGCCAAGGCAACTCCAATTTTCAGGTCGAAAAAGGAAGGCCCCCACCTCGGATACCCCAGAATTTATCCAACTGGCCAAAAAAGTTCTAACTACACCTCAGAACCTGACCGGATTTGCATACTATGCTAATGAGAAGCTGCCTACACTCGATCAAGTTCAGCGCGTTCGTGCTGAAAGGCTTATGCTCGAAGTTTTGAGTCAAGAAGCAACCAGAAAACTCACTGACACGACTGCTTTCATGGACAGACGTCACTACCCGCAATACTCTTGGCCGCACAATCCTGAGCCTCTTGAGCCTAGAATGAGGAGGGACCATCAACAGAACCCAAGCCTTACTCCCCCACCTTTTTATTATACTCCGCCAAGGCAACGTGGAACTGAAAACGAACCATATTACCACCAATTGTAGTTCTGCACATATTTTTTTTAGATTTTTTTTGCATATATATATATATATATATATATATATACAGTCATATGTAAAAGTTTGGGCACCCCTATTAATATTAACCTTTTTTCTTTATAACAATTTTGGTTTTTGCAACAGGTATTTCAGTTTCATATATCTAATAACTGATGGACTCAGTTATATTTCTGGATTCAAATGAGGTTTATTGTACTAACAGAAAATGTGCAATCTGCATTTAAACAAAATTTGACCGGTGCAAAAGTATGGGCACCCTTATCATTTTCTTGATTTGAACACTCCTAACTACTTTTTACTGACTTCCTGAAGCACTAAATTGGTTTTGTAACCTCATTGAGCTTTGAACTTCATAGCCAGGTGTATCAAATCATGAGAAAAGGTATTTAAAGAGGCCACTTGCAAGTAGTTCTCCTATTTGATTCTCCTATGAAGAGTGGCATCATGGGCTCCTCAAAACAACTCTCAAATGATCTGAAAACAAAGATTATTCAACATAGCTTTTCAGGGGAAGGATACAAAAAGTTGTCTCTGAGATTTAACCTGTCAGTTTCCACTGTGAGGAACATAGTAAGGAAATGGAAGAACACAGGTACAGTTCTTGTTAAGCCCAGAAGTGGCAGGCCAAGAAAAATATCAGAAAGGCAGAGAAGAAGAATGGTGAGAACAGTCAAGGACAATCCACAGACCACCTCCAAAGACCTGCAGCATCATCTTGCTGCAGATGGTGTCACTGTGCATCGGTCAACAATACAGCGCACTTTGCACAAGGAGAAGCTGTATGGGAGAGTGATGCGAAAGAAGCCGTTTCTGCAAGCACGCCACAAACAGAGTCGTCTGAGGTATGCAAAAGCACATTTGGACAAGCCAGTTACACTTTAGAAGAAGGTCCTGTGAACTGATGAAACAAAGATTGAGTTGTTTGGTCATACAAAAAGGCATTATGCATGCGCTGTATTGTTGACCGATGCACAGTGACACCATCTGCAGCAAGATGATGCTGCAGGTCTTTGGAGGTGGTCTGTGGATTGTCCTTGACTGTTCTCACCATTCTTCTTCTCTGCCTTTCTGATATTTTTCTTGGCCTGCCACTTCTGGGCTTAACAAGAACTGTACCTGTGTTCTTCCATTTCGTTACTATGTTCCTCACAGTGGAAACTGACTGGTTAAATCTCTGAGACAACTTTTTGTATCCTTCCCCTGAAAAGCTATGTTGAATAATCTTTGTTTTCAGATCATTTGAGAGTTGTTTTGAGGAGCCCATGATGCCACTCTTCATAGGAGAATCAAATAGGAGAACTACTTGCAAGTGGCCACTTTAAATACCTTTTCTCATGATTTGATACACCTGGCTATGAAGTTCAAAGCTCAATGAGGTTACAAAACCAATTTAGTGCTTCAGGAAGTCAGTAAAAAGTAGTTAGGAGTGTTCAAATCAAGAAAATGATAAGGGTGCCCATACTTTTGCACCGGTCAAATTTTGTTTAAATGCAGATTGCACATTTTCTGTTAGTACAATAAACCTCATTTGAATCCAGAAATATAACTGAGTCCATCAGTTATTAGATAGATGAAACTGAAATACCTGTTGCAAAAACCAAAATTGTTATATAGAAAAAAGGTTAATATTAATAGGGGTGCCCAAACTTTTACATATGACTGTATATATATATTCTTTTTAAATTGTTAATGTTTTGTAATAAAATGTTATATTTCAGATGAATAGAGGTCTGGTTTTCGTCTTTTGTTTCGTATTTTAAAAATTTTTTATACTACAATATAAAGATTGCCGTAGACATGAACTCTGACGTCAGGCCAAGTAACCAATCTTCTACCAAAATAATGACACAGCCGCGTATATGAGCTATAAATATATATTTGAGACATATATTTTATATGAAATTTTTTTTTTCAAAATAACACAAACTATGTGTACATAGTTTAACATAAACATAAGCATAGTTTAACATAAACATAAAAAAAAAAATTAGTGCATGCCACCCTGTTGTTGGCCCGCCAAAAACCTCTCCAGCATCTGTCCGTGCACGTCCATGGCTGCCAGAGTCACAGCCATAGCTGCCCTCATCCGCCGGTGAGATGCCAGCAGGGCCTGTGCAGTGGGGATGTCTGTTGAAGAAATGAGAAACGTAAACCTGTCAATTATTGACACACTACTGTAGAAACCAAAGGTCCATGGTTCTTGTTTTTATACTTATGGTATTGTGGTGGCTGTGGTGGCTCAGTTCCATCTGGTGAGGGGCTAATAGCCCACCCCAAACCAGTGGCACCAACAGCTATGGGACCAAAAACTAAATATTAAATGACAACCCTCCATCCTTTCCAAAGTAAAACGTAAAAGTACCCATTTTTTTAGATTTTATTAAGCAAACCTTGCTATAATTAGATTACCTGATGGAGAGGCAGCACCAATATCATGGCGTGATGCTGGAGATGGGCTGGCAGTGGGCGAAGGGGTAGGTGGTGAACCGTCATGATCCACCGGAGATGCTGGGGCTGTTGGTGGAGCTGCCTGTGATGGCGTGCTTGATGGTGATGGTGGTCCTAGAGATAGGGAAAAGAATCCATAGATATCTTTATGTTAAATGCTGTCTTTCATTGAAAAAAAAAAACAAAACGTCCGAATATAGTTAAGCAAGTTGTTAAATCGTCACCGTTATTCGAATACCGCTAACAACTATTGAATAATAGCAAGTATTCTTGTTCTTCTCAATTAATAATGTAATGTGGCACTCTTTTAGAGTTCCGCTTGTAACCTTCAGCAATAAACCTATTTTCTTTTACTACTTGACTAACATTTAAATTGTTATGTTACTTTTCATTACAAAAAATTTTTGTTTTAAAATAACTGCCAATTGTTTAAAAATATTTACAAATTCATCTTTATTTGCAAGTTACACTACACCAAAAAAAAAAAAATTTATATGCACACATTTTTTACTATCACTTTCACTTTACCACATTGCAATGTCCCAGCATGACCTAATGCCATCATGCAAAGTGTTTACAATTTTACAGTTATGAAAAGCTGAACGTGTAATGTCAGATATGAAGCGGTAAAGTACACGTCAATAGACAACAGACAACTTTGAAAAATAAAAAAAATAGCTGAACCTTTCAAAAACACTCACCCTCTCCCCTTTGGTTGTCTAAGCGGATAGTGGCTATGCGCTGACTTGAACGGTACTAATTTTTTCCTTATCTGCGTCATTGTGTGCTGGACGCCAAAGTTGCGCATTAGCCCTCTTTTTATTTTTTTTAACACGTGCTTCTTGTGGAGCATGGGCCGGGCGTGTGTGGCGCACTCATAGTCTCACGCATCAACCTGCTGTATCAGGTATCGTCCCTCAGGCTCCCCCAGGGAACAGAACGCCTGGAAGACATGTTGTTTTCAATATTTTTCACTAGGCCGCATTAACGCCGCCCACCCGAGCGTCACGGCGCACGGGAACGCTGATGCGTCATTGTTATGTCGCGGCCTCTTTGAGAACGCAACATACATGCATATGTGTAGACTTAGCATCATTTTTCCTTCCACCCATTACTCTCACCTCCACAATCACAGCCCTCATCTTGCCTTCTCCCCATTACTCCCCCCTCCCCATCGCACCCCTTTTTTTAGCCTTCTCAACATTATTGCCCCCTCTCCATCACACCAATGAATTAGCATTCTCCAAATTACTCCCCCGCTCCCCATCACACCCCTATTTTTTAGTTATCCCCAGTACTCCACCCTCCCCATGTCAACCCGTTTTTTTGCCTTATCCCCATTACTTCTCTCATATTGTTGAAATTATAAAATTAACACGACAGAAATTTTGAAAGTAAAATTTTTTTTTTACCAGAAATTTTAAAACAGGATAACCAAGAAATGTTTTACATGCAAGTCTTTCATTGAACGTCTGGTTGCCAGGAATCGCAGCGTGACAGCCAAACGTTCCTCTGCCGAAACAGCTGCATGCATCCGTGTATCCTGCCTTTCAATGAATGGCCTCACACATTCCAGTAGGAGCTTGAATGAATCCTCCGACATCGGTAGATAATTTCGGAAATCCTGCGGATTCTTCTGCAACTCCCTCACTAGATGCATGTGGGTGAATTTGGACTTCTGCTCCAGTCATTCTCTGGTCCACATGCGACGCTTTCGTTTTGAACCCCTCTGTTCCACCCGTGCCTCTTCTTGTTGATCTCCCTCCATCAGTAAAGCTGCTGCCACAATCACACGCTCCGCGGTGGTCATGATCATTATGTGCAACCTGCCTGGTCAAGAAGAGAAAAGTTATTTAGTAAGTTAAAAAAAAAAAAGTTTAAGAGCAATTGGTTTTTGTTAACATAGCATTTGTTAACACAGAAAAAACAAGCGAGCTTATAAAAGCCTAAAATGGAGGGGGGTGGGCACGGCAGTGAAAAGATTGCTAGGTTATCAAATGTTATAGAGGATCAAATATTACAAACAGATTACCGCACAAAGCAACAAAGATCAAAAAATTGCTGGGGTGGGCGTGGCAAAAAAAAAAACAGCAACACGGCTGTTGATATGCCAAAAAGTGTATAAAGATTCAAAAATGAAAAAAAAACAATAAAAAAAAACTATATGTACCTTGGGACGGAAACCAAAAATTCCAGAAGGTAGAAATGCCAAAGATGAAGCGCAGTTGCGACTCCGACAGGATCCAAAAACCAGCCAGACATGATACTATCCTCGCAACAACGCACAAAGGACTAGCTCCAGAACGTTGGTGTAATCCACAAAGCACGCTGGAACAATGGATGGGGGCTCAGTTTGACGTTTTCCTTTATTGCTGAGGTGATGTTGTGGCCACCAATCGGAGCTGAGGGGCGTTACAAAAGGAAACCTAGTCCCGCCTGCGCCGCTGACATATGAGTCACCAACGAGGTCGCTCGTCGTTCATAAAAGGGGTCAAACACAAGGATTCAGGCTCTCCAGCAGGATGCCAACGATCAAAATACGGTCCTGAACGTTTGTGCACGATCAGCGACATCGCAGCAGGGACCACGTCGCCGCTACATGTCACACACATCGACATCGTCAGCGATGTCGCTGCTGCGTCATAAAATCGATGTCGCTTTAGCGACATCGCTAGCGATCTTGCTTAGTGTGACATGGCCTTTAGATCCTACACACAATCCCCATCATGTTAGGACTGATGGAAATCTTGCATATTTGTATGATGTACAGACAGTCCCAGCAAAACAAAGATTGAATGGAGGATGTCAATTGTGACCAAAAAGACGGGATTAGAGGATTTGAGGCAGGAATAGTCTGGGGTAAGCGACGCCACAACGGACTACTCCTGCCCTGTTAACATATATTGCACAGCAAAAAAAATAGCATTTGTGTGCAAAATATAAGTCTTTATTAAAGCTTAGTAATCACCATACATAACACCATATTGGCAGTTAGGGACAGTGCTATATAACTGGACAGATTCCCATAACAGATTATATAGCACATCCAGAAAAATAAATTTCACCCCATAAGAAGCGAAGCGAAATGACGTTGGGGTGTTGGGACACAGAACCTGGTATTCCCTCGGTGGCACATTGGCTTAGGTAATATATACTGTGAGGTAGCGCTGTCATTCCAGCACTGGGTTTTCATAAAACCATAACATAGTCCTTGTGGTTTATTCCTCCATCATAAACCCACGGCAGCAATATACAACAGCTTAGCGTCCATTACCGAGCTTCACTCTGGTTATCCTGTACTCACACAGGTTATGCACATGTCCATTGCGCAGGCTCTTCAGCCTCAGCATTATCTCACCCATCAGGGTTCCTCACGCGGCATCACCATCCCGCACACGTTCGTTCCCTCCAGGGAACTCTCAGGCACACATCGCCAATGCTCACATCCTCCTCACATGCTGTGAGCCAGGAGACAACTCTCCTGGCGGGACCTTCCACTCTGGACCAACCAGATCCCTGCATTCACCCCCTGTGACCTACCCTGGCCACCATATATGGTCCGTAGCCACACCCACCGGGTCACATGGCTATGACCTCATCACAGGACCTTCACACACTCACAATCTTTTACTATAGTGTACTAAACACACCCCCTGGGTGGGTTTGTAGGTAACTAGGGTCGCCCGTCTCCCTAATTACCTGGAGACTTCTCCCTGACACAATGACACAGCACCGCAGCAGTATCACCGCTGCTCAACATATGCATCAGTCTCCATCTTAAGGCCACCCACCTTGAGATACATAACAGTCCTTCCATATTCTGCCACTCATCCTCTCTCTTGGGGCATCCACACAGTGCCCCCTAGCGGACACAGTGGTCATTACACCACATACCTCCCCCTTCTGTTCAAACCTGTGGGGTTGAACACACAGCATCACCCCAGGCTCTCAGGACCGGGCACTCACTACACCTTGCCCCCCAGGTCAAGAAAACCATCTCCATCTGTCATATGGCCTCATCTCTGCGTTAGGCCTCCCCCGCCCCCAGCGGTCAGCATATTGGCCTTGATCCTTGGCCCTCCAATCACAGTCTGTCTGCGTCATCAGACACTGTTTAGTCACCACCCTCCTACAGTGCGCTTCGTCACCTGACCTTTCTCCCACTGACCGACTCTCCCGGTTGGTACGGTCATGTCTTAATCGGGCCTACTGTCTAGCCTGAGTCTGACCCATTCAGCGTCTCTCAGCCTCGCATGGCCCGTCGAACTGCCACTTGCTGACATTCTTTGGCTACCTGCCATGTCAGAACTTAGAGGGACCCTTCGGGTCCTTACATCTTGGGTTGAAGGCGGCTGCCACCTGGTATTCCGTACCTCTTTATTAATTCGCCGATGGTCCAGCCTCAACTGCTCAATTTCTTGCAGGTACCACACTTGATACTCCACGAGCTTCCTAAAGTCTCTCAGGCTCTCCACGGAGCCAACCACCATGATGGGAATCCTACCTATTTCACTGAATGCCTGGTCTTCATCATCCGGAGGGATCCTCACCCTCACCACACCAGAGATATTCACAAGGTCTTGCATTACCTTCCCAGATCTTCCAATGATTCTCCCAATCAGAGCTTTGGGTACCGGAACCACATTTTTCCGCAGACGTAGCCGATCCATGGCCTCCCTTGCTAACTCTAGGCGTCGAGCAGACTTCACATTACTCCGCCTGACCAGCTGCTTGGCGTGGAGACATTGTAGATGCATCTCTTTCAGGACGGCTACTCGGTTTGATGTATCTTCTCTGGCTGATACTATTACCAACTGCCGAGTCTCAGGTGCCCAGTGCACCTTACACGCTTTGACCACCTCTTTAAAAGCCTCATGCACACCTTCCTCAGCACAGGCTTCTTGCATGTCTTCTGGTTAGTGTTGAGCATTCCGATACCGCAAGTATCGGGTATCGGCCGATACTTGCTGTATCGGAATTCCGATACCGACTTCCGATATTTTTTCAATATCGGAAGTCGGCATCGGAATCGGAAGTTCAAAGTTGATTGACAGCCTGACGTCATCATGATGCGCGGTGTGTGCGCATCATGATGCGCCGTCATTTCGGGCCTTCCGGGGGTCTCTGCCGGCCTGCCGGGGGGCTGTGTGGACTGCCCGGGGTCTGTACCGGCCTGCCAGGGGGCTGTGCCGGCCTGCCGGTGGTCTGTGCACCCTGTGGGGGTCTGTACCGGCCTGCCGGGGGGCTGTGCCGGCCTGCTGGTGGTCTGTGCACCCTGTGGGGGTCTGTACCGGCCTGCCGGGGGGCTGTGCCGGCCTGCCGGGGGGCTGTGCTGATGTCCGGGGGTCTGTGCAAGCATCGTCCGATGGGACTACAAGTCCCATCTGGCGATGCCTGCTACCATGACAGTGATTGACACATTAGCCAATGATGGGACAGTAGTAGTCCCATCATCCGGCTAATGTGTTAAATGTTAAAAAAAAATAAATAAATAAAAAAATACTACATACATACTACATGCTACATACATACTACATACATACCACATACATACTACATACATACTACATACATACCACATACATACCACATACATACCACATATATACCACATACATACTACATACATACTACATACATACTACATACATACTACATACATAACACATATATACTACATGCATGCTACATACATACTACATGCTACATATATACTACATACATACTACATACATACATACTACATATATACTACATGCATGCTACATACATACTACATGTTAGACATACTACATATATACTACATGCATACTACATACATACTACATGCATGCTACATACATACTACATGCTACATACATACCACATACATACTACATACATACTACATACATACTACATGCATGCTACATACATACTACATGCTACATACATACTACATATATACTACATGCATGCTACATACATACTACATGCTACATACATACTACATATATACTACATGCATGCTACATACATACTACATGCTACATACATACTACATATATACTACATGCATGCTACATACATACTACATGCTACATACATACTACATATATACTACATACATACTACATGCATGCTACATACATACTACATGCTACATACATACCACATACATACTACATACATACTACATGCTACATACATACTACATATATACTACATGCATGCTACATACATACTGCATGCTACATGCATGCTACATACATGCTACATACATACTACATGCTACATACATACCACATATATACTACATACATACTACATACAATACATTCATACAATACATACATAGACATACAGTACATATAACATAGAGTAACATACTTACCAATACTTGTCACATTGTTCCCCGAAGCCATTGTCTTTTACGGAATAAATATTAACATAACAAACCACAAAAATACTCACCCACGATCCGAAGCAGTCCACGAGTGTGTCCCACGACGATCTTGGGTAGAGAACTGCAGCATCAGCTGTTGCTGCCGTTCTCTACGGGCTGCAGGAATCCAATGACGGAAGGTAGGTATCCTTCCGCACTGTATTCCTCCGCCACTTAAAAAAAAAAGTCCCTAGTCTCACTTTATGCCATTGCTGTGTGGGAAATTCCCACGCAGCAATGGCATAAAGTGAGACTAGGGACTTTTTTTTTTTTAAGTGGCGGAGGAATACAGTGCGGAAGGATACCTACCTTCCGTCATTGGATTCCTGCAGCCCGTAGAGAACGGCAGCAACAGCTGATGCTGCAGTTCTCTACCCAAGATCGTCGTGGGACACACTCGTGGACTGCTTCGGATCGTGGGTGAGTATTTTTGTGGTTTGTTATGTTAATATATATTCCGTAAAAGACAATGGCTTCGGGGAACAATGTGACAAGTATTGGTAAGTATGTTACTCTATGTTATATGTACTGTATGTCTATGTATGTATTGTATGAATGTATTGTATGTAGTATGTATGTAGTATATATGTGGTATGTATGTAGCATGTAGTATGTATGTAGTATGTATGTAGCATGAATGTAGCATGCAGTATGTATGTAGCATGCATGTAGTATATATGTAATATGTATGTAGCATGTAGTATGTATGTAGTATGTATGTGGTATGTATGTAGCATGTAGTATGTATGTAGCATGCATGTAGTATGTATGTAGTATGTATGTAGTATATATGTAGTATGTATGTAGCATGTAGTATGTATGTAGTATGTATGTAGCATATATGTAGTATGTATGTAGCATGTAGTATATATGTAGTATATATGTAGCATGTAGTATGTATGTAGTATGTATGTGGTATGTATGTAGCATGTAGTATGTATGTAGCATGCAGTATGTATGTAGTATATATGTAGTATGTATGTAGCATGTAGTATATATGTAGTATGCATGTTGCATGCATGTAGTATATATGTAGTATGTATGTTGCATGTAGTATGTATGTTGCATGTAGTATATATGTAGTATGCATGTTGCATGCATGTAGTATATATGTAGTATGTATGTTGCATGTAGTATATATGTAGTATGAATGTAGCATGTATGTAGTATGTAGTATGAATGTATCATGTATGTAGTATGTATGTAGTATGTATGTAGTATATATGTAGTATGTATGTAGCATGTAGTATGTATGTAGTATGTATGTAGCATATATGTAGTATGTATGTAGCATGTAGTATATATGTAGTATATATGTAGCATGTAGTATGTATGTAGTATGTATGTGGTATGTATGTAGCATGTAGTATGTATGTAGCATGCAGTATGTATGTAGTATATATGTAGTATGTATGTAGCATGTAGTATATATGTAGTATGCATGTTGCATGCATGTAGTATATATGTAGTATGTATGTTGCATGTAGTATATATGTAGTATGTATGTTGCATGTAGTATATATGTAGTATGCATGTTGCATGCATGTAGTATATATGTAGTATGTATGTTGCATGTAGTATATATGTAGTATGAATGTAGCATGTATGTAGTATGTAGTATGAATGTAGCATGTATGTAGTATGCATGTTGTATGTATGTAGCATGTATGTAGCATGTAATTTTTTTTTTTTTTTTTTACATTCAACACATTAGCCGGATGATGGGACTACTACTGTCCCATCATTGGCTAATGTGTCAATCACTGTCATGGTAGCAGGCATCGCCCGATGGGACTTGTAGTCCCATCGGACGATGCCTGCACAGCCCCCCGGCAGGCCGGCACAGCCCCCCGGCAGGCCGGCACAGCCCACCGGAGCCTGCACAGCCCCCCGGCAGGCCAGCACAGACCACCGGAGCCTGCACAAACCCCCTGGCAGGCCGGCACAGCCCCCGGAAAGGCCCGTACAGACCCCAGAGAGGCGGTACAAGGGAAAAACAGGATTTTTCTTATTCCGATACCGGAAGTCCCATAGACTTGAATGGGACTTCCGGTATCGGAATCGGCGATACCGATACTTTTTTTTAAGATCGGCCGATCCATTCCGATCCGATACTTTGAAGTATCGGACGGTATCGCTCAACTCTACTTCTGGTACATCAATTACTGACTGGAAGGTCGTGGTTTTGCGCTCTTCCTGGACCGAAGGCTCTGGCTTTACCACGGACACTTCCCTCACTACAGTTGACCCGACCGGCTGACTGTCTTCTTCAGTTCTTAACTCACAAACTTCACATGATTTGATCACTTCATGACCTTTTGCCACGATGGATACTGGCAGTTCCGTCTTATTATCACTCGCGCTCACCCGCGTTAAGTCTTCGTCCAACTTCTCCCGCAGAATACCTTTTACTACTCCTCTGAGTTCTTTCATCTCTTCCCTAAGGGTCTTGCTCACACTTTGCCAGGTGGACAGGTGACCTCTGAGCTTCAAGACTTTTTTTTCGAGCTCCTCGACCCTGTGCTCGGCCGTTTGTCTCAGGACTCTTTCTTGTTTGACATGTTCATCCACCTCTTCTCTGAGGGCCTTACTCCATCCTTGCCACGTTACCATGTGACCTTTGAACTCAAAGACTTCTTTCTCTAGCCCTTCTATTCTGTGCTCCCTTTCTTTCTCAGAGTCACAGTCACCCCCCGAGATTGAGTCATCCCTCCAGTTACTCACTAACCGTGTAACTACTTCAGCCGTCTTATCCACCAGGACGGTGTCAGTTTTGTCACGAGATGTTAGGTCCGTCCGTTGGACTGACGTGCCCCTTTTCCCGGTCACTTCCACCTCTGATCTCTCCACGTCAGGAGCCTTCACTGTCTTCATATGGGTTAGCCTAACAGTAGGAGCGTCTCCACCCTCCTGGCATATATGATCAAACCTGACAAAGTCCCGGCCCCACTCCAAGGCATACACTAAGTCTGATGGTATACTGCCCCCTCGGCACTCACTGCCTCCGAGACCCTCAAACATTATTCTATCTACCGCATAGTTCACTGTGACCCCATCTGTACAGTGAACCTGGACCATTTTCTCGGTCAGACAGAAAGTGAGAGGAGTTCCTACCAGAGTCACCTGACTCTTTGAGTCCAACCATCCCGAGATCCCTTCCCGGTGTAGCATCATGGTACACACTTGCGAGCAGTCATCACTCGGAAAGAATATCCCACATTCTGGAAATGACCTACATGAACACTGCAGTTTCCCAAACATACCCACTGAGCCAACCAATGCTGCCATTTCTTCAAACTCGGCCCCTTTCTGGACCACCACCCCAATTTGAGTCACCGCCCCTCTCTGGGACTCCACCTCTTTTTGGGTTACCACCCCAATTTGGGACTCCACCCCCTTTTGGTCTACCACCCCGATGTGGGTCACCACCCCCTTCTGGGACTCCCCCCTTTTCGTGATCTCCCCATGTCCGTTATACCAGTCTTCTCAGACCACAGTTCACACCACACAGTTTGTGCCTCTCAAGATACCACAAAAGTCCTTGCTGGCACCACCACAGCTCCTGCTGTCACCGACCACCGACACCAATGGCTGTTGTTCACACACTGCTGCTGGTGTCCTCTTCGTAATCCCGCCAAGTTACCGGAAGCCACTTGTCCCCTTCGTAACCCCACCGAGTTACCGGAAGCCACTTGTCCCCTTCATAACCCCGCCGAGTTACAGAAAGCCGCTTGTCACCTTCTTGACTCCCACTGAGCCACCGCAGGCTGAGTTGAGAAAAGAAAAAAAACACACCACACAAAAACTCACGTGTCCTTACTGTGTGCTATTCATGATGCTCCTGTCTCCACCTAAGACCGTCCAACACACAGGGCACACCGGGTGCGATTCAGGGAGTGACCCTCCTGCCAGGGTCTCCCCACACACCAGCCTCACCAGGTCCAGGGGCTCGGCGGGTGCTCTTCAGGACATCTGTCTACGCCTGAGACTGCCCAACACTCACGCCTCACCAGGTCCAAGGTCACACCACGTGCTCCTGGGATCCGACTCTTCCAGGGCTGACCCTCCAGGACCTTTCCTCACTGAACCCTCCAGGTACACTGTCTTCCTCACTGACCCAGGTCAGTACCACACGAATACCAGTCCGTTACCTGTGCCGGCCACACAGGTCCTCGGGTACCTCTTCTCCGCACAGGCACCCTAGCAATCAACAGTCTCTTTCTCCTGGGGAAGCGGCTGCACTGGGCTCACCGATCCGGACAGTGCCTTACTCACTAGCCCGCCCCACGGTTCCAGAACCACAGCCGGACAGTGGCTTCCCCACTTACAGGCCGTCACAGGCTCTGCTCACACACGTGGCCGGTCAGCAGCACACCACACGGCTTCCACAACCGTCAGCCCTCCTGGCTCAGCGTTGCCGGCACTGCCCATAGCCTTCTCCACCAATTGTGAGATAGCGCTGTCATTCCAGCACCGGGTTTTCATAAAACCATAACATAGTCCATCCGGTTTATTCCTACATCAAAAACCCACAGCAGCAATATACAACAGCTTAGCGTCTATTACCGAGCTTCACTCTGGTTATCCTTTACTAACACAGGTTATGCACATGTCCATTGCGCAGGCTCTTCGGCCTCAGCGTTATCTCACCCGTCAGGGTTCCTCATGCTGCTTCACCATCCCGCACACGTTCGTTCCCTCCAGGGAACTCTCAGGCACACATTGCCATTACTCACAGCCACCTCACATGCTGTGAGCCAGGAGACAACTCTCCTGGCAGAACCTTCGGCTCTGGACCAACCAGGTCCCTGCATTCACCCCCTGTGACCTACCCTGGCCACCATATATGGTCTGTAGCCACGCCCACCGGGTCACATGGCTATGACCTCATCACAGGACCTTCACACACTCACAATCTTTTACTATAGTGTACTAAACACACCCCCTGGGTGGGTTTTTAGGTAACTAGGGCCGCCCGTCTCCCTAGTTACCTGGAGACTTCTCCCTGACACAATGACACAGCACCGCAGCAGTATCACCGCTGCTCAACATACGCAGTCAAGGCCACCCACCTTGAGATACATAACGGTCCTTCCATATTCTGCCACTCATCCTCTCTCTTGGGACATCCACACAGCGCCCCCTAGCGGACACAGTGGTCATTACACCACAATACCTTTTATTTATTGTGCTGTTATGTTTTCTACCTTGAGGTAACACTCTATTCTATACTAGTGCACAGTCTGCTATGTGGGTGGGATATTTATACCCTTCTTTTGATGTTGCACTTGCTCTTTAATAATGGATGCCCCTGACTTCTCTGTGTACACTGTGTTCCAAATTATTATGCAAAAAGAGTTTAGGAGTGATAAGGTTAGAATTTTTTTGTTTGTCATTTAAACTCATTGATGGTGATGTGTGTCAGGGCTCTTTATATCACTGAAAGCAATTGCAGATACTTGTGCAAATTAGTTTGGCAGGTGTGTCCAAATAAAGGCAAGACTACTTAAGAAGGCTGTTCCACATTATTAAGCAGCCTACATTTTTTGCCAAAATGGGAAAGAAAAAGGATGTGTCTGCTGCTGAGAAGCAACAAATTGTGGAGTATTTAGGTGAAGGCATGACTACAATCAACATTGCCAAGACACTTCATCGTGATTATCGCACAATCAAGAAGTATGTAGCTGATTCCCAGCACACACGTGTGCGTGCTGATAAGGAAAAATTGAGGACTCTTTCCAACAGGCAATTGCATCAGGTTAAAAGAGCAGCTGCAAAAATGCCTTGTCATAGCAGCAGGCAATTTTTTGAAGCTGCTGGTGCCTCCAACGTCCCCCGAACAACAAGATGCAGGGTCCCTCAGAGATTTGCAGCTGTGCGCAAGCCATCCTGTCGACCACCTCTATCCACTGCACACAAGCAGAAACTGCTCCAGTGGGCCAAACAATACATGAAGACTGACTTCCAAACTGTTTTGTTCACCGATGAGTGCCGTGCAACGCTCGATGGTCCAGATGGATGGAGTGGAGGATAGCTGGTTGATGGACACCCCATGAAAACATGGCTATGGCACCAACAAGGAGGAGGTGTAGTAATGTTTTGGGCTGGAATCATGGGGAGAGAGATTGTCGGCTCCTTTAGGATCCCTGAAGGGGTAAAGATGAACTCCATAATCTATGTGGAGTTTCTAAAACAGCACTTCCTGCCATGGTTCAAGAGGAAGAACCGTGCTTTCCGCAGCAAGATCATTTTCATGCATGATAATGCACCGTCTCATGCTGCAAATAACACATCTGCCTCTCTGGCTGCTATAGGCATAAAAGAGGACAAACTTATGGTGTGGCCACCATCTTCCCCTGACCTCAACCCCTTTGAGAACCTCTGAAGCATCATCAAAAGGAATGTCTATGATGGCGAGAGGCAGTTCACATCTAAGCAACAGCTCTGGAAGGGTATTCTGTCGACATGCAAAACAATTGAAGCACAAACTATCCAAAAACTGACAAATTCAATGGACGAGAGAGTTCAGAAGCTTCTTTCGAACAAGGGGTCCTATGTGCAAATGTAACATCACCTAGAAGAAAATTTTGACTTCAAAACTGTTTGATTTCATTTTGTAATAAGCTGATAATGCTTATAATTTACAATTGACCATTTTTTTGTTCAAAATAAAAATAAAAAGGTTGAAAACTCTGCTGTGCATAATAATTTGGAACATGCATTTTGAGTGTTTTTTATTTTTAAAAATATACTGTTGTCATAGGCAGTTTGTTCAAAAACATTGCAATTATACTAGAATATTAGATGACTGGAAAATAACAATGACTGCAATTCATATAGGTAATTTAGAGAAAATATGAGGAAATATTGTTTGCATAATAATTTGGAACACAGTGTATATGTTTGCGTGTGAAACGTTTATGTCAATAATTTTGTAGTGTATTCTGTGCCTTTGCTTATTGGAGGCATTAATAATCACAGCAGGACCATTCCCCTCCATAGAGATACAGATTTTAGTCCAAGAGAGGATTCACAGGTTCCCATACAGATGAAGACTTTAGTCTAAGAGAGGGTTGACAGTGTTAGGTCCTGGAAAACGAGAATCGCCTTAACGTGGCTTCCAGGTACACATGAATTGGCCAATTTATGCTCTAAGCATTCTCAATTTTTCATATTTCTAGTGCAGTAATGTAGTTCAATTTTCATATTTCATGTTTGCAAGCTATGGCACAACAGGGTGCTGCCTTATTTACTTGATTAAATATGAGTTGGTGACTCTAGATAAGCACTTGTTCACACCTAGTCTATGTTTAAGAAAAATCAAGAGAAAAAACACGCGGATGGCACCGCTGTTACCGTGTTATCCCTGGTGGTATGCGGTACACCGGAAGCTGACGACTGGTGATCTCGGGTGTCAGACCTGGAAATGCACAATTCATGGAATCCAACGAAGAAAGAAGGTCGCACTCATCAAGTTGAAGAAATGTCACAGGTTTATTGACATGTATGACACATGTCGGGCTGGGGGACCCTTGTCAGCCTTTTCTGCATCTCCTTGTCACTCCCCCAGCCCGATATGTGTCATACATATCAATAAACCTGTGACATTTCTTCAACTCGATGAGTGCGACCTTCTTTCTTCATTGGATTCCTAGTCTATGTTTAGATGTGACGGGCGTTTTTTTGAGCTTTTTATTCATTAAGCCCCGCCACACACAGCGATCTCGCTAGAGATATCGCTGCTGAGTCACAAGTTTTGTGACACAACAGCAATCTCACCAGCGAGATCGCTGTGTGTGACACTTATCAGCGACCGGCCCCCCCTGCTGGGTATCGCTGACGTCCTCAAATGGCCAGGACATTTTTTTTGATCTCTGGTCTCCCGCTGTTGTGGCAGGTGGGAGACCAGTGATCAGCGAGCTGGAGCTGGTAACCAAGGTAAACATCGGGTTTCTAAGCGCCGCGCGATGCTTAGAAACCCGATGTGTACCTTAATTACTAGCGCGCTGGTGCAGGGAGCTGGTAACTAAGGTACACAGTGGGTAACTAAGCGACGTGCGTCGCTTCTTACCCGCGTGTCGCTGTCCTGATCGCTGGTAAAGCTGCCTGTTTGGCAGCTTACCAGCAATCACATAGCGACACACCAGCGATCCTGACAAGTTCATATCATTGTCGGGATCGCTGGTGAGTCGCTATGTGTGACGGGGCCCTTAGCCTTCTGACTGAGCACGCCACCTCTTAGCCTCAGTCATTTTTAATCACAGCAGGACCCTTCCCCTCCATAGAGATATAGATTTTAGTCCAAGAGAGGATTGACAGGGTCCCATACAGATGAAGACTTTTATCTAAGAGAGGTTTGGCAGTGTTAGGTCCTGGAAAATGAGAATCGCCTTAACATGGCTTCCTGGTACACGTGAATTGGCCAATTTATGCGCTAAGCATTCTCAATTTTTCATATTTCTAGGGCAGTAATGCAGTTCAATTTTCATATTTCATGTTTGCAAGCTATGGCGCTAGAGTGCTACCTTATTTACCTGAATATTTCCAGACACGAGCATGCATTACTGGGGTTGATTTAATGATTATTAGTACACATGTATATGATGGTCGCTCATGCAAAATTTACTGCGATATGCCCACATGGGAATTATTGATCATTAGGTATGAACTGCTATACTCATATTATTTTGTTTGTGAAGTTTAATATTGCCTAAATCATAATGACCTGCAGAATCTTGTTGTCAAATATTTTTCTTTATGGTGTGCAAATTAATAACTGCGGAACTGTGGGTTTTTTTCAACATTTCTTCCCACTTTCGGTATATATTACATTTATTTGTGTCATTTAAAACCACAACTAGTCCTACAAAAACTGGACCTTATATGATTATGTCAACAAAAGAATCATGGTTAACATTATGGTTCTTGGAAGACGTAGAGGACAAATGGGAGCGCAAAAATGAAAATTGGCTCCAGTTCGAAGAAGTTAACATTGCGAAAAAATCCAGATGAAATTTTAGTAATTTTGACTGATTTTTACAAAACTAATTTTTCTATTTTAGTGTTTATGAAAACATCTTTTAAACAAGAATGTGGTTTATTGAGAAATTAGGTCATCAAATTGTAAATAAATTCTATAATTTGGGTCTGAAATGTTTTTTTTCCATAAATTGTAGGAAAATGTGTTTTGCCTCTCAGGGTTTTTTATTCATTTTCATCAACTTTGCAGGATCTTTGTCCGAACCTGATGAACTAATGTCTTTTTTTCAGCCTTACAGATTCTGTATTATGTTATTATATTTGTAATAGAGGCATGTGGGGTTTTTTTTGAACCCTGTTTGCTGAAAGACATCTAATCAGTAGTGGTGTAATAGAGGTGGCTTTGCTTTGTAGTATTGTTGGGGAGGTGAGATGTCTGTCATTGATGGAATCGTAAAGGCATAATCATAACAAATTGCTGCATTTCTCCTTTGTTGCAGACAGGACAAGGTTCTGAAGGATATAAATCTAATTTGCTGTGAAGGTTGTATATACAAAAGTCTTGGATGAATAAAGTGTCCCAAGCATGTCGAAGGATTGTCTAGAAAAAGCTGTGTTGTTTGTGTTGGTGAGATCATAGAATCATAGAATGTTAGAGTTGGAAGGGACCTCAAGGGTCATCGTGTCCAACCCCCTGCGCAGTGCAGGATTCACTAAGCCATCTCAGACAAATGTCTGTCCAGCCTCATTTTGAAGACTTCCATTGAAGGAGAACTCACCACCTCTCATGGCAGTCTGTTCCGCTCATTGATCATCCTCACTTGTCAAAAAAAATTTCTAATATCTAATCAGTATCTTCTCCCTTTCAGTTTCATCCCATTCAGATATTTGTAGACAGCTATTAAGTCTCCTCTTAACCTCCTTTTTTGCAAACTAAACAGGTATCTTTGCATTTGGGCACAACCTAAAGGAGTTATGTGACCTTAGAATACAAGTCTGCTGTCACTCTGTGCGCTGTTAAGATTCTCCAGTGCTGGCACCAGGTGCGGCAGGCATGTGACCACATGTATGGAATTTGAATACATGTGGTCAAATGCCATCTACATCAGAAAGACCTTGCTCAATGCAAATGTATTGAGTAAGGCCAGACACAGGCAAGTTGAATTGTGGCTGGAAGCATACAAATTGCATACTTGCAGTCACCGGCCCGCCGCTCCTGGTGCCAACCCCTTTAAGGTGTGCCCAAATGCAAAGATATCTCACCAACATAAAGAAGTTTTCTAGACAATCATTAGTAACACCCCACCGGAGCACAGTGCATAGTGCATGCGATGTGAGGGTTCACAAGTCTGCAATCACAGAGCGAATTGTAGACTAAGGCTCGACAACCCTTTTAATGAATGGTGTTTCTCAAATGATGGCTAGTCTACATTTTTGTGTTGTTTTTATTTTTTACCTTGAGTTTCTTTAGTCTTGCTATTAACCATAACGATTTAGATGTAGCCTTTCTTCCAAGATAATTTAATACATATTTTTACATTTTAAAAGTTTCAAAATGGTCTGAAAAACATGATCTAAATACAGTATTTGAGAACTTATAAACTATTCAACAAATTCTTTGAATGTTCTTGTTAAAGAAAGAATAAGGTCAGTTTCACTGCCATTGTTAGAATGATGTGGCTAGACAGTTTATGACAGTAATGGGAAGATTTACAGTGTCTTCAGGTTCCCGTGATACTGAAGGGAGAACAGTGTCATCTAGAGGTGGGACCTCAATTAAATTACCGCAAGAATGAAGAAATACATAATGTGATTGAGAGCACTCTCCACAGACCTTTCTGTAACATTATACATGGAGAATGAATAAGATGTTGACATCATCATCAATACTGACTTGTGGAATGAGTATCAAAAGAGGATGTCTGGTTATTTTGCTGTTCCATTTGTATCATTGAGTTAAACACATATTATACAATGATGTTAGATATTTGTTTGCAAATTATTTACTTTAGTTTTTCATTTGCATGTTTGCTCATGTTAGGTCAAGTGCGTGTACTCAAAAGAAGTTGTCTAACTGAGGGGTCTGTGGTCTATCGAGGTACAAAAAGTGATGATGACCCTATTTCAATCACCTGACCGTTGAGGCCCACTCACCCAAATAATGGACTTTACTTGGCAGGTAAGCAAACTATGAAATGTCTTCTGGCCTGCACTAAAAGATGATTAAAGCTGGGAAGTATAAATCATTTTTCTGTCTTTTATCAATCCCTTGTTTTTGTATTTGTTTTTTTTAATTTGAATGACCCTTTTACTGGACCTATTGTACGAAGACTATGATTGGTTTTAATTTAAAAAAGATGCATAAAGCACTAAGCATTCATTTGATACCAAATATATATATATATATATATATATATATATAGATAGTATATACTACTGTGTTATATTAACACAAAATTGGTTTATAAACCAACCGGGAAAAATTAACTGGAGAATAAGTTGGTATGCATGCAAAATATAGGAGCATGTTCACACTGGCTATTAAACAGACACAAGATAGAAATAGCTCAACTCAGCTTATACTCCAGTTCATTTTTTCTTTGTTACATTTCAGGTTTATGCATGCAGTGCAGGTAAGAATGTGGCCTCCCTTCCTTTGAACTGGACATTACATTTATATAGCTTCCCATTGCTGGGCATCCATATTCGGGACCCAGTCCTGCTTGGCCCTCATTCAAATTGCTGTCACTTTGACATATAATAAGGTTTTAACCATAAGAAAGAAATTTTTGGCAAGTCCCAAAAATAGATAAAATCCTCAAATTTATTTCAAATATGTTAAAAGATCATATAGGTTAGGGATTCATCTCAACGTGTTTCTGGCAAAAGCCCTTATTCACTGAGATACAGATTCCTTATGATACATGGTATAAAAACAAATGGTAACCAACCGCTGATCAATGAACACACATGTTAGCAATCAATCACATTTTGAGAATAATTTGCATAATCAGCAAACTAGATCCCAAGGAAAAAAAAAACAAAAAACCTCCATAATCAAACCACCGGAATTTAATATAGATAAAAGTGTCATTTCCATAGTTCATACCATTGGGGCATTTTGTGTCAAGTTTGATGATCCAAAATAGTTCTCTTAGGAGGAGTTTTTTCTTCCACTCACTGCCTCTAAAAGGATTATCCACTCTTTCTATCCCATAGAATGACAAATTAGTTAATTTCCCCTTATGTCTCTCTACAAAGTGTTTACATGCTCCTGAATAGGATGCATTTTTATTTTTGATGCTAGTAACATGTTCTGCAATCCATTTCTTTAACCCCTACCCGACATTAGACATACTATCACGTCCATGGTACCCGGGCCCCTATGACCGGGGATGGGATAGTACGTCTAAGCGATCAGAGGTGCCCCCCCGTGGGGAGCGCCGCTGATCCCGGCCGGGTGTCAGCTGATTATCACAGCTGACACCCGGCACTATGTGTCAGGAGCAGTCAGGAACCGCCCCCGGCACGTTAACCTCTGGCACACTGCGATCAAACATGATCGCAGTGTACCGGGGGTTTAGGGAAGCATCAAAAGGGAGGGGGCTCCCTCCATGCTTCCCTGCAACCCCCACAGCAGCGCGATGTGCAGCACTGCTGCGGAGGCCTCTTCCCTGCAGGTCCCCAGATCCAATATGGCGACGGGGACCATCAGGGGCCTGCAGGGAGCTGGCTTCCTCACTGCCTGCAAAGCGCAGGCATGAGGAAGTCTGCTTCAATGCCTGTGACAGAATCTGTCACAGCGATCTGTGTTGGGACATACTGTTGGGACAGTATAATAAAGTTAAAAAAAAAAAGTGTAAAAGTAATTTTAAAAAAATAAAAAAAAATATTCCCTAATAAATTCATTTTTTGAAAATATAAAAAAACAATAAAAGTACACATATTTAGTATCACCACGTCCGTAACGACCCGTCCTATAAATCTGTCCCATTAGTTAACCCCTTTAGCAAACCCCTTAAAAAATGAAAATAAAAAACAAAGCAAAAAATAATGCTTTATCATCATACCGCCAAACAAAAAGTGCAATAAAAAGAAGCATATAAATATCCATGGTACCGCAGAAAACATCATCTTGTCCCGCAAAAAGCAAGCCACAATACAGCGTCATCAGTGAAAAAATAAAAAAGTTATAGCTCGCAGAATAAAGCAAGGCAAAAAATAATTATTTTTTTTATAAAATTATTTTCATTGCATAAAAGCGCCAAAACATAAAAAAGACATAAATGAGGTATCGCTGTAACTGTACTTACCCAAAGAATAAAACCCCCTTATCAATTTTACCGCACGTGGAACGGTGTAAAAGCACCCCCCAAAAAGAAATTAATGAAATGCTGGTTTTTGTTCATTCTGCGTCCCAAAAATCGGAATAAAAAGCGATCAAAAAATGTCACGTGCCCAAAAATGGTAGCAATAAAAACGTAAACTCATCCCGCAAAAAATATCATTTTTGTGGAAAAAAATATGATTTTTTTATTTTCATGCCCGGGCGTTTTAAACTTCTGTGAAGCACTGAGGGGTTCAAAGTGCTCACCACACATCTAGATAAGTTCCTTAGGGGGTCTAGTTTCCAAAATGGGGTCACTTGTGGGGGGTTTCCACTGTTTAGGTACATCAGGGGCTCTCCAAATGCAACATGACACCCGCAGACCATTCAGTCAAAGTCTGCATTCCAAAACATCACTACTTCCAAGCCCCGACGTGTGCCCATACAGTAGTTTTCTCCCACATATGGGGTATCAGCATACTCAAGACAAATTGGACAACAACTTTTGGGGTCCAATTTCTCCTGCTACCCTTGGAAAAATAAAAAAATTGGGGACTAAAAGATCATGTTTGTGGAAAAAATATGATTTTTTTATTTTCATGCCCGGGCGTTTTAAACTTCTGTGAAGCACATGGGGATTCAAAGTGCTCATCACACATCTAGATAATTTCCATGGGGGGTCTAGTTTCCAAAATTTGGTCACTTGTGGGGAGTTTCAACAGTTTAGGCACATCAGAGGCTCTCCAAACACGACATGACACCCGCAGACAATTCCATCAAAAATAAACGTCTGTGAAGCACTGAGGGGTTCAAGTGCTCACCACACATCTAGATAAGTTCCTTAGGGGGTCTAGTTTCCAAAATGGGGTCACTTGTGAAGGGTTTCCACTGTTTAGGTACATCAGGGGCTCTCGAAATGCAACATGACACCCACAGACCATTCAATCAAAGTCTGCATTCCAAAACGTCACTACTTCCCTTCCGAGCCCCGACGTGTGCCCATACAGTAGTTTTCTCCCACATATGGGGTATCAGCATACTCAGGACAAATTGGACAACAACTTTTGTGGTCCAATTTCTCCTGCTATCCTTGGGAAAATAAAAAAATTGGGGACTAAAAGATCATGTTTGTGGAAAAAATGTGATTTTTTTATTTTCACGCCCGGGCTTTCTAAACTTCTGTGAAGCACTTGGGGTTTCAAAGTGCTCACCACACATCTAGATATGTTCCTTGGGGGGTCTAGTTTACAAAATGGGTTCACTTGTGGGAGGTTTAAACTGTTTAGGCACATCAGGGGCTTTCCAAACGCGGCATGGCGTCCAATCCCAATTCCAGCCAAAAAAGTCAAATGGCACTGTTTCCCTTCCGAGCTCTGCCATGCGCCCAAATAGTGGTTTACCCCCACATGTGGGGTATCAGCGTACTCAGGACAAATTGCACAATAACTTTTAGGGTCCTGTTACCCTTGGGAAAATAAAATTGGGGGTGAAAAGATCATTTTTGTGGAAAAAGTGTGATTTTTTTAATTTTATGACTACGTTACAAACTTCTGTGAAGCCCCGGGAGATTCAAAGTTCTCACCACATATCTAGATAAGTTCCTTGGGGGGGTCTAGTTCCTAAAATCGTGTCATTTGTGGGGATTTCCACTGTTTTGGCACATCAGGGGCTTTCCAAACGCGACATGGTGTCCGATCTCAATTCCGCCAAAAAAGTCAAATGGCGCTGCTTCCCTTCCGAGCTCTGCCATGCGCCCAAATAGTCATTTACACCCACATATGGGGTATCAGCATACTAAGGACAAATTGCACAATAACTTTTAGGGTTCTGTTACCCTTGGGAAAATAAAAATTGGGGGTGAAAAGATCATTTTTGTAGAAAAAATATGATTTTTTAATTTTACTGCTGTACGTTTTAAACTTCTGTGAAGCCCTTGTGGGTTCAAAGTTCTCACCACATATCTATATAAGTTCCTTGGGTGGTCTAGTTTCCAAAATGGGGTCACTTGTGGGGGGTTTCCACTGTTTAGGTACATCAGGGGCTCTCCAAACGTGACATGGCGTCCGATCTGAATTCCAGCCAATTTTGCATTGAAAAAGTCAAACGGCGCTCCTTCCCTTCTGAGCTCTGCCATGCACCGAAACAGTGGTTCCCCCCCACATATCAGGTATCAGCGTGCTTAGGACAAATTGCAAAATAACTATTGCAGTCCAATTTCTCCTGTTACCCTTGGTAAAATAAAAAAAATTGGACCTGAAGTAATTTTTTTGTGAAAAAAAGTTAAATATTCATTTTTTTTAAAACATTCAAAAAATTCCTGTGAAGCACCTGAAGGGTTAATAAGCTTCTTAAATGTGGTTTTGAGCACCTTGAGGGGTGCAGTTTTTAGAATGGTGTCACTTTTAGGCATTTTCTATCATATAGACCCCTCAAAGTGACTTCAAATGTGATGTGGTCCGTAAAAATAAAATGGTGTTGCAAAAAAGAGAAATCGCTGGTCAACTTTTAACATTTATAACTTCCTAACAAAAAAAATTTTGGTTCCAAAATTGTGCTGATGTAAAGTAAACATATGTGAAATGTTACTTAAGTTTTTTGTGTGCCATATCTCTATGATTTAAGGGCATAAAAATTTAAAGTTGGAAAATTGCGAAATTTTCAAAATTTTTGCCAAATTTCCGGGTTTTTTTCACAAATAAACGCAAGTTACTTGAATGAAATTTTACCACTACCATGAAGTACAATATGTCACGAGAAAACATTGTCATAATCAGTGGTATCCATGGAAGCGTTTCATAGTTATTACCTCATAAAGGGACAGTGGTCAGAATTGTAAAAATTGGCCCGGTCATTAACGTGCAAATCACCCTTTGGGGTAAAGGGGTTAATTTACATATTGTGAAGCCAATGTATTTCATTTTACATTCTTTGCAAAATATGCAATATACAACATGGTTTGTGTTACAATTAATGATTCTTTTGATATCATTGGCTACATCAATCTTTTGCGTTTGCAGTGTATATTGACACATAGTGCATTTGGGACATGCACATTTTAAAAAACCTTTGCAACTTAGCCAAGTTTTTTTTATCACTTTTTGGAGGCATGTATAGACTTGGGGAAAGAGTAGCACCTATTGATCTCCCTTTTCTCGGCACACATACTAATCCATTTTCCAGGATTTTATATAGGTCCCGATCTTGGAATAATATAGGGACATATCTATGTACAATATTTTTTATTTACTGAAATTGGCAACTACATGGAGTACTAAAAATGGTTTTATTTTTCATTTTGTTAAATTTTGTTGTTGCTAGTTTATTACCATTTATACCATGATCTCGAGTATTTCTTACAAGAACTTTTTTTTATTGCGGTATCAATTAGTTTTTTCCTATATCCCCTTTCTATTAGTCTCGATGTCGTTATCTCTGCTTGTTCATGGAATAGTGTGATATCAGAGCTGTTTCTATAGATTCTATTTAGTTCACCATAAGGGATTGAATTCACAGTGTGTGCAGGGTGGCAGCTGTCTGCTCTAAGTGTGGTGTTCCCACTAATAGGTTTTCTATAGTTCCGATATCTGACTTTTTGTTGTTTTACATCTCACATAAGAAACAAATCCAAGAAACTGATTTTATCCTGTGGTTCGGTATACGTAAATTTTTTTAAATTTTAAATTTACATAATTGGCATTGATATAGGATAAAAAATGTGGGATTTTCTCCACTTTCCCTACCCATATTAATAAAACATCATCCAAATATCTCACATACTTTATAGTTCAATGTCATTTTTGAAGGGATTTTTGTCTGTAAAAATAATGTTTTCTTCCCACCACGATACAAAAAACAGGTTTACCACATCACATGACAGGAATTTAGATTTTTCAGACCATTTTACATTTTTCATATAATCTATTAAATAACCTGGGGTTCTGAGAATTAATGGCTGTAGATAAAAATCTACCCACCGTCTTAAATTTTCATTCAAGGAAGAAATGCTCGATATAATGGGACGCAGGGGTGTAGGAAATTCTAATTTATGGGTTTTTGGAAGTCCATGAAATATTGGTGTTATCGGATTATCAGGTATAATATTGCAACTTATTTTTTTAGAAAACACCCCCATTTTCTCTCCATCTTCAACCAATTTACCAAGGGTTTTTCTGCATGATTCTGTAGGGTTAAATTAAATCCTTTTGTAGGTTTCATTATCATCCAGAATATCATAAACACATTTTTCATAAAGTTTCTTATCCATAAGGATGCAGCCTGCTTTATCAGATTTCTTAATCACCAGATCATCTCTTTGGGATAAGCTGGTGATCGCTTTTTTATCCTCTATGGATAGATTATTTCTTTTGAGTGATACATTCTGTTTATTTTTTTTTAGAAAGTTCTATCAAATCTCTTTCAATTAAAGACTGAAAAGTTGAAATACATTCTACCTTGGAATCTTTTGGGTAAAAAGGTGGATTCAAAATACGAAATCATTTGTATCAACATTAATTGAATCTACTTCACCTGATTCACCTTCTAAATCCTCCAAAGTAAGCCACATATATTGTTCGTCAAACATCAGTTGTACAGAGTTTTCACAATTATCACCCTCCTTATACAATTCTCCAGGAACATTGAGATCATTATAGAAATGCTTTTTAACTGTCAACAATCTAGCTAATTTATTACCAAGGTTTTAACCACTTTGACAAACAGTGTTCACCTTCCAGGCCATGTTTTACAATTCTGACCAGTTTCAATTTATGTGTTAATAGCACTGGAACACTTCAACAAATCCTAGATGATTCTGAGAATGTTTTTTGTGACACATTGTACTTTATGTTAGTGGTAAGTTTAGGTTGAATTTTTTGTGTTTATTTGTGAACATATCGGAAATTCGGCAAACATTTTGAAAATTTTGCAATTTTCAAACTTTGAATTTTCATCACACAAAATAGTTAATAAATAAGATTTACCACATATCTACTTTACATCAGCATCTTTATTTAAACCTATTTTTTGTTAGAAGGGTTAAAAATTTATTAAGAATTTCTCATCTTTCCAACAAAATTTGCAAAACCAATTTTTTTAGGGACCACATTACATTTGAAGTGACACTAATTTAAAACCTGTACCCCTCTAAGTGTTCAAAGCCACAGTGAAAAAATCTATTAACCCCTTAGGTGCTTCATAGGAATTAAAGCAATGTAGAAGGAAAAAATGTTGTTTTAGCCCCAAATTTTGCATTTTCACAAGGGTAACAAAAGAAAATGGACACAAAATTTGTTGTGCAATTTCTCCTGAGAACGATGATACCACTTATATAGTGATAAACTACTCTTTGTGCACACAGCAGGGTTCGAAGAGAAGGAGCAGCATTTGGCTTTTGGAGTACAAAATTGGTTGGAATAGATAGCAGAAGCGTTTCCAGAGCTCCTTATGTGCCTAAACAGTGGAAACACCCCATTTTGTAAACTAGACCCCTTAAGGAATATATCTAGAGGTATGGTGAGCACCTTGAACCCACAAGTGCTTTACAAAATTGTAGAATCTTGATCCGTGAAAATGAAAAAATATGTTTCCCATAAACATGCTTTAGCTACAATTTTTTTGATTTCATACGGTTAATAGGATAAATTGGACCATACAATTTGTTGTGCAAATTCTCCTCAGTCCGCTGATACCTCATAGCTGTTGGAAAAGTTCTGTTTGAGCACACGGCAGTGCTTGGAACAGAATCTTAGCCATTTGAGTTTTGGAGCGCAAAAATGGCATGAATAGATAGCGAACGCTATTTTGCCTTTGCACATCCCCTGAAATGCCTAAACAGTGGAACCCCCTGACAATGACCATATTTTGGAAACTACACCCCTAAAGGAACTTATCTAGAGGTATAGTGACTCATGAGCACCTTGAACCCACACATGTTTCACAGAATTTTATTACGTTGAACAGTGAAAATGAAAAAATAAATATTTCCTGTTAGAATGTTTCTTCAGCCCAAATTTTTCATTTTTACAAGGGCAACAAAAGAAAATGGACAATTCAATTTGTTCTGCAATTTGTCCTGAGTACAAAAATACTACTGTTTGGGCACACAGCAGGGTTTGGAAGGAATTGAATTCTTTTAATTTTGGCTGAAATAGATTACGAATGCTATGTCACATTTGAAAAGCCCCTGACATGCCAAAACAGCAGAAAGCCCTACAAGTGACCCTATTTTCTGTTTGAGCACACGGCAGTGCTTGGAAACTACACCTCCTGTTGAATTCATCTAGGAGTGAAGTGAGCATTTTTATCCCTTCAGAGATTCACCAAATTGTATAACATTAGTACATTAATCTGTGTAAATGGAACATTACAATTTTTTTCACTAAAATGTTGCTTTGGCCCCAAGTTTTCAATTTTTAAAAGGGAAAATAGGAAAAAATGAATGGTACAATTTGTAACACAATTTTTCCTGAGTGCGCCAATACCCCATTTGTAGTCAAAAATACTTATTATGCACAGTGCAAAGCTCAGAAGGGAAGATGTGCCATATTATATTGCAGATTTAGCTATTATTGTGTATGGGTGTCATGTCACACTGACAGAGCCTCTGCGGTGTCAGTAGACCCCCCATAAGTAATCTAATTTTTAAAACTGCCCCTCTGAATGAATTCATCTAAATGTGCAGTGATCAGATTGACTCCACTGGTGTGTCACAAATTTTTATACCATTGGGCGGTGAAGAAAACAATTACATTTTTGTCACAAAAAATTTATTTTAGCCCCAGATTTTACATTTTCACATGGTAAATGGGTAAAATTGTCACCATATTTTACCACACAATTTCTGCTGAACATGGCAATACCTCATATATGTCTGTACAGTACTGCTTAGCCACACGGTGAAACTTAAAACAGAAGAAGCGCTGTATGACTCTTGGATAGCAAATTATCGTAGAATTTTTTGCGGACTCCATGTACAGAGCACCTCAGTGCCAGAAGAGCAGAATCCCGCCTCAAGTGAACCATTTTGGAAATTACACGTTTCTGGGAATTTATCTATAGGTGTAGTAATGATTTTTACTCTATGGGTGTTTTCCAGAAACAAGCAGCAGTGAATGTTGCTTAGTGAAAATTGCAAATCTCCAACTGTACTGCTCTTACATTGCAGTGCCTGTACATTTTAGTGTCTGTACATTGCAGTTCCAAGTACATTGTAGGGCCTGTACATTGTGCCTAGCTCGTGCTTCTGAAGACATGGACACGGTAAATTAACCATTACATACCCTTGCGATTTTCCATTCATTTTTTGTTCCACTTTTCCCAGAGCCATAACTTTTTCATAACCTTTTTATTTTTCCATCAATATAGCTGTATGAGGGCTTACTATTTGCCTGACGATTGCACTTTTGATTGACACCATCAATTTTACCATACAGTGTACTGGAAAACAGGAAACAAATCCCAAGTATGGTGAAATTGCAAAAAAAAAGTGCTATTACACAATTTTTTTATGTACAATGTTCACTAAATGCTAAAATTGACCTGCCAATACGATTCTCCAGGTAAGCTGTCATATGCAGGGAAAGATGCAGGCTCAGCGCCGGAGCCCGCATCAAATACACGGACATGACCGATGACATACCTATACATCATCAGTTGTGAAGGGGTTAAGCAGACCTTTATCATTACTGATTTTGATTTGGGAGCGCAAAATTTGCTGGATTTCTTTTAAGGGGTAAGGAACCATAGCGCTTTTCCAGAGCATTTGTACTACCAGTAACATGTAAGCCCCTTATATTTCCATTGACAGATGACAGAACTGAGTGGAGACTTTTTTGTCAAATGAACTAAAGCTTCTATTAGGAGAATTTTACATACAGTCATATGTTAAAGTTTGGGCACCCCTATTAATGTTAACCTTTTTTCTTTATAACAATTTTGGTTTTTGCAACAGCTATTTCAGTTTCATAAATCTAATAACTGATGGACTCAGTTATATTTCTGGATTCAAATGAGGTTTATTGTACTAGCAGAAAATGTGCAATCTGCATTTAAACAAAATTTGACCGGTGCAAAAGTATGGGCACCCTTATCATGTTCTTGATTTGAACACTCCTAACTACTTTTTACTGACTTCCTGAAGCACTAAATTGGTTTTGTGACCTCATTGAGCTTTGAACTTCATAGCCAGGTGTATCAAATCATGAGAAAAGGTATTTAAGGTGGCCACTTGCAACTAGTTCTCCTATTTGATTCTCCTATGAAGAGTGGCATCATGGGCTCCTCAAAACAACTCTCAAATGATCTGAAAACAAAGATTATTCAACATAGCTTTTCAGGGGAAGGATACAAAAAGTAGTCTCAGAGATTTAACCTGTCAGTTTCCACTGTGAGGAACATAGTAAGGAAATGGAAGAACACAGGTACAGTTCTTGTTAAGCCCAGAAGTGGCAGGCCAAGAAAAATATCAGAAAGGCAGAGAAGAAGAATGGTGAGAACAGTCAAGGACAATCCACAGACCACCTCCAAAGACCTGCAGCATCATCTTGCTGCAGATGGTGTCACTGTACATCCGTCAACAATACAGCGCACTTTGCACAAGGAGAAGCTGTATGGGAGAGTGATGCGAAAGAAGCCGTTTCTGCAAGCACGCCACAAACAGAGTCGCCTGAGGTGTGCAAAAGCACATTTGGACAAGCCAGTTACATTTTGGAAGAAGGTCCTGTGGACTGATGAAACAAAGATTGAGTTGTTTGGTCATAAAAAAAGGCGTTATGCATGGAGGCTAAAAAACACAGCATTCCAAGAAAAACACTTGCTACCCACAGTAAAATTTGGTGGAGGTTCCATCATGCTTTGGGGCTGTGTGGCCAATGCCGACACCGGGAATCTTGTTAAAGTTGAGGGTCGCATGGATTCAACTCAGTATCAGCAGATTCTTGACAATAATGTGCAAGAATCAGTGACGAAGTTGAAGTTACGCAGGGGATGGATATTTCAGCAAGACAATGATCCAAAACACCGCTCCAAATCTACTCAGGCATTCATGCAGAGGAACAATTACAATGTTCTGGAATGGCCATCCCAGTCCCCCGACCTGAATATCATTGAACATCTGTGGGATGATTTGAAGCGGGCTATCCATGCTCGGCGACCATCAAACTTAACTGAACTGGAATTGTTTTGTAAACAGGAATGGTCACAAATACCTTCATCCAGGATCCAGGAACTCATTAATAGCTACAGGAAGCAACTAGAGGCTGTTATTTTTGCAAAAGGAGGATCTACGAAATATTAATGTCACTTTTATGTTGAGGTGCCCATACTTTTGCACCGGTCAAATTTTGTTTAAATGCAGATTGCACATTTTCTGTTAGTACAATAAACCTCATTTGAATCCAGATATATGAAACTGAAATAGCTGTTGCAAAAACCAAAATTGTTATAAAGAAAAAAGGTTAACATTAATAGGGGTGCCCAAACTTTAACATATGACTGTAATATTGTGGATCACATTTATCTTGCGTTCTACGCTTCTTTTCAGAGGTGCACAAGAAAGTAGCTGACTGTGCTTTTATGCACACTTAAAAAAAATGGACACTGCCAGATCAAAGGCTAGACAGAGTCCAAAGTGCCTCCATTTGCCTCACTATAGGGAATCTTCCATGGGGGGGTTCCATCTGAATCACATATTTCAGAGATTTACACAGAAACCCTGGTGTAAGCGTTCAGCGCAGAGAGCTGGATAAATGTGAGCCGAAGCTTACTGTGATCTTTGGGAAGCAGAATGAACAAACCAACAGCAGGTCAAGAATTGGTTTAATTTATTTTTTATGCTGTTCACCATAAGTGATTAGGTGACTTGATTCTTCAGATCAGTTTGATCACAGCAAGACCGGATTTTAATCTTTGGCTGCTATCGCACAATAAAAGATGCAAAGTTTTTACATCACCATATTTTGAGAGGTATAATTTTTCTATATTTCTGCCTGCAGAGTCATATGAGGGTTTGTTTTTTGCTGGACGAGATTATTCCATTAGATTACATTTTCTAAACACTTTCTATTCTGATTTTTGGGCTGCAAAATTAACAAAAAACAGCAATTCAGGAATTTGATTTTTTTTTTTTTTTTTTAATCCATTCACCGTGTGGTAAAATTGATAAGACATCTTTATTCTTCAGGTCATTACCATTACAGCGATACCACTTTTATACAATTTTTTATGTTTTATTTATAAAATAAAAACTATTTTATGAAAGAATTTCTTATGCATCGCAATATTCTTAGAGCTATAGGTTTTTTATTTTTTGGCGGCTTGTGTATTGCGGGACAAGAATACATTTTCAGCTATGCTATTTTTATTTACATTCCACTTTTTATCAAGTTTTATTCCACATTTTGTTCAGCGATATGATGAATGAGAATAGTTTTTGTCACGTTTTTTATTTATATTTTTTACAGTGTTCACTGCAAGAGTTAACTAGTTTGACAGTTTTATAGCCAGGAAACATGTCAGTTCTTGCTCTGAGTAGGAGTTTACAGGCCACCATACATGGGTGACCCTGCAACCGTCTTTCAGTTTGGGGTCACCATGGAGATCATTGGCACAATGTGATGGTAATAGCATTGTGCCGATCAGAGCAGAGAGGGAGCTATCTCCCTCGGTAACCAAATCGATGTTGCTATCATTATTGAAAGCAGCATCAGAGAGGATAAACGCCCATGATCGGCGCTTGCACCAATGGTAGGCATTGCCGCAGGCTATCAGCTTTCATACAGTTGTGGCCAAAAGTATTGACACCCCTGCAATTTTGTCAGATAATACTGTTTCTTCCTGAAAATGATTGCAAACACAAATTCTTTGTTATTATTATCTTCATTTAATTTTTCTTAAATGAAAAAGCACAACAAGAATTGTCCTAAAGCCAAATTGGATATAATTCCACACCAAACATAAAAAAGAGGGTGGACAAAAGTATTGGCACTGTTCGAAAAATCATGTGATGCTTCTCTAATTTGTGTAATTAACAGCACCTGTAACTTACCTGTGGCACCTAACAGGTGTTGGCAATACCTAAATCACACTTGCAGCCAGTTGACATGGATTAAAGTTGACTCAACCTCTGTCCTTGTGTGTACCACATTGAGCATGGAGAAAAGAAAGAAGACTAAAGAACTGTCTGAGGACTTGAGAAACCAAATTGTGAGGAAGCATGAGCAATCTCAAGGCTACAAGTCCATCTCCAAAGACCTGAATGTTCCTGTGTCTACCGTGCGCAGTGTCATCAAGAAGTTAAAATCCCATGGCACTGTGGCTAACCTCCCTAGATGTGGACGGAAAAGAAAAATTGACAAGAGATTTCAACGCAAGATTGTGCGGATGTTGGATAAAGAACCTCAACTAACATCTAAACAAGTTCAAGCTGCCCTGCAGTTCGAGGGTACAACAGTGTCAACCTGTACTATCCGTCGGCATCTGAATGAAAAGGGACTGTATGGTAGGAGACCCAAGAAGACCCCACTTCTTACCCTGAGACATAAAAAAGCCAGGCTGGAGTTTGCCAAAACTTACCTGAAAAAGCCTAAAACGTTTTGTAAGAATGTTTTCTGGTCAGATGAGACAAAAGTAGAGCTTTTTGGGCAAAGGCATCAACATAGAGTTTACAGGAGGAAAAGAGGCATTCAAAGAAAAAAACACGGTCCCTACAGTCAAACATGGCAGAGGTTCCCTGATGTTTTGGGGTTGCTTTGCTGCCTCTGGCACTGGACTGCTTGACCATGTGCATGGCTTTATGAAGTCTGAAGACTACTCACAAATTTTGCAGCATAATGTAGGGCCCAGTGTGAGAATGCTGGGTCTCCCTCAGAGGTCATGGGTCTTCCAGCAGGACAATGACCCAAAACATACTTCAAAAAGCACTAGAAAATGGTTTAAGAGAAAGCACTGGAGACTTCTAAGGTGGCCAGCAATGAGTCCAGACCTGAATCCCATAGAACACCTGTGGAGAGATCTAAAAATGGCAGTTTGGAGAAGGCACCCTTCAAATATCAAGGACCTGGAGCAGTTTGCCAAAGAAGAATAGTCTAAAATTCCAGCAGAGCATTGTAAGAAACTCATTGATGGTTACCGGAAGCGGTTGGCCGCAGTTATTTTGGCTAAAGGTTGTGCAACCAAGTATTAGGCTGAGGGTGCCAATACTTTTGTCTGGCCCATTTTTGGAGTTTTGTGTGAAATGATCAATGTTTTGCTTTTTGCTTCATTCTCTTTTGTGTTTTTTCATTAAAGACAAATTAAATGAAGATAATAATACCAAAGAATTTGTGTTTGCAATCATTTTCAGGAAGAAATCTGACAAAATTGCAGGGGTATCAATACTTTTGGTCACAACTGTATAGCGCTGGCATCCGCTTTTGATTGCACTCTATGTTAAGGCTCATTCACACATCAGTATTTGGTCAGTATTTTTCATCAATGTTTGTATGCCAAAACCAGGAATGGAACTTATCGAGAAAAAATATAATTGAAAGACTGACTCCTGTTCTTTGTTTTGGAGACACTCCTGGTTTTGGCATACAAATACTGATGAAATACTGATCAAAAATACTGATGTGTGAAAGAGGCCTTAGCCTGTGTGACTGTCACTAAGTACCTGTATGGTGGATTTCATGAAGGATTTAATGTGTACTAGATTTATGAAACAAAAATTAAAATGACGGTTACTCTTTTAGTTAACAAATGTTTTAGATTTCAATTAGTGTGAGCCTATAGTTACAATATACTGACCTTACATAACGATGGCAACATATTTTTTTCTGTTTGATAAGTTAATTTGCAAATAAAAGGGTGAATTCTGGAATGACTCCAGAATTTATTTTATTATTTAAGAAGGGGGTTAAAAACAATGGATAAATTAATATATATGCAAGCGTAATGTTATTTTGGTTTGGCTTTTCTTAAATGTAAAAGTTTTACATTAAAACATAAAGAACTATTTTTGCTTTAAACGCTGTTCTTTTACATCAACTATATGAAAACTATATCGTCACAATCAGTGAGTCACCTATAAAATAGTCAATCTTTACTACCTGTTTGGAAGATCCCTGTTATAATTCATATTTCTCCTTCAAAATTATCTTGTGTTTTCATCTTGATGGCTTTCTGTCCTGAGGATTGCACCAGGTTTGCTCAATAAATGGTAAATAGTTCAATATCTTCTTTTTTCTGGAATGACCTATAGTTACCTTGTACAGTAGATTCTATTCACCTCATTTTCGGTAAGGATAGTTGTGTAGGAAAAACACAGGGAAACCTTAAATATGTGTTCTAGTTTTTGAGTGAAGCAGCGAGATAGCGTATCAGAAGGACAGACATTTATTTTAATAAAACCGGTAATTCTATCAAAAATATCAAGTCAAAATATTAAAGAAAAAAAAAATCATGTCATGGCAGATAAATATTAAAAAAAAAAAATACTGTACAAGGAAGATACATGAATACTTAGTATGATAAAAAAGAAGTACATTATAACTCAACTGTCTTTTATGTAGCATGAGCTGCCTAATATTGTTCACTTCCTACATGTTTCTCCAAACAGATCTAATCCACTCAGGCATTGACTACCAGAACCTTTGTAATTTATTTATTAATTTATCCATCCATGAAAAACACTGATGACACACTGGTGGTTAAAACGGACACAAGGACCAAACACATCACACACTGGTGGTAAAAATGGACACAAAGACCAAACACTTATGACTAGTGTTGAGCATTCTGATACCGCAAGTATCGGGTATCAGCCGATATTAGCTGTATCGGAATTCCGATACTTAGTTCCGATACTTTTTTCATATCGAATACCGGAATCGGAAGTTCCCATAATGCTATCAGCCCGCTCGATTTGATTCAGCCAATGGGGATCCTCAGAAGTGTGGGCACATCCTGTTAGGCATGTAGGCATGTTAACTACTGGCATGGCTGTGATTGGCTGCTGAAATTATGTCATGCTGCACTATAAAAACCGCTGCCGCCGCCATTTCTGGTTCACTCTGCTGTGAATTCAGTTAGGGACAGGCTGCTGTTGAAGACTGTGAGGGACAGTTAGAAATACCGATCATCAAAAATATCTATTGATCTACCCAGGCTACATAATCCACCACTGTAGCATTTTTGTAGCCCAGCAGCGCTGTTTTAATAGCTGTCTGTAAGGGCTGTGTGAGTGCAGACCCATGCTGTGTAGTGTGTCCTGCAGGCACATCTGCTTGTAGGCCGCCCAGCGTGTGTGTCTGCCTCATGCACATTTTTCTTTTATTGCTGCTTTTTTTTTCTCCTGTATAGTGTGCTTCCATACCTATCCATATACGTTGGTTGCAAACACTAAAGGAGTGGACAGCGGAGCCTTTCAGCAGCCTTTCAGTGCTATAGCCCATTTCTCTGCACTGTTTTTGGCTGTCTGATAGGTCTCTCTGTGTGTGAGTGCAGCTCACGTTGCAGTGTGTTCTACAGCCACAGCTGGTTGTAGTCCGCTCAGTGTGTGTCACTGCCTCATACACAGTCCTTTTTTTTATTTATAGCAGCAAATTTGTCCAGATTTTTGCTCCTATATTAGTGTGCTTCCATCCGCATCCATTGTCATTGGTTGGTTGCAAACACTATATAGGATTAGATAGAGGAGCCTTTTTGCTGGCTTGGGCCCTTCAGGGCCAGCCAGACTAGTATCACCCTATTTTTTGGAGCCTCATCGATTGCATTGTAGGTTAGCTTCCTGCATTGTAATCGCTCCAAAAAGTTTGTGATACTATAGCTTTCAAACTTTGGTCACATCCTTTTATTTTTCCCAAAAAAAAAAAAAGGAAGTAAAGTTCACCCAACACTCCACTTTAGAGTTGTGTAGGCCACATTAGATCATATTAAAGTGTAGTACACACACTCTTGTCAAAATTTGTGTTTCTTATACTGGTTAGCAGGTGTTCAGGAATAAGAACACTAAGCCCCCACTTTTTTACTTTTCTGCCTATCTTTATCAGTCTACCAAGATGAAGAAGGCAGGGAGTAAGGCACGTGGTCATGGCCGTGGAGTTCCAGCAGGGAGAGGAAGTGGGGATTCAGCAGGGAGAGGACGTGGGGATTCGGTGCCTGCTGCGGCCACCAGTGACCCGGCATCCCCCACTTTTACCAGACAACAGTCCTTCATGCGCAGCTTTGTAGGACCTTGCTGTACCCCACTGCTGCGTGACGAACAAATTGAAGCCATTGTCGGATGGATGGCTGCTAACGCATCCACTTCAATGACTTCCGCATCCTCCAGGGCCAGAGCACTGAAGAGCAACCATCTGTCTCTTCACCACCTGCCAAATTGCCCAGGCAGTCTGAGAGCCCTGGACAGGAGCCATCTCAATCTTTACTTCTGTTCTCCGAATCTGTTGGCTTGGAAAGAGGTGGCCAGCCAAGCAGCATTCTAGAGCGTGAAGAAGAGGGAGTATACAGTGATGCGCAACTGCTTTGTCCCTCTGAATCTGAAGAGGCGGGTGGGCCAGTGCCTATTGTCAGCACACCTCAGTACTCATCTGATGATGATGAGACTCAGTTGCCAATTTCTGGTGCATACAGTGCTGGTGAGACAACCCAGGACCAGCCGGTGCTTGAAGAGGGGAGTGTAGATGATGAGGTCCTTGACCCATCATGGCGTCAGCCACAGGAATGTGGTGGGAGCAGCTCTGAGGAAGAAATTCCCCGAACGGCCAAAACAGGAGGGAGAGGGCGGGGGCAGACTTGGTTGCCTGTAGCCTCCAATTTGGTACCCGTGAGGAGCAATCCTCTTCCAAAACACAAAACGGGCGCTCCCAGGACTTGCAGTGCCTGGTCTTTTTTTGACACAGTTGCAGATGACATTTGCTTTGTCAAATGCAAGCTGTGTCATCAGAAAATTAAACGAGGGAAAAATGTGAGCAACCTCCAATACCACAAATATGTGGAAACATGTGTGTACCAAGCACGAGGTGGAGTTACACAGACACACTGTTGCCACTGTTGTCCAGAGATCCAGTGAAATTCCACCCACTGAACCACATTCTCAGTCATCATCACACTGCCAGGTCACTCACCAGCAATCGGTAGCACAGGCATGGGAGAAAAAGCAGCCATACTCGGCAAACCATCCCCGAGCACTGGCTCTGAATGCCGGCATTGCCAAACTACTGGCCCTTGAGATGCTGTCATTCAGGCTGGTGGAGACTGACGCCTTCCGGAACTTGATGTCATTGGCAGTTCCACAATACAATGTGCCCATTCGCTTTTATTTCAGCAGGCAAGCCATCCCTGCCTTGCAAAAGCATGTGGAGGGAAAAATTAAAAATGCGCTACTAAACGCTGTCAGTAGCAAGGTCCACCTGACCACCGATGCGTGGACCAGTAGCCATGGACAGGGACAATACCTTTCCCTCACTGCCCATTGGGTCAATGTTGTGGAGCCGGGTACAGATCTGGAGAGTGGCTCTGTACGTATTCTGCCAACTCCATGGATTGCGGGAATGCAGTCTGTACATATTGAGTCCTCCTCCTACAGATATGAGACCGGGGGGGCCAAACGACAACAGGCCGTACTTAAATTAATTTCTTTGGGGAATCGGAGCCACACAGCAGAGGAGCTCTGGAATGCCATCAAGCAGGAGAGCGATGTGTGGTTTGTGCCTGCGAATCTCCAGCCAGGTTTGGTAGTGAGTGACAATGGCCGAAATCTAGTGGCAGCTCTGGGCCTAGGCAACCTCACTCACATACCATGTCTGGCACACGTTCTCAATTTGGTCTTTCTGAGGGACTATCCGGATCTTGATGCACTGCTGCACAAGGTTCGCCTAGAGTGTGCTCACTTGCGGCGTTCCAGCATGGCAAGATCGCGCATTGCATCTCTGCAACCCCGATTCCGCCTGCCAGAACATCGCATCATATGTGACCTCGCCACCAGGTGGAATTCAACGTTACATATGTTGGAGCGTTTGTGTGAGCAGCAGGCAGCAGTAATGGAGTACCAGCTGCATCAGGTGCAAACAAGTCGCACTGTGTGCCGGTCACACTTCACCACCACTGAGTGGGCCACTATGAGGGACATCTGCCAAGTTTTGCATGCCTTCGATGACTCCACGCGGATGGCCAGTGCAGATGATGCACTAGTCAGCATGACTGTCCCCCTTATCTGTCTGCTTCAAAAAACCTTACAAGCACTAAGTGAGGAGGTTTTTGAAGAGGTCGAGGATGAGGAGTCAGAAATGCCATCTGCTTCTGGCAAGTCTGCGCAACATGGTTCCACACAAAGGCCTAGGCAGGGGACACTTAGTGAGGAGGATGACGAGGAGTCAATGGAGGAGGAGGAACACATCTCTCCAGAGGAGGGAGGTACACAAGGCTCTAGTAGTCAATGAGTACAGCGAGGGTGGGGTGATGCTGTGCAGGCTGAGATGCTGCCTCAAGCTGGGGACAGCGTTTCCGGTCCAGTTGGCAGTCTGCAGCACATGGTTGATTTCATGCTGCAGTGCTTGTTAAATGACCGACGCATCGCCAACATTCTCCACACGGCTGATTATTGAGTGTACACCCTCCTAGATCCTCGCTACCGGGACAACTTACAAAGCCTCATACCACAGTTGAACCGGGAGTGTAAAATGCGGGAGTACCAAGAAAGACTTGTGCAGGCCATCATGTTCTCCATTCCCCCCACGAGTGTTGCTGGTAGTGCTTTTCAAAGCAGCCATGTGGGTAGAGGCAGTGGAGGAAGCTCTGTACAAAGAGGTAGCAGAGGTAGTGCCGCAGGACAAGGCAAGGCCAGAATGGCCCAAATGTGGAAAAGTTTTGTGGGACCGCCACAAACGGCTACACCATCACAGACGGCTCCAGTAAGCAGGAGGCAAAGTTTCCATCAGATGGTGACAGACTACTTGTCTTGCCCTGTTAGTTTACTCCCAGACGGCTCTTCCCCGTTCAAGTTTTGGGTCTCTAAGCTGGATACATGGCCAGAGCTTAGCCAGTATGCATTGGAGGTGCTGGCTTGCCCTGCTGCCAGTGTATTATCGGAACGTGTCTTTAGTGCTGCAGGCGGTGTGGTAACAGACCGTCGCACGCGACTATCCGCCGATAATGTTGACCGGCTTACTTTTGTGAAAATGAACAAGGCCTGGATCTCACCTGAATTTGCCAGTCCTCTTCCAGAATAAATAATTGGCTGGCAACAGGATCCAGGTCTCCTGTTGTGTTCATGTTTCTATGACCTGAACTGTAATTCCTGGGCTACAACAATGCCCGTTGTTGCTCAGAAGTGCTGTCCACACAGAGAAAGCACTCACTCATGTGTAAGTGGGGTTTGGTAACGTCAGCTGATCCCCTGCTGTGTGTACGTCAAACTCTCCTGCTGCCTACAACTTCTGATTACCTCTGATTTAATATGTTCTCTGATTTGCCCTCTGTCTCCACTCTGTTTTGAGTATTTCCTCAGGCCTCCAACACCGCCTGTTTCTGCTCTCAAGTGCCGTCTGCACAATCAACACTTGTTCCTGTGTTACCATGGTCCTGTAACATCAGCTGATCTCCAGAGGTGAGTCCAGCAATGTCTCCTGCTTTGTCTACATTCCCACTACTTGTAGTGGAAAAGTGGACAGAGCAGGAGACATTGCCTGACTCACCTCTAGGGATAAGCTGCTGTTACAGAACCCCAGTAACACAGGAACAAGTGTTGGTTGTGCAGACGGCATTTGAGAGCAGCAACCAGCGTCGGACTGGAACACCTTGGGCCCACCAGAGAAAATCATTCTTGGGGCCCACTATGTAGCTGCATAGAGTTAAATACCAGACCACCAATTGTGCGGTAAAACACACTAATATCCGGGTATAATATAAGGTTGTACATGTCTTAATTATGTAGCAGGAGTTGGGGTAGCCCCCTCATAGACTATAAAGCAGCCCCCTCATAGAATATAATGCAGCCATCTCATAGAATATAATGCAGCCATCTCATAGAATATAATACTGCCCCCCTCATAGGGTATAATGATAGTGTATAATGCACCCCCTCATAGGGTATAATGCACCCCCTCATAGGGTATAATACTGCCCCCCTCATAGGGTATAATGATAGGGTATAATGCACCCCCTCATAGGGTATAATGCACCCCCTCATAGGGTATAATACTGCCCCCCTCATAGGGTATAATACTGCCCCCCTCATAGGGTATAATGATAGGGTATAATGCACCCCCTCATAGGGTATAATGCACCCCCTCATAGGGTATAATACTGCCCCCCTCATAGGGTATAATACTGCCCCCCTCATAGGGAATAAGGCACCCCCTCATAGGGTATAATGCACCCCCTCATAGGGTATAATACTGCCCCCCTCATAGGGTATAATGCTGCCTCCTCATAGGGTATAATGCTGCCCCCCTCATAGGGTATAATACTGCCCCCCTCATAGGGTATAATACTGCCCCCCTCATAGGGTATAATACTGCCCCCCTCATAGGGAATAATACACCCCCTCATAGGGAATAATGCACCCCCTCATAGGGTATAATACTGCCCCCCTCATAGGGAATAATGCTGCCCTCATAGGGTATAATGCTGCCTCCTCATAGGGTATAATGCTGCCTCCTCATAGGGTATAATGCTGCCTCCTCATAGGGTATAATGCTGCCCCCTCATAGGGTATAATGCTGCCCCCCTCATAGGGAATAATGCACCCCCTCATAGGGTATAATGCTATATAGATATATAGAGTTAGATAGATATAGATAGAAAGATAGATGTAGAAATAGATAGATATAGAGATAGATAGTAGATAATGGATAGATATAGATAGAAAGATTCATAGAGATAGAGATAGATATAAAGATAGATATAGAAAGAAATATAGATAGATAGATAGGTAGATAGATATAGAGATAGATAGAAAATAGATAATGGATAGATAGATAGATAGCTATAGATAGAAAGATATAGAGATATATAGAAAGAGATAGATAATAGAGATAGATAACAGACAGAGATATACAGATATAATAATAATAATATAGACATATATAGATAGATATAGAGATAAATATATATAGATAGATGGCTATAAATAAAAATAGATATAGAGATATATAGAGATAATAGATATAGAGATAGATAGATAGATATAGAGACAGATAGATATAGAAAGATAGATATAGAGATATATAGAGATAATAGCTAGATATAGAGATATGTATAGAGATAGATAGATATAGTTAGAAAGATAGATATAGAGAGATATAGAGATAGATAGAGATAGCTAGATAGATAAATGGATAGATAGATAGAGATAATAGAGATAATAGATAGATATAATAGATAGATATAGAGATAGATGGATAGATCAATAGATAGATAAAGAGAGAGATAGAGATAGATAGATAATGAGATATAGAGATAGATATAGAGATATGGTGTTAGATAGAAAGATAGATATAGAGATAGATAGATATAGAGATAGATATGGATATAGAGATAGATATGGATATAGAGATAACAGATAGATATAGAGATAGATAGATATAGAGATAGATAGATATAGAGATAATATATAGATAGATAGATAGATATAGAGATAATAGATAGATATAGAGATAGATAGAAATAGATATAAAGATAGATAGAGATAGAGAGAGCGGTAGATATAGAGAGAGATAGATATAGAGAGAGATAGATACAGAGATCGATAAATAGATAGAGAGATAGATTGTAGTGGAAAAGTGGACAGAGCAGGAGACATTGCCTGACTCACCTCTAGGGATAAGCTGCTGTTACAGAACCCCAGTAACACAGGAACAAGTGTTGGTTGTGCAGACGGCATTTGAGAGCAGCAACTGTCGTGTTTGGAAGCCTGAGGAAATACTCGAAACAGAGTGAAGACAGAGGCCTAATTGGAGTACGTTGACAGTTAGTAGTAGTCTAGAAACAATCTAAACCTGGCTCCAAGTAGGCCTAGGCCTACTACCTGATTTTCCCTGGGCTCCGACAACGCCAGTTGGTGTTCAGAAGTGCTGTACGCACAGAAAAAACACTCGCTCATGTGTAAGTGGGGTTCGGTAACGTCAGCTGATCCCCTGCTGTGTGGACGGCAAACTGCAGCTGCCTCCAAATTCTAACTACTTCTGATTTAAACATTCTCTGATTTGGCCTCTGTCTCCACTCTGTCTCGAGTATTTCCCCTGACCTCCTACACCGCCAGTTCCTGCTCACAGTTGCCGTCCACACATTCCACACTTGTTCCTGTGTTCCTGGTGTTCTGTTACGAGAGCTGATCCCCCAATGTGTGTCCGACACGGTCTCCTGCGCTGTCCACCTTCCCACTCCAAGTGGTGGGAATGTGGACACAGCAGGAGACATTGCCAGACACACATCAGGGGATCTGCTGACATTACAGAACCCCAGTAACACAGGAACACGTGTGGATTGGGCTGACGGCTACTGTGCGCATAAACTGGAGGTGTTGGTGGTCAGGTTAAATCCTGGAAACAGAGTGGAGTCAGATGCCTAATTGGAGCACGTTGACAGTCAGTTGTAGTCCAGAACCGATATAAAACTGCCACCAAGTAGGCCTCGGCCTACACCATGATGGTCCCTGGGCTCCAGCAACGACAGTTGGTGCTCGGAAGTTCTGTCCACACAGAAAAAACACTTGTTCATGTGTCAGTGGGGTTCGGTAACGTCAGCTAATCCCCTGCTGTGTGGACGGCAAATTGTCCTGCTCCCTCCAAAGTCAAACTACCTCCGATTTACACCTGGCTCCTAGTAGGCCTCAGCCTACTCCATGATTGTCCCTGGGCTCCAACAACGCCAGTTGGTGCTCGGAAGTGCTGTACGCACAGAAAAAACACTTGTTCATGTGTCAGTGGGGTTCGGTAACGTCAGCTGATCCCCTGCTGTGTGGACGGCAGATTGTCCTGCTCCCTCCAAAGTCAAACTACCTCCAATTTACACCTGGCTCCTAGTAGGCCTCAGCCTACTCCATGATTGTCCCTGGGCTCCAACAATGCCAGTTGGTGCTCGGAAGTGCTGTCCACACAGAAAAAAAAATTGTTCATGTGTAAGTGGGGTTCGGTAACGTCAGCTGATCCCCTGCTGTGTGGACGGCAAACTGCTGCTGCCTCCAAATTCTAACTACTTATGATTTAAACATTCTCTGATTTGGCCTCTGTCTCCACTCTGTCTCGAGTATTTCCCCTGACCTCCTACACCGCCAGTTCCTGCTCACAGTTGCCGTCCACACATTTCACACTTGTTCCTGTGTTCCTGGTGTTCTGTTACATGAGCTGATCCCCCAATGTGTGTCCGATAGGGATGGGCGAGTCTACTCGCTAGGACTCGTTACTCGGCGAATAGTAAGGGACTCGCTGGACTCGTTACTCGGCGAGTCTCCCAGTGATTACTCGCACAGTAACGAGTCCAATGCAAGTCAATGGCAATCCTAGTTTTGTCAGAGTTTTTTTTTCTCACTCGCTAGACTCGCTATATCACATCGCTGTCAACAGCGAGTCTGAGCGAGTCTACGATTCCGAGTCCTGTATACTGGATTCGGGACTCGCTTATACAGAATCTGTTATGTTCCTACAAGTTTCCAAGACAGCCTATGTCAACACACAGCGATTGTGAGCGAGTCTGAGCGAGTCTACGAATCCCGAGTCCTGTATACTTGATTCGGGACTCGCAAATATAGAATCTGTTATGTTCCTACAAAGCTTCCGAGACAGCCTAGCGTGTTAGGTCAGAAAACTTTTTTAGATGGACAAGCATGTTAGCCAATCATATTCAGTAATGTTGGTTGTGGCAGGACTATGATTGGCTTCTGTCCATCGTGATGCCTATGTCATGTATGAGAGGCGAGGCTGTATATAAGCCTTTTCCACCGCCATTTCCTCTACATTCCTGAGAGATCTGAGATAGAGCAGGGTGAGGTAGATGCTTGAGCAGATCATAGGGATTGTCAGTTAGTGTAGGGAAACTTCAAGATTCCTTATATTAAACCCAAACAGCTCTTCTGAGAGCTACCAGGAGGACAGAGGAGTACTGTGTAGACTGTAGGCAGGCAGGCAGGGAGGATCAAGCCTTACAGTGCAGTGCACAGTGCAGGGACTAGTGTGCAGCTTCACTGCTAGGTGTCAGCACACACTTACCCCGCCAGCAAGTGACGCCTACAGCACCACCTAACTCCATCTCGGTGACTGTGCATTTGTCAACAATGTCACAAAAACCACAATTTCCCAAAAAAGAGGTTGCAAAGGGACGAGGTCGTGGCCGTAGCAGTGCAGGGAACATCACTTGAGCAATCTCCCTCCAGGCTGTAGTCCGCTGGATGTTATGCCCATAGGCAGGGTCAGTGGGGAGCCAAAGCAGGGGCCGAGCCTCCACCAGATCAATCAACTGCAGCGTGTTGACAGTGACACGGGCCATGATTGCTCTGTATTGCTCTGTGTGTGTGTGCGTATGTCAACTCGACTCGGATTATTTCCTGTTTGCTGAAAGCATGGTGTGTGCTAGAGAAAATCGCTTCCCTTGCCTCATCGGCGCTAAATAAGACAAACAAATGCGAGTTTGGACTCGGACACAGCAGCAACAAACTGTTGCGAGTGGGGTTTACAAATCGCCAATGCAAGCGCTTTCCGAGACACATCTGCGATTTGTAAATCGCACATTACTCGCTAAGACTCGCTTCCCCATTCATTAACATTGGACTCGCTAGACTCGCAACGAGTAGCGAGTCCCGGGCTCGGACTCGCTAGAGTCAAGCGATTCCGAGTAATTTAGGACTCGCCCATCACTAGTGTCCGACACTGTCTCCTGCGCTGTCCACCTTCCTACTCCAAGTGGTGGGAATGTGGACAGAGCAGGAGACATTGCCAGACACACATCAGGGGATCTGCTGACATTACAGAACCCCAGTAACACAGGAACACGTGTGGATTGGGCTGATGGCTATTGTGCGCATAAACTGGCAGTGTTGGTGGTCAGGTTAAATCCTGGAAACAGAGTGGAGACAGATGCCTAATTGGAGCACGTTGACAGTCAGTTGTAGTCCAGAACCGATATAAAACTGCCACCAAGTAGGCCTCGGCCTACACCATGATGGTCCCTGGGCTCCAACAACTCCAGTTGGTTCTCGGAAGTGCTGTCCACACAGAAAAAACACTTGTTCATGTGTCAGTGGGGTTCGGTAACGTCAGCTGATCCCCTGCTGTGTGGACGGCAAATTGTCCTGCTCCCTCCAAAGTCAAACTACCTCCGATTTACACCTGGCTCCTAGTAGGCCTCAGCCTACTCGATGATTGTCCCTGGGCTCCAACAACGTCAGTTGGTGCTCGGAAGTGCTGTCCGCACAGAAAAAACACTTGTTCATGTGTCAGTGGGGTTCGGTAACGTCAGCTGATCCCCTGCTGTGTGGACGGCAAATTGTCCTGCTCCCTCCAAAGTCAAACTACCTCCGATTTTACACCTGGCTCCTAGTAGGCCTCAGCCTACTCCATGTTTGTCCCTGGGCTCCAACAACGCCAGTTGGTGCTCGGCAGTGTCCTTGGCACGGGTACTCCCTGTTGCCCAGCCTGGTTCCAGCACGCCAGCTGTTTCCGGGTAGTGTCAATTTCACTTTGCCACCAATCCGTTGTCCTGTCATCTTGCGGCCGGGTTAGCCGACTCTACGGTGCCTGCAGTTTAGGTGACTCCTATGTGGGCTGCGGGAACTGGCACTGAAGGCTGGATCCGTAGTGCCAATCGGACAAGGACCCCCTGTAGGACTGTGGGTTTCGGTAACTGCGGCCGGCTTGCGGCCTGGCTACTTTGCTTTGGATGGGTACCTTCTGCTACCCACCCGGGTTCCAGCACTGTCAGCTGGTTCTCGCCAGAGCCTTTGGCCTAGGTGCCTCCCTCTCAGTATCCGAGGTCCAGCAACGTCAGATGGTCCTTGGTAGTGCTTTTTAGCACAGGTACCTTCTGCTTAGTAACCGTGGTCAAGCACCGTCAGTTGGTCCTCGATAGTGCCATTGGCTCTTGTTCCTTCTGCTACCCATCTGGGTTCCAGCACCGTCAGCTGGTTCTCAGCAGTGTCTTTGGCACGGGTACTCCCTGTTGCCCAGCCTGTTTTCAGCACGCCTGCTGTTTCCGGGTAGTGTCAAGGTCACTATGCCACCAATCCGTTGTCCTGTCGTCTTGCGGCCGGGTTAGCCGACTCTACGGTGCCTGCAGTTTAGGTGACTCCTATGTGGGCTGTGGGAACTGGCACTGAAGGCTGGATCCGTAGTGCCAATCGGACAAGGACCCCCTGTAGGACTGTGGGTTTTGGTAACTGCGGCCGGCTTGCGGCCTGGCTACTTTGCTTTGGATGGGTACCTTCTGCTACCCACCCGGGTTCCAGCACTGTCAGCTGGTTCTCGCCAGAGCCTTTGTCCTAGGTGCCTCCATCTCGGTATCCAAGGTCCAGCAACGTCAGCTGGTCCTAGGTAGTGCTTTTTAGCACAGGTACCTTCTGCTTAGTAACCGTGGTCCAGCAACGTCAGTTGGTCCTCAGTAGTGCCATTGGCTGTTATGAATGAGTCACCGTAGGAGGCAAAAGCAGAAATACAAGCTAAGTCCAGAAAACCAGAGAAGTTGGCAACTATCAGATTGCAGACCCCTGAACCTATCAACACAACTAGCAGTAGCCGTGGGGGGTTCCTACGATGCCCTAGACCCTCGATCACAGCCGGAGAAATACATAGGCCTAAAGAAGGAAAGGGGAAATCTAAACTGCCCCAGAGCAGACCCCAAAGCAATAGGCAGCCCCCAACATATAATGACGGTGAAGCAAGATGAAAATACTAACACAGACAGAAAGATAGACTGAGCAAAGACGGGGCCCCAAAACTACCTAGATAGGAAAGGACAGGAAGGCTGCTGTCTGCAATCTGCCAAAACCCTATCAAAGACATAAGCCAACCAGCTGATATGAAAAAGGCCCTGAAGCAGCTAGGCTTCAACAACTGAATCAGCACTCAGGTATTTTCAGAAGACAGAGCTAAATGAATTCAGCACACCCCAGCAGGAAATGGCAGAAATCCAGAAAAACAAAGCAAAAACAAAGTCAAAGCACAAAAGCAAAAGGCCGAGCAGCAAACTTAGCTTTGGAGGAGCAGGAATTCAGACTGGTCTCCAAGGATCCCACAGAGAAATCACCCGCAGGGCAGAAGGGCGTCGACAGCATTATATCCAGTCCGTAACTCCACTCAGCCAGGCACAATCATCAGCCTCAGGTGTTTGACAATCAGGCTCACTACCTTTCTTTACCAGAAGAGGGAGTTCCTCGGGCCTCAGTAATGAAGGGGAAAATGAACTCACAACAGTACCTCCCCCTTGAGGAGGGGTCACCGAACCCTCAACTATGCCACCAGGGCGATCAGGGTGAGCCCGATGAAAGGCACGCACCAATCGTTTGGCATGAGTATCAGAGGCAGAGACCCAGGAATTATCCTCCTGACCATAACCCTTCCACTTAACCAAATACTGGAGTCTCCGTCTAGCCAGAAGGGAATCCAGTACTTTCTCTACCTCATACTCCATGTTACCTTCAACCAATACAGGGTCTGGAGGTGCCACCCCCGGAACAACAGGTTCAACAAACCTCTTCAACAAAGATTTATGGAACACATTATGGATTTTAAATGTGACAGGAAGAGCCAAACGAAAAGAGACCGGATTAATAATCTCCACAATCTTGTAAGGTCCAATAAATCTAGGCTTAAACTTAGGAGAAGCCACCTTCATAGCAATATTTTTTCATGATAACCACACCATATCACCAACCTTAAACTGGGGACCAATGGTCCTATGTCGGTTGGAAAACCGCTGGGCCTTCTCCTGGGAGAGAGATAACTTATCCACCACTTGGTCCCAGATCTGGTGCATTCTCTCCACCACAGTGTCAACACCTGGGCAGGCAGAGGGCTCCACCTGCCCTGAAGAAAATCGAGGATGAAACCCAAAGTTACAAAAAAAGGTGACATCAAAGTGGATGAACTAGCTCTATTATTCAAAGCAAATTCGGCAAAGGGCAAAAATGAAACCCAATCATCCTGATCAGCAGAAATAAAACATCTCAAATATGACTCCAAGGTCTGGTTTGTTCTCTCTGTCTGCCCATTGGTCTGAGGGTGAAAAGCAGAGGAGAAGGACAACTGAATTCCCAGCCTGGAACAGAAAGTTCTCCAAAATCTAGACACAAACTGCACTCCTCTGCCAGATACAATGTTCTCAGGAATCCCGTGCAAACGAACCACCTGTTGTAAAAACAGGGGCACCAACTCAGAGGAAGACGGCAACTTAGGGAGTGGTACAAGATGAACCATCTTAGAGAACCTATCACAAATCACCCAAATAACAGTCATCCTCTGAGAGACAGGCATATCAGAGAAGAAATCCATTGAAATATGGGTCCATGGCCTCTTGGGGACAGGCAAAGGCATCAACAACCCACTAGAGCGAGTACACGATTTAGACCGGGAGCACGTCCCACAGGACTGCACAAAATTCCTGACATCACGAGACAAGGAGGGCCAACAAAAAAACCGACTCACCAGATCTCTAGTACCAAAAATACCTGGATGATCAGCCAAAGCAGAGCAATGAACTTCAGACATCACTCTCTTCTTCCACTGGTCAGGAACATACAACTTTCCACTGGGACAACGCTCAGGTTTGTCCTCCTGGAACTCTTCCAGAGCACGTCTCAAATCGGGCGAGATAGCAGAAAGAACTACCCCTTCGCCTAAGATGGTAGCAGGCTTGGTCACCACAGGAGAATCAGCAAGGAAGCTCCTAGAGAGGGCGTCTGCCTTGACATTCTTTGTTCCAGGAAGAAAAGAAACCACAAAATCAAAACGTGTAAAAAACAAGGCCCACCTAGCCTGTCTAGGGTTCAAGCGCTTATCCGACTCTAGGTAAATCAAATTCTTGTGGTCAGTGAGGACCACGACTTGATGCTTAGCTCCCTCCAACCAATGTCTCCACTCCTCAAATGCCCATTTCATGGCCAACAGTTCCCTATTCCCCACATCATAGTTACGTTCAGATGGAGAGAACTTTCGGGAAAAGAAAGCACAGGGATTCATTTTAGATGTTACAGGATCCTTTTGGGACAAAACAGCTCCTGCACCAATCTCAGAAGCATCCACCTCTGCCTGGAATGGAAGTGAGACATCAGGTTGCCGCAAAATCGGGGCGGAGGTGAATCTTCGCTTCAACTCCTGAAAGGAAGAAACAGCCTCTGGAAACCAATTTAACACATCAGCACCCTTTTTAGTCAAATCAGTCAATGGCTTGGCAATACTAGAAAATTTTGCTATAAATTTCCGATAAAAATTAGCAAAACCCAAAAACTTCTGGAGGGCCTTCAAAGAAGTGGGCTGAACCCAATCGTGAATGGCCTGTACCTTGGCCGGGTCCATTTCAATAGTTGACGGGGACAAAATAAATCCCAAAAAAGAAATCCTCTGTACTCCAAAAAGGCATTTAGATCCCTTGACATACAGGGAATTCTCCCTCAAGATCCGGAACACAGTCCGAATATGTTCCACATGAGAATCCCAATCCTTGGAGAAGATCAAAATATCATCCAGATAGATAATCAAAAATTTATCGACAAAATCTCGGAAAATATCGTTCATGAAGCACTGGAAGACAGAAGGGGCATTAGTGAGCACAAAAGGCATCACCAGGTACTCAAAATGTCCCTCCGGAGTATTAAACGCCGTCTTCCATTCATCCCCATGCTTAATGCGAATAAGATTATACGCCCCCCTGAGGTCAAGCTTGGTAAACCAGCAAGCACCTTTAACTCTGGAGAATAGATCAGAAATCAGGGGTAACGGATAATGATATTTAACAGTAACTTTGTTGAGGGCACGATAATCAATACAAGGTCTTAATGATCCATCCTTTTTGGCTAAAAAAAAAAACCGGCACCCAAGGGTGACGAGGATGGTCTAATATGACCCTTCTCCAACGCCTCCTTAATATAGGATCGCATAGCCTCGTGCTCGGGTACAGATAAATTGAAGAGCCGACCCTTGGGAAATTTACACCCCGGGCTCAGTTCAATTGCACAGTCATAACTCCTCCTATGAGGAGGCAGAGACGCAGACTCATTCTCACTAAATACATCATAAAAGTCCGCCAAATAATCAGGAACATCATGCGACTGAGGAGAGGTGGAAAACACCGGAGCCTCACTAAAGGCACACCGACAACCCCAACTCACCACAGACACAGATTTCCAATCCAAAACTGGATTATGAATCTGTAACCAGGGAAACCCCAGAACAACAGTATCATGCAGATTATGCAACACCAGAAATCTGCAATTTTCTTGATGGTCTGGGGCGACCCGCATTACCACCTGGGTCCAAAACTGGGGTTTATTTTTAGCCAAAGGAGTAGCATCAATTCCCCTCAAAGGGATAGGCGTCTGCAGAGGTGTCATCGGAAATCCACAACGTTTAGCAAAATCCAAGTCCATTAGGTTTAGGGCTGCTCCCGAATCCACAAACGCCTTGGCGGAAAATGTGGACAGGGAGCAGATCAGAGTAATAGCCAGAAGAAACTTAGGTTGAACACCCCCAACAGAAAACATGTGTGCAAAGCGTTTCTCTCATTTGGGACAGACAGAAATAATATGCGAGGCATCTCCACAGAAAAAAACACAACTTATTACGCCTTCTGAACTCCTGACGCTGCTCTCTGGAAAAAACTCTAACACATTGCATAGGTTCAGACATTTGTTCAACAGGTGGCAACACCTCTCGTGCAGCTTTGCGTTCGCGCAAACGCCGATCAACCTGAATGGCTAATGACATAGAATCGTCAAGACCAGAGGGAACAGGAAATCCCACCATAGTATCTTTTACGGCTTCTGACAACCCCTTCCGAAAGAGAGCAGCCAAGGCATTAGCATTCCAGGTACTAAGTACTGCCCACTTTAGGAATTTTTGACAGTACAACTCTGCCGAATCCCGACCCTGGCTCAATGCCAGCAGGGTCTTTTCAGCCTGATCAATGGCATTAGGTTCGTCATACAACAACCCCAAAGCTTGAAAGAATGCGTTCACATTAGTCAGAATAGGATCATCTGGTTTCAAAGAAAACGCCCAATCCTGGGGATCGCCACGCAGCAAAGAGATGACAATTTTAACCAGCTGCGTGGAGCTCCCTGACGAGTTAGGCTTCAAGGCAAAAAATAATTTACAATTATTTTTGAAATTCAAAAATTTAGACCGATCCCCAAAAAATACATCAGGTGTAGGAATGAGCAAGGTAGGCGGAAATTCCCCGCACTTCCGCAGCGAGCTGCTCCACACGATCAGACAATTGCTTTATCTCCATTGAGAGAAAAAAAAATTCCCCCTACGGCCTCAGAGATATAGAGGAAAAAATATACACACTTTTTTTTTTTTTTTTTTTTTAACAATTCTTTCCTGCTATTGAGTACCCTAGAATCTGCGGTATGGCGGGTGATTCTGTTATGAATGAGTCACCGTAGGAGGCAAAAGCAGAAATACAAGCTAAGTCCAGAAAATCAGAGAAGTTGGCAACTATCAACACAACTAGCAGTAGCCGTGGGGGGTTCCTACGATGCCCTAGACCCCTCGATCACAGCCGGAGAAATACATAGGCCTAAAGAAGGAAAGGGGAAATCTAAACTGCCCCAGAGCAGACCCCAAAGCAATAGGCAGCCCCCAACATATAATGACGGTGAAGCAAGATGAAAATACTAACACAGACAGAAAGATAGACTGAGCAAAGACGGGGCCCCAAAACTACCTAGATAGGAAAGGACAGGAAGGCTGCTGTCTGCAATCTGCCAAAACCCTATCAAAGACATAAGCCAACCAGCTGATATGAAAAAGGCCCTGAAGCAGCTAGGCTTCAACAACTGAATCAGCACCCAGGTATTTTCAGAAGACAGAGCTAAATGAATTCAGCACACCCCAGCAGGGAATGGCAGAAATCCAGAAAAACAAAGCAAAAACAAAGTCAAAGCACAAAAGCAAAAGGCCGAGCAGCAAACTTAGCTTTGGAGGAGCAGGAATTCAGACTGGTCTCCAAGGATCCCACAGAGAAATCACCCACAGGGCAGAAGGGCGTCGGCAGCATTATATCCAGTCCGTAACTCCACTCAGCCAGTCACAATCATCAGCCTCAGCTGTTTGACAATCAGGCTCACTACCTTTCTTTACCAGAAGAGGGAGTTCTTCGGGCCTCAGTAATGAAGGGGAAAATGAACTCACAACAATTGGCTCTTGTTCCTTCTGCTGCCACTACGGGTTCCAATACTGTCAGCTGGTTCTCACCAGTTTCTCAGCCTTCTTGTACCTTCTGCTACATTTCCAAGATCAAACTTTTTGAAATTGTCTTTGGTAATCCTTATTGATCTCCATGACGACGATACTGATGACGACGACCCCGAAGACCACACCAAAGAAGACCAGAAATATGACCCAAAATAATATGACGAACAGGACAAAGAACATGAAGACAACCACCAAGATACAGAACAAAAGACAGAATAACAAGAAGCAGAAGAAGCAAAAGCAGAAGAACAGAAAGCAGAAGAACATTAAGCATAAGACTAAAAATCAGCATAGAAGATATCAAGAATTATAAGCAGAAGAAGACTAAGCAGTAAATGGGGGTGAGTCCGTTCCTCCTCGTGGTGCCCCTGGAAAATGCCTGCTGCTGCAGGCCAAACTGAACACGGACAAATCCTGTTGTAAATCTTTTGTGACAGGCAGAACGTAAGGTGTAATCTTATAACTTTTATAGATAAGTACTACAGGAATGCCTGTCACCATAAGAAAATGAAGAAGAAGAAGAATAGGAAGAAGATGAAGAAATAGCATATGAAAATTAATAATAGCTGAATAAGAAGAATATGAAGAATGGAAAAAAAATGGGAAGAAGGTGAAGAAGAAGAAGATGAATAAGGTGAAGAAAAAGTTGATGAAAAAATGCTACTGCTGCGGATCATGAAGGAGAAAGTTTGGGACAAGTACAAAAGAAGGTGAAGAGCATAGAAGTTGTGAAACATACATATCTGACAAAATATAAAAAAGGTTAACAGTCAATATCTTTTTAACTCCGAACGTCTTGAAAAAAAAATTGGAATTAATGCTATGCCATGTGATTTGAATTAACCTCTATGCCTTTAATGTCTCCTCCACCTCCCACAATACATTCTACATGATTCTTATTTGTTTTCAATTATGTAGAATTAGCCAACACGGAAATAAAGGGCTTTTTTTTAATTCCGATACCGGAAGTCCCACTGACTTGAATGGGACTTCCGGTATCCGATACGATATTTTTGGGTATCGAATGGTTATCGCTCAACACTACTTATGACACACCGGTGGTAAAAATGGACTCAAGGACCAAACACTAATGATACACTGGTAGTAAAAATGGACACAAGAACCAAGCACTAGTGACACCCTGGTGGTAAAAACGGACACAACGACCAAACACTAATGATACACTGATGGTAGAAACAAACACTAATGATACACTGGTGGTAAAAACGGCCACAGGACCCAACAATAATGATACACTGGTGGTAAAAATGGACACAAGGACCAAAGACTAATTATACACTGGTTGTTATGAATGAGTCACCATAGGAGGCAAAAACAGAAATACTAGCCAAGTCCAGAAAACCAGAGAAGTTGGCAGCTATCGGATTGCAGACCCCTGAACCTATCAACAACAACTAGCAGTAGCCGTGGGGGGTTCCTACGGTGCCCTATACCCCTCAATCACAGCCAGAGAACTAAATAGCCTAAAGACAGAAAGGGAAATCTAAACTGCCCCAGAGCAGACCCCAAAGCAATAGGCAGCCCCCAACATATAATGACGGTGAAGCAAGATGAAAAAACACTAACACAGATAGAAAGATAGGCTGAGCAAATGATGAGGCCCAAGCTAACTATATAGGACAGGATAGAAAAGCTGCTGTCTGCAATCCGCCAAAACCCTATCAAAACAAGAGCCAACAGACTGATAGGGAAAAAGGCCCTGAAGACACTAGGCTTCAAAAAGACTATATCAGTACTCAGGTATTTTCTGAAGACAGAGGAAAAAGACAAAAAGGAATTCAGCTCACCCCCAGCAGGGAATGGCCGAAATCCAGAAAAACAAGGCAAAATAAAACCAAAACACAAATGCAAAAAGCAGAGCAGAAAACTTAGCTTTTGAGGAGCAGGAATCAGACTGGTCTCCTAGAATCCCTCAGAGAAATCACCAGCAAGGCAGAAGGGCGTCGGCTGCCTTATATCCAGTCAGCAATTCCCGTCACCCAGTCATCATCTATCTGCTCAGGTGCTTGGTAATCAGCCTCACTACCTTCCTTCACCAGAAGAGGGAGTTCCTCAGACCTCAATGGTGAAGGGGAAAATGAACTCACAACAACTAGTGGTAAAAACAGACTCAAGGACCAAACACTAATGATACACTGGTGGTAAAAACAGACACAAGGACCCAACACTAATGATACACTGGTGGTAAAAACGGACACAAGGACCAAACACTAATGATACACTGATGTAGAAACAGACACAAGGACCAAACACTAATAATACACTGGTGGTAAAAATGGACACAAGGACCCAACACTTATGACACACCGGTGGTAAAAACGGACACAAGGACCAAACACTAATGATACACTGGTGGTAAAAATGGACACAAGGACCCAACACTAATGATACACTGGTGGTAAAAACGGACACAAGGACCAAACTCTAATGATACACTGGTGGTAAAAACGGAGACAAGAACCAAATACTTATGACAAACTGGTGGTAAAAATGGACACAAGGACCAAACACTAATGATACACTGGTGGTAAAAATGGACACAAGGACCAAACACTAATGATACACTGGTGGTAAAAACGGACACAGGGACCAAACTCTAATGATACACTGGTGGTAAAAACGGACACAAGGACCAAACACTTATGACACACCGGTGGTAAAATGGACACAAGGACCAAATACTTATGACATACTGGTGGTAAAATTGTACACAAGAACCAAACATTAATGATTAACTGGTGGTAAAAATGGACACAAGGACCAAACAGTGATGTCACACTGATAGTGAAAAGGGTCACATGGTCAAAATACTGATGACACACTTATGGTAAAAACAGACACACGGGCCAAACAATGACACATTAATGGTAAGAACAGACACATAGACCAAACACTAATGACCCACTGATGTTAAAAACAGACATGTGGACCAAACACTGATGACACACTGATGGTAAAAAGGGACACACGGACCAAACATTGATGACCTACTGATGGTAAAAAGGGACACATTTGCCAAATACTGATGACACATTAATGGTAAAAACGTACACATGGACTAAACTATGAAGAAACACTAATAGTAAAAACAGATGCACAGACCTAACATTGATGACACACTGATGGTAAAAACAGAAATAACATGCCAAACACTGATGGTAAAAATGGACACAGTTACCAAATACTGATGAGATACTTATGGTAAATACAGACACACAGACCAAGCACTGATGACACACAAATGCAAAGATATTGTATCTATAAAAAGAAAAAATTTGACAGATTTTAAAGACCGTTTGTAAGGCCATGTTCACATGTTCAGTGTTTTGGTCAGTATTTTACTTCAGTATTTGTAAGCCAATATCAGGAGTGGGTGAAAAATGCAGAAGTGGTGACGGGTTTCTATTATACTTTTCATGTGATTGTTCCACTTCTATTTTTGACTTACAAATACTGATGTAAAATACTGATCAAATACTGAATGTGTGAAAGCGGCCTAAGACCCCTTCTCACTTCTGTGTAATTCTGGTTCTGAAAAAAAAAAGTCAGTGTTTTGGATCAGTGTGCCATCAGAGTGTCATCAGTATTCCATCTGTGTGCCATCCATTTTTTCCGGCATGGGTTAAGAAAAATCAGTTCTAAAACTTCTCATATACTTTACATTGTTGAACACATACCGAACACATTGTTGCCATTCGCATGCTGTACGTGCAGACTCATAGACTTGTATTAGCGCTCGTCATGCGTACTACCAGTAAAAAATGGACATGTCTCCGTGTGGTTTGCATGGACACACGATCTCTGCAAACACGCAGACATGTATGCATGGATCGTTTCCTGTTTTTCATAACACGCAGACATGTATACACCACCATAAATCATAATGAGTTACGCATGACATCTGTAAAAAAAAAAAAAAAAAATGGATGCCGCACATAACTGAAACATGGACATGTGAAGGGGACCTAAGTAATACAGGTATAATGCATACATTTCAGAAATAATTTATTTCATCTTCCATGACAAATTTAGGAGAAATAAAATAAATATAAAATCAATAAAAAACAAATTCAATGAAAGCAAGCACATTTCCACATAAACGCTGTGATAGTTACTGGAAGAAGACAAACAATGATATACAAATAGGGAAATATAATCTGTGGTGAGAACTTAAATGCGCAAAAGAAAAATAAAAAAAAGTAAGTTTAACCAAACAAAAAAAAATAAGGAAAGATAAACCAGGTAATTATAAAGTGTGTGGATATTTTATTAAAGTGTATTTCTTTTTTTTCACATATTAGTACCTAAGAAACATGTAATGTTTATTTGCCCTGATCCATGCAATCTTTAGTAAGCTTTGTGCTTTGTTTTTACATATTAGGACTAATATATCTGAGGATTAAATATACTGTACAACTTTATTCTATAGTATACACCAAGATATTCAGAATTTCAATAGGATTCCAAATTATTTATGGAAATCTCTATGGTCTATCATCTGTGGATCTTAATTAAGGGCATAAGGAGTGTCAAGGAGTGTCCGACTGAGAAGAGGCACTAACATTCAGATGCGTATAATGATGTTATACATCCTGAGGTACCAATCACTCAAATGCTCTGAATGTCGCCAGAGGCAAACATACCATTAGTGCATTTTAATTAATAAATCTTGGAATAATAATTAATAAGTTCCACAATTGGATGTTTTTAAAAAAATGTTCCTGATCTGACATAATCTTATAATTGTGTCCCTGCTGTGTCTGACCATGTCGGAATATGGCCTGCACATACCACAGTTCCTGATCAGGGGAGGAAGCAAAATAGTATACAGACAGGACAGCACGGGATCTCAGCTGCTGCTTTCTGTGAGGTAAAACATTTTGCCTTGTTACCTCACAGAAAAAACTGACTCAACTCTGGATTTAACAGTAGGCCTATGGAAGAGCAGATAAACATACGATCATATTATGTTGAGTAGCAACATGTCGCAATTGGTGTGCGTAGTACATAAAGTAGGTCTTAATATATGCATCAGATGTGTACACCTATGTATGAGTGTAACATAAATTCTTCCCTCTCCATTCCCTGAGAGCTGTGAATAAGAAACTATATAAATCCGCCAACAGTCCCGAATTTAATAAGACTGTCTTGATTTTTCAGATACAATTCTAGAAAATGTGGTGCTGCCCCAAGTATAAGGAAGATGGGGTATATGCAAACCCTGCTCAAAAAGTATACAAGTGTACACAGTTTAGATACACATTCCCCTACCAGTAGGAAGTAGCACAACTCACAGAACTATAAACACAAAAGAATCCCATACTTCAATTAAGAAATGGAAGTCAAAGAGTTTTTGAAGCTAAAATCACATAATTTTATTAAATCAAAAAATAAAATACAAAGTATATACACCTTAATGGCCAGGAGTGTACAGAAACAACATAGTCAGTCTATGTATGAAACTTAATCAACATTGGTCAGCAGTCTTATTAAGAAACTGACATAAAATGTCAATGCTTCCTGCTGCCGTAGACAAGTAAAAGTGCACATACAAATAGTAACCGCCTATCTGACTGCGTAAGATGCTTCACATAAATGCCTAAAAACGGCCAAAAATAGAATGTGACATTGTAATCAAACTGCACTTACATGTTGTGATTGAAACCGCTACTCAGGCCAGCCGCCCCTACACGCCTCCTGAGGAAGCCACGGCGTAACGCGCGTAGGGGCGGCTGGCCTGAGTAGCGGTTTCAATCACAACATGTAAGTGCAGTTTGATTACAATGTCACATTCTATTTTTGGCCGTTTTTAGGCATTTATGTGAAGCATCTTACGCAGTCAGATAGGCGGTTACTATTTGTATGTGCACTTTTACTTGTCTACGGCAGCAGGAAGCATTGACATTTTATGTCAGTTTCTTAATAAGACTGCTGACCAATGTTGATTAAGTTTCATAAATAGACTGACTATGTTGTTTCTGTACACTCCTGGCCATTAAGGTGTATATACTTTGTATTTTATTTTTTGATTTAATAAAATTATGTGATTTTAGCTTCAAAAACTCTTTGACTTCCATTTCTTAATTGAAGTATGGGATTCTTTTGTGTTTAAAGTGTACACAGTTTGCAGAAATTCTGGAGCTGCTGACACAGGTCTGTTTGGGAGACGTTAACATCCCTATTTTACCTACACCAATGTTGGCAAGTATGATTTTATTGTAATCACTGGCCATTGAGTGGTCACTTATATCAGCTCTTCTTGGAATGTGTTATTATGGCATTTACCAAGTTATATTAAATTGACAAAATAATAATAAAACAAATACTTTTTGGAAAAATCCTGATTTAACCTTTGATTTTCAGTCTTTCAAAGACTGATCACCTTTTTGTCCTATAAAATGAAGTCCACTTCGGTGTTACAGAACACAAGGACAGCACACACTTGGCTATGCTATTTTAGCATGTGAGATATATCCATGAGCAATTCTAACACAGCATGGATGCTTAATCCTTATAATATTTTTTTCCAAATAGCTCTAAGACGGTAAAGTGGATTATCTTCTTTGGTTCCAAAAATGAAATATCATAAAACAATTTATACAGCAGTCCTTGAATTACGTAAAATGAGTCTTCATGTCTACCACACTCGGCATGAATTATTTCCACGATTCATTAATGTGTTCTCTGGACAGTTGAAAGCTTTACGAAATTCTTCAAAATTACTCATTGCACCAATTACCCTGGGGGATAAAAAAAAATAATCTTTTAGTTCACGTAATTTATGGTTTCTGCATCTACATTTGTTTCAAATCAGATAGAAAGGTTATTGGAACTGCATTGCGGAGTGGGACTGAACAGGACAAAGTCTCCATGGCTTGTTCTCAGACTTTTACTTTCTAAGACTATGTGCCCACGATCCAGAAGTAGCAGCTTTTTGGATGCAGCATATTTAGCCAAGTCCAAAACGCTGAAGTCTAACATCTAGAAGGTAGCGTCTCCGCAAGAGGACTTGACATGCTGTTGACCAGAAAGATGCACCGCATGTCAGTTTCCGTGGGTGATCTGCAGGCACATATGCACGTATACATTTCCAGAAATCCCATCCGCTATGCTGTAACATCTTGCTGCATAAATACACAGCGTTAAAACTGCAGCAATTCTTGATCGTGGCCATGTACCCTAAGGGCTTGTGCACATGACCGTATTTTTGGTCAAGTGCTATCTGTGAAAAAAATGGATCACTCGGACCATTGTTATTCAGTGGAGCGGTGTAGATGACCAATTTTTTTCACTGACTGAATCGGTGTGTGAAATAAAAAGCAGCATGCATGATTTTCCTCTGGAAATTAGAGAGGAGTCACCCATTTAAGCCTATGGGTGGATGAAATAAATGGGACGCCATACAGAGACACAGTATAGCATCCAATATTTAGGGATACATTGCAATTCTATAACATGGGAAAAAACAGATTGCACATGGATGACAGGTGAGAAAGAAAAAAATCGTTCCACTTTTCTGGATGAAGCTCTGAACAATTTTTTATGTGATCGTTTAAACGTGCCCTAACAGCCATTTCTTGATATATTGTGTATGGTAGCAGATTATACTTTGCTTATGGAAGTCTGTATTGCGTGATGGTGTTGCAGACGATAGGCTGTAAATGTACATTCACATACCACTGACTCATTCATCTGAATAGTGACAGCAGAAATGCTTGATGACAAAAGAACCAAATTCAGAATGGTGGACAAGGCACGACCATGTAGCGCATATCACGGCAAACAAAGTAGTCTTCAATAGTTTCTCATTTTCGCATAGGTAATTGCAGCAGAGATATTTTTTCTGATTGAAAGATATGCTTTAAGAATCTATAAATATTATGATAATGATCCACAAAAAGGAGAATACTAATAACTATCATATACAGTGCTCAGGCGGTCTTACCGGAACTGAGGTGGACTATGTACTCCATTCATGACTAGTTCTCTTGCAGCTTCACTGCGAAAAGTATTGCACCTTACCTATGATATAAGATATAGATATCAAATAAATAAATAAATCTTCAGATACATTCTGAAAAATGAAAATCTTTGACAAACTGATGGACTAGTTTGCCAGTGAGGAATTGGCATACTAGTCTGAATTGGCATTGACACACAGAAGTTATGAGGGGCCATTAGTAAAAATGCATCATTGACTTACATGAGAGTAGCTTAAGAAAAACAGTTGATTGTGGTTAAGATCTAAGCCCGGAAGAAGCAATTCCTCTTTTCCATTTCTCTCTTCTTTAATCCATTTTCTGTATGCCTATCATAAATAAAAAAGTGAAATGTTTAAATTACAGTATAACATATTAATAATTATTTTATTTCTATAGCGCCGACATATTCCGCAGCACTTTACATTTCAGAGGGGTCTAGTACAGATGATAGACATTACAGCATAACAATAATCACATAGATCATAACAGATACCAAGAGGAATGAGGGCCCTGCTCGCAAGCTTACAAATCTATGAGGAAAAAAGGGAGACACGAAAGGTGGGTGGTAACAGTTGCCTTCATTGATCGGACCAGCCATAATGTTAAGTGTGTAACAGTACAGACACAGAGGGCTAATAGATGCATAAAGCATGTGGGAACATGATGCGGGGAACCTAGCTATGGTAAAACTTTTGACTGTGCCACACAGGGATAGTTAGGTTAATGTGTTGAGGCGGTAGGCCAGTCTGAATAAACTCTTAAAATTGTATGGATGAGGGACTAGCCGTATTGACCTGGGAAGTGCATTCCAAAGAATTGGCGCAGCACGTGTATAGTCTTGGAGACGGAAGTGGGAGGTTCTGATTATTGAGGATGTTGGCCTCAGGTCATCAGCAGAATGGAGGGCACGGGTAGGGTGGTAGACTGAGTCAAGGGAGGAGATGTAGCGTGGTGCTGAGCCATGGAGTGCTTTATGGGTGAGGGTAATAAGTTTGTACTGGATTCTGGAGTGGATGGGTTACCAGTGTCAGGACTGCTGCAAGGTAGAGGCATTGATGTCATGGTTGGCAAGGAATATGATCCTGGCTGCAGCATTCAAGACAGATTGGAGGGGGAGAGTTTGGTAAGAGGGAGACCCAATAGAAGAGAGTTACAATAGTCCAGACAAGGATCAATAAGAGAAACAGTAAGAGTTTTTGCGGAGTCAAAAGTAAGAAAAGGTCGAATTCTAGAAGTGTTTTTGAGGTGCAGATAACATACTGTATGTCCTGAAATAGATATTAATATTTTCCTTCATTCTTCTTCTAAGGTCTCATTCACACATCCATATTTAAACACGCACGTGAAAAAATGGCATCGGTGTCATAAGTGTTTTGCATCAGTGTTTTTACCATCAGTATGTCATCAGTGTTTTGCCTCAATGTAAGGGCTCACTCACACTGGCGTAAGATACATAGGAGTGCTATTCAATGAGGGAGAGAAGCATAAGAAATTGCGGCATAGTACTGGACTGTGCAGAAGAAATTGCCAAAATTACACCCTCTCCGTGATATTAGTCAATGCGCTGCAAATTTTGCCGAAAGCTGCATCTATTCTCCTCCTCTGTCACCTTTGCATGCACTTTGCACATGATAAAAATAAGTCAGAGCTTTCTGTCCCCTTTTGGCTTCTTCTTTTTTTTCTATTTGCACCTGAATACTAGGGTGGAATTATCAGAAAGGGCATTTTTTTTCTTTCAGTAAGTCACAAGCTATAAAAAAAAATACTGTAAGTTCCCTGCCAACTTTGGTACCATCTTGTTTTAAAAAAAATATACATTTTCTTACCCGAAAGGCTTCTCTCATTCCTCCATTGTCTGCAATATTTTCTGCCAAAGTCTTTGTTCCTTTTACCTAAAAGAATAATAGCATATAATCACAAGCATACAGCAAAACAAAACAACTATATAAATAATAGATTGGGCAAAGTAATTTAGTAACTGTTCCTCACACTAAAACATGAATGAAAAGGGTTGTCCAACGAACAAAGTTCATTTTAATCACTAGATCTTGGAATAATAATAATTTCCACAATTGGATGTGTTACAAATAATGTTCCTGTGCTGAGATAATCTTATAAATGTGCTCCTGCTGTGTACTGTGTAATGGCTGTGTCTGATCATGCAGGGACATGGTCTGATCATACCACAGTTCATAGGAACGAGAGAAAGGAAAATAGAGTATACAGACAGGACAGTATTTACAGTTTTTTCTTCCTTTACTTTAGTACATTCTATGGTAAAATGAATAATGCCATTGAAAAGTAAACCTTGTCCTGCAAAAAACAAGCCCTCGTATATTTATTTTGACAGAACATTTCAAAAAGTTATGTCTGTTGGAAGAAGGCAAGGAAAAAAAAGGAAAGAGCAAAAATGGAAAATTCCCTGGTCCTTAAAGGGAATCTGTCTTTATGCTGTGTAACTTCAAGCAAAGGTGCCATCAGTCAAGCAGGAAGAGGCAGCGCTAAGTGAGGAATAGAGCTGGAGTGACAGAGGCTTCAGATCTACAAATAGCTCTTTGGCCTCACATACATATCAATTCAACATAGATTTCTCTGTAACGGAGGAACGGAATGGCCATGTAAAGGTATTGCTAGAATTGCCTTTGAAAGAGCTACAAGCAGAGATAAATAGTTTTATGGTGAAATCCTGCAGACAGCTGTCCTTTAAAGGTCTGCAGTCTGTGATAAAGGTTGCACTAACAAATAAAGAAGGTAAATCTATAATACTTATATTTTAGTAAGTGCCACTAAATCATGTCCCCAATGCATTAATTTGTAGATGAAAAATTTAATTAGAAATATTAAGGATGCTATGTCTTTATGGCTAGGGTCACACAACTGTATTTCCTCTCATCCAAGAAAATTGATCCGATTATGCTCATCACACTGATCATACTCTGAAGACAATGTCATCGTGTTGTGATCTGATTTTCTTGGATGTGAAGATGGAAAAAATAATGTCTCCATCCATTCTGTTCTGTCGGTTTGTGAAAATGATGTCATCCAAGTGCAGTCCGATCTTTTTCCATGGACTCATTGACTTGCATGACCAAGTGAGATCCAAATATTGGATGTAAATCGGGCATTCTACAAGTTTTTTCTTCAGAGACTGTTCAAGGAAAAAAAATGAGATATGGGCATGGCACCATATACTGTAACAACATTGGTCCGAGTGCAATCCAATGTTTTGTCGGATCGCAGTCAGACCGAAATGCACAAGCCCTAAGAGAAAGCTTCTATCACATCTAATTTTACTCATTTATACTTTTGCTTACCTTTAATGAATTTTTTAACAATCCATGCACATATCATATAGGGAGTTGTAAGGAATCAATCTGTTTGTATATTGCCATTCACTCCATTTGAACCATTTGTGTTCAAAGTGGTCAGTCTAGACCTTGGGTCTTGGTAGAAGTCACTATTTGTAGTAAATGTACAACAGTCCCATCCACACAGCAGTGATGATATGTAACTACAGACAAAGCTTTTCTGAGTCGAGCATAAGCCGAAAGTGGACCTGCTGGTCCCAAAGATCTGAACAGATATCGAAGTATGGACCACAATGGATCATTGAAGTGCACTAAGGACACTCAGCATTTTTATCACATTTTTCAATATTTTTAAAATGAACAACTTTCCAATTCATTCTAAGTAATCCTAAAAAAAATAACCTTAAAAAAATCAAAACACTTGGAAACTCACATTCATTCCAGCTAACTTCCAGTAATAGTCATTGTATTGGTCCACGACACATTTTGTTCTTTCTTTAAATTTTTCTTCTGACTCTATAGTCCACCATGGGTGTAAATTTCCATCTTTGTCATACTTTCGGCCTATATAACATAAATTAGTTCATGAGTTATTCCCGATAGAATAAACAGATTCTAGGTGCATTTAGTTTTTTTCATTGAGTTACTAGTGAGAACTCATTACTCGTGAGAACTGGAAACTAAAATGATGAAGCATAAAAGTTTTTTATTTATTTAGACATGAAATAAGGAAATATATTCACCGTTACTGTCAAAACCATGTGTGAACTCGTGGCCAACAATGACTCCAATTGCTCCATAGCTGAGGGATCTGTCAGAAAAACACACAAAAGCATCTAAATACCAAAAAAAAATAATCTTTCAAATCTCCTATTTTTATAAAGAATTCTGATGTTCATCTCATCAGTTATTTTCTTATCAGGAACCAGCTAGGATTCAGAATTTAATTATTCATTTTCACTATGTTGCCTGGGAATATCACAGATCAAAGATGAAATGGGATCATTGGGCTGCCAGTTCTAATCATTTCCCCTGGGAAAGTTGGCAAATGTTTGACACTGATGCATGCAAATTCCGTTTTCATTCTATTTTTGAATTGGCGGCCAGTTTCATCTTACCTCCAGTGAAAACAGAAAACTTCAGAATTCTGTCTTATATCTCTCCACATTGATAATGGTTATTCATTTTACAGTACATGAAATCACCATGTGAAGTGTAAATGTAGAATATCTGCCACATCATAACTATGCTTCATTACCAGGGCATTTTGTTTTTACAAAGGCTGTGTTTCAATAACCTTTAAAGTTACATGTTTTTTAGTTAGTTGGCATTGGGAGTGGCAATAAAGATTGTAATTTGCTTTGGGAGACCCATCCCATGTGTATTGCAAAGGTGATCTATTCATTTCGGTAGATACCATCTAATGTTTTACTTCTCATTTGGTGGCACTGTAGTAGAACTGAACCCTTGATGCCAAGTCTCCTTGCGTTAAAGGTCCTATAAGTGAGGCATCTGGTGATTACTTTATTTATTTATTGTACTTTCTAGGTTTCATTTTTTCTTCCAATCTTATAAAGCATCCCAAAAATAAAATCTGCAGATGTGTTCTTGATCGTATTATATTTACATTGATTTATAATATGAGTTATAGTTTTTAGATTAAGTCTATATATTATTTACTTTGCATTTCCTACTAATTTTTTTTTAACATTTTACTACTTATCCTACTTATTTTAGCTTTATTTTGTAAGGTCTTTACCCCCTTATCCATTAGAGAATATTAGAGTGTAATATATGTTTATTTACTATATTTTACTTATGCTGTTCTTTAAAATGCCTATATTTTTCTCTAGTCACTATTAGAGTTGAGCGATACCATCCGATACTTCAAAGTATCGTATCGGATGGTATCGGCCGATCTTTAAAAAAAGTATCGGTATCGCCGATTCCGATACCGGAAGTCCCATTCAAGTCTATGGGACTTCCGGTATCGGAATAAGAAAAACCCTTTCCTGCCCTTGTACAGCCTCTCTGGGGTCTGTACGGGCCTTTCGGGGGGCTGTGCCGGCCTGCCAGGGGGTCTGTGCAGGCTCCGGTGGTCTGTGCCGGCCTGCCGGTGGTCTGTGCAGGCTCCGGGGGGCTGTGCCGGCCTGCCGGGGGGCTGTGCCGGCCTGCCAGGGGGTCTGTGCAGGCTCCGGTGGTCTGTGCCGGCCTGCCGGTGGTCTGTGCAGGCTCCGGGGGGCTGTGCCGGCCTGCCGGGGGGCTGTGCCGGCCTGCCGGTGGTCTGTGCAGGCTCCGGGGGTCTGTGCAGGCATCGTCCGATGGGACTACAAGTCCCATCGGGCGATGCCTGCTACCATGACAGTGATTGACACATTAGCCAATGATGGGACAGTAGTAGTCCCATCATCCGGTTAATGTGTTAAATGTAAAAAAAAAAAAAAAAAAAAATTACATGCTACATTCATACTACATACTACATACATGCTACATTCATACTACATGCAACATACATACTACATATATACTACATGCATGCTACATACATACTACATATATACTACATGCATGCTACATACATACTACATGCTACATGCATGCTACATACATACTACATACATGCTACATATATACTACATACATACTACATATATACTACATGCATGCTACATATATACTACATGCATGCTACATACATACTACATATATACTACATGCATGCTACATACATACTACATGCTACATGCATGCTACATACATACTACATACATGCTACATATATACTACATACATACTACATATATACTACATGCATGCTACATATATACTACATGCATGCTACATACATACTACATATATACTACATGCATGCTACATACATACTACATGCTACATGCATGCTACATACATACTACATACATGCTACATATATACTACATACATACTACATATATACTACATACATACCACATACATACTACATGCATGCTACATATATACTACATGCATGCTACATACATACTACATATATACTACATGCATGCTACATACATACTACATGCTACATGCATGCTACATACATACTACATACATGCTACATATATACTACATACATACTACATATATACTACATGCATGCTACATATATACTACATACATACTACATATATACTACATGCATGCTACATATATACTACATACATACTACATATATACTACATACATGCTACATACATACTACATATATACTACATGCATGCTACATATATACTACATGCTACATACATACCACATACATACTACATACATGCTACATATATACTACATGCATGCTACATACATACTACATATATACTACATGCATGCTACATACATACTACATGCTACATGCATGCTACATACATACTACATACATACTACATGCTACATACATACCACATATATACTACATACATACAATACATTCATACAATACATACATAGACATACAGTACATATAACATAGAGTAACATACTTACCAATACTTGTCACATTGTTCCCCGAAGCCATTGTCGTCTACGGAATAAATATTAACATAACAAACCACAAAAATACTCACCCACGATCCGAAGCAGTCCACGAGTGTGTCCCACGACGATCTTGGGTAGAGAACTGCAGCATCAGCTGATGCTGCCGTTCTCTACGGGCTGCAGGAATCCAATGACGGAAGGTAGGTATCCTTCCGCACTGTATTCCTCCGCCACTTAAAAAAAAAAAGTCCCTAGTCTCACTTTATGCCATTGCTGTGTGGGAAATTCCCACGCAGCAATGGCATAAAGTGAGACTAGGGACTTTTTTTTTTTAAGTGGCGGAGGAATACAGTGCGGAAGGATACCTACCTTCCGTCATTGGATTCCTGCAGCCCGTAGAGAACGGCAGCATCATCTGATGCTGCAGTTCTCTACCCAAGATCGTCGTGGGACACACTCGTGGACTGCTTCGGATCGTGGGTGAGTATTTTTGTGGTTTGTTATGTTAATATTTATTCCGGAAAGACAATGGCTTCGGGGAACAATGTGACAAGTATTGGTAAGTATGTTACTCTATGTTATATGTACTGTATGTCTATGTATGTATTGTATGAATGTATTGTATGTATGTAGTATATATGTGGTATGTATGTAGCATGTAGTATGTATGTAGTATGTATGTAGCATGCATGTAGCATGTAGTATGTATGTAGCATGCATGTAGTATATATGTAGTATGTATGTAGCATGCATGTAGTATATATGTAGCATGTATGTAGTATGTATGTGGTATGTATGTAGCATGTAGTATATATGTAGCATGCATGTAGTATATATGTAGTATGTATGTAGTATGTATGTAGCATGTATGTAGTATATATGTAGTATGTATGTAGTATATATGTAGCATGCATGTAGTATATATGTAGCATGCATGTAGTATATATGTAGCATGCATGTAGTATATATGTAGTATGTATGTAGTATATATGTAGCATGTATGTAGTATGTATGTAGCATGCATGTAGCATGTAGTATGTATGTAGCATGCATGTAGTATATATGTAGTATGTATGTAGCATGCATGTAGTATATATGTAGCATGCATGTGGTATGTATGTAGCATGTAGTATATATGTAGCATGCATGTAGTATGTATGTAGTATGTATGTAGTATGTATGTAGCATGCAGTATGTATGTAGTATGTATGTAGTATATATGTAGTATGTATGTAGCATGCATGTAGTATGTATGTAGCATGCATGTAGTATGTATGTAGCATGTATGTAGCATGCATGTAGTATGTATGTAGCATGTATGTAGTATGTATGTAGTATATATGTAGTATGTATGTAGTATTTTTTTTTTTTTTTTTTTTTAACATTTAACACATTAGCCGGATGATGGGACTACTACTGTCCCATCATTGGCTAATGTGTCAATCACTGTCATGGTAGCAGGCATCGCCCGATGGGACTTGTAGTCCCATCGGACGATGCTTGCACAGACCCCCGGACATCAGCACAGCCCCCCGGCAGGCCGGCACAGCCCCCCGGCAGGCCGGTACAGACCCCCACAGGGTGCACAGCCCCCCGGCAGGCCGGCACAGCCCCCCGGCAGGCCGGCAGAGACCCCGGGCAGTCCACACAGCCCCCCGGCAGGCCGGCACAGCCCCCCGGCAGGCCGGCAGAGACCCCCGGAAGGCCCGAAATGACGGCGCATCATGATGCGCACACACCGCGCATCATGATGACGTCAGGCCGTCAATCAACTGAACTTCCGATTCCGATGCCGAATTCCGATATTGAAAAAATATCGGAAGTCGGTATCGGAATTCCGATACAGCAAGTATCGGCCGATACCCGATACTTGCGGTATCGGAATGCTCAACACTAGTCACTATCCATCCTTGATTTTGACTATATAAAAGGCATAAAAAGTACCAAAAAGGCTCCATGTGAACAAATTGATAGTTTTATCTGGGCCCTTTAATCATTTCCTGACATGTGGTTGGATACAGAGTTAGATTCCACCCAAAAGCATCGGCTGTGACTGTCAGGCAAAAACTACGCTCCAGGTAACATGCCTAGGATCCACTCCACGGTCTCCCAGCTAAACAGCTGTTCAGACAATTAGGCAGCAACTTCTGTATTCAGATAATGGCCGGTAAGTCCTGAGCTCTGGCCTCACCACAGGGACCCCGGTGGGTGCATACACGCAGTCATTAGAGAGAGTTTGGTACCAAACCTAAATTCTCACTTAGAGACATTGCTTGCTAAGAGGGCTGTGTGAACCTTAGCTAGATATTCCCCTCAGAGGGTGAGCTTGTGTGTAGATAGCATAACAGAATTGTAATTTTAGATAATTGTTAAGTCTATGAATTTCTGCGCCGGCACCGCTGTAAGGGCCACCTCTTGCACTCATCTAATTATACCCTTGCTCTGAGTAACTTCCAGTTACCACATTAGGCAGAACCACAGGTCAGGCAAATTATAGTGTACCGATAGAACATACTGGGCCTATCGGTTGTGCAGCGCAGGGGTCCTAGCTGATCCTGGCTAGGTGTATGTGTGATAGTTAACTGTGTTTCTTTCTTGTGTTTCCGGGGTAACACAGCTTTCGTTGTTAGTAAAAGCTAGTTACTCAATAAATTGCCTGGTTGTGTTTTTTGTCCTCAGCCGCTATATTCTGGTAGAGACCACCCCAATACATGGTCTACACCTCTATGACTGGGCTTCATAAGAGATTAGTGTTTTTACCATTGCTGAAAAATTGGGGAATAACAGTTTACAGTATAAGGTTCAACTGCCTTAGGGGTCATTTTTTCAGATAAATGGAACTGAATTCACTCAAAAACAGCAAACTAAAGAAAGTGACTAATAGAAAGAAATTAAAAATAAAAAAAAGTTTTCATATAATATGAAGAAAATGACAAAATATAAAAACTTAATCACTTTTTTCCCAATTCAAAAATAAAAACACTGAAAAACATTAGAAAAAAGAATTCAATGAATAACCTACTAACCCCTTAATGACCATCATTTTGCCTTTTTAATGACCTGAGATATAAAAGAATAGTGTGCCCCCAGATAGGTGAAGATACAGCAGCTGTGAGCTGTACACTATAGCTGACACTCCGGTTCATCAGTCAGTATTGTTGTTGGCACTCACCATGGTTGCTATGGCAATTCAGGGCCATGGAATGGCTGTAGAGTCTACCGGCTATTGTGGCCTGCTCAAAATTTAGCAACATTTTTGTGGTAAAAATTTAATTTTTTTTCATTCCTCTTTGTGTTAGTTCCAGAAAAGCACCTGAAGGGTTAACAAGCTACATGACGGCTGTTTCAAATATGCTGAGGGGTGCTGATTTTAAAATGGTATCACTTTGGGGGTGTTCCAATATATAGGTCCCCCAAAGTCATTTCAAAACTGAATAGGTTTCTAAAAATAAGTTTTGCAAATTTCTTTGCAAAATTAAAATAAGTGCTGAATTTTTAAACCTTCTAACATCCTAACAAAATAAAAGGACATTTGACAAATAGTGGTTGTGTAAGGGAGACTTATGGAAAATATTTTTAGAAATTTGTCAAATTTATGATATTTTTATAAATTAATGCAAAATATATCGACCTAAATCTACTATCATGCTAGGGTCACGAGGCAGTATTTTCTCTCATCAGAGAGACTCAGGTTGATTATGCAAATCACACTGTGACCAAACTCTGATCAGAATTTGGTCAGTGTGTGATCATAGTGTGCTCCAATTTTTCAGATTAGAAGATGGAAAAAGTAATCTCCATTTTCTGCACTCTGTCAGTCTGGGAAAATCGAACTGCACTAAGATACCATCTGAGTGCAGTCTGATGGTTTCCATGGACTCATTGACTTGCATAGCCAAGTGCGATCCAATAATCAGATTCAACTAGGGCACAATGCGATACGCTTGTCTGCACCTGCGCTTATAAAGTATAATGTGTCACAAAAAAGATCATCTCAAAATCACTGGGATATGTTTAAACATTCCAGAGCTATTGCAATATAAGATGACACATGTCAGATTTGAAAAAATATTGCATGGTCACTAAGGTGTTAAGTAAACAACATATATTAAAAAAACACTACATTTTATCTACTGCATAGTAATAAAACTACATAGCTAATAAAAATGATAGCTTGCCATGCAATAACATGCCCTCAAACAGGTCCATTGATATAAAAATTTAAAAAGTCTGTTGTATCAAAAAATGACAACCCAACTCTAAAACATAAAAATAATCTTATAAGTTAGGTGTTTCTGTAATTGTGCTGATCTGAAGAATATGTTACCAGATCATTGTAATGCACAAAGAACTACCTTTAAAACTACAATGCCAAAATGGAGGGGGCATGGGAGGGCTCATAATTGACTGCAAACAAAAAAAAAAGTCTTCATATGACCATGTAAGCAGAAAAGTAAAAAAATAAAACAGTTATGTCTCTTGGAAGGAAGGGAGGGAAAAAAGCAAAAATCAAAAATGTCTGTAGGAGGAAGAGGTTAAAGGGAATGTGTCAGAAGGATCAACATTCCTAAGCCATCTAAATATGCATGTAGGTCATAGGAAGCTGAAAAAAATGTTACCTTGATATCTGTGATGCAATGTCTTATTCCAGAGAAATCTACATTCATGTACATGAGCTGTTAAGCTCTCTGGGTCACAAAGGACTGATCTGCATGAGAATCTGCCTCCAGAGTTTGTTTGTAATAAAAGGAGAAGTTGTCAGTGTGATATGTAATGTTTTCCAGTGTTACTAGTGTGGTGTAATGACCTCTCTCCACTCTCCTGATCTCACTGCAGAGCTGTGTGTGATTATACCTAACACATCTGCAGGTTCCTCTCAGTGCTTCAGGTTCCATCTCACTGGCAGACAGGGTTGCAATACCGCAGGGCTGTGAGAGCTGAAACTGCAAACGTGCTTGTTATGAGGCAAAGTTCAGTTCTACTTTTCTTTGTTATTTACATGTCTCACCCTGGTAGCTCCACTTTTCATGTAAAATAATATCTCGAGACAGATTCTCATGCGTTTTCATTGTCCGGCCCATAGCCTGGAACAGCTCATTTACATATAAGAAAAATGTGGCTTTCTCTGAAATAGGACAACAGATCTCAGATATCAAGGTATCTTTTTATTCAGCTTCCTATGACCTGCAAGCCCATTTAGACAGCCTAAGGGGGTTGATTCTACTTACAAATCTGTTTTAGACCCAGTTTTGTCTTCACAGGGATCACCAGATATGTTGTTTGACTTTAGGAGGTGTACAGAATGAAGCACTTTTTGAGATTGGGAGGCAACCACACCCAACTACACTTATGAAGCTGCTTTATTTCTTACATGGCCCACTTTTTACATAGCTTTAAAATGGCTCAAAATGCAAGGAAAGCAAATTAATTGAAGGATAAATCCTTTTTTATGGCCACCATATATATTCAGCTAGGTTCTTTAACTCCAAAATAAAAAATAGTAGTGATTTGGAATTCAAGTATTTGTATTAAACGAGCATTTGTTCATATTGTCTTTTCCTTTGTGATTAATTTCAGAATAATCACAATGTACCTTACAAGCAGTACAACACATTAGACATTTCTATTTTTTCAACTGTTTCTTTAAAATAAAATCAGTCACAGTGTGAACGTGGTTCTTACCTTTTACATTTTTGATTTGTAAGAACCATTCTCACTAACCACAATGTGGCATTAGAGACCTCACAGTAAGCAGCATAATTATAAAAGAAAAAAAATCAGTGTTTCTGCTTCCAATGAAAGAAACGCTGCATCTCGGGATATAGGGGAAATACAAATAAATGCCGCATTATATGGTGAAGATAAACACTGACATTTCACTTCCCGAAAGGTGTCAAATACATTAATATGAGCTTTAATGGTCTTTTCTATCAAGAGTTTGTAACACCCTGACCCGAGTGGTTCAAACGGCGAGGTTATTACCGTCATTCTTGTGTAAGGTCACAAATAAAAGAAGCAACAATCATTTCAGGTGCTTAGTGGAGGCTTTCTGCTTAATGGGGAACTGGAAAATGGAGAATCTGCCCACTTGCCTTCATTAAGCTTTTTATATCAAAAGTGTTATCTTTGATAAATGCTGAAAAAAGACATATTGAAGTCCTGCTGTCTTTTCTTACATAAATCAGGCAAAGCTGCACATATTTCCTGTAACTATTCAGAAGGCCGAGTGGAACAGGGATGTTAGCATCCAGCTTCATTCCTATCTCTTTTTCTTTAAACGACACTATAATCCGCCTTTTTTTTGTCTTTTCAGTCATTTCAGTTGCACAAAAATTTGCAACTTTTGGCATTACTCATAAGGGATCATTTTTACACCCAAATTTCATGTACAAATGCTATGTGTGTTTTTCATGGAGAGTACTTGTACCTTTGATAGTCTATGGGGTGATTTTTCATTAGCCGAGTGGCATTCAGAAAATCGTGGAGACATGTCCAGATTTGATCCTGGGGTCTGATCAAAATCAGCAATGCAAGTCAATGAGTCCATGAAAAAATTAGACTGCACTTAATTAACATCCGAGTGTACTGTAATCTGATTCTCACGGACTCTCCGAATAGAGAAGATGGACAAACTTTTTTTATACAAGAAAAATGGATGACACTCAAACCCCATTCTGGTCAAACTTTGATCCGTGGAAACATCGGACATGTGAATGAGCGCTAACAGTTGTAGATTTAGACATTCTATATAAACAAGGTTTAGAAATTGAGAACATTTGCTGCACTCAGTAGAAAGGTAAATCCGACAACCAAAACCAGCCACTTCCAGTATATATTTTTACAACGTATTAATTCTGGGAGGAATTTTTGTTTTTTTCTTCCCTTTTATAGAGATATACTACAAGTTTTCTGCACTACCAAGCATTGTACCAATACATATGTGGCAGTACATGTATTCAGGACCCTGTTCACATCACATTTTTTTTCTTTAATTGTTTCTCAGTTTCTTTTGGATGGAATTTTATAGTCTAACTATTCCATGCTGTTTTTGTAGTATACCGGTGCACACCAACCAGATAGAGTTCGAAAGGTCACTCTATTGGCCTCCATCTGAATACGCTCCTCGCAAACATGATCATTGGCATACCTACCAAACATAAAAAAGGTGATGTGACCAGGTCCTCACCAAGCATTTAACGTTTGTGAACATTTGCTTAATTTTTCTTGTCATTTTTTGAAGTGTTATGGTTTTCAAAATCATTTTCCCTTCCAGTTACTTCCAAATGTCTCGATGTGTTTACATACCGTGGATATTCTGTTCCCCAAAAGAAAGGTTTTTGAAGCTCTCCAGCTGGAAATCCTGAAGTTCACATAAAACAGAGAATGAATTATAGCACTACTCACTACTACAAAAAAATGCATTGTTTTTAATAATGATATAAAGTTCAACAGATCGACGGATCAATATATGAAGTATTCTCTTCTGTAGACCACATAATCAAATGTCACAATGTCATTTTACCATAGTGACTTCTATTAACCCCTGAATTGCATGGCTATTTATCATCTGGGAAAATAGACAGTTTGGAGCATCAAACAGCAAAACTTGCAGCAAATCAATCCAGTCCCAGGTCAAAGTGGGTGCACATAATATATACTTTATTACAATATTATAAATTAATAGTATGATAATAATAAAGCTATAATAAACTGTAGGAAGATTCAGCGAAACACAGTCAGGCTATGCTAAATTAACAGAACTTTCAAAAGTCAGTACTATTAGATCTCTAGTACTGAGTAGTTGTATTATGAAGGGATTTGTATGTCTCAATTTTATTAAAGGCGTTATGTACTACATTGATATTGATGATATCTTGGAAAAGTCATTAATATCAGACTGATGGGGGTCTGATACTCGGTACTCCCACTGATCAGCTGTTGAATAGTAGCAGGTAGCAGTGCGGCAATTCTCGTCCATGGGCACTAAGCATCGTATCGAACTGCGTTGTTCTGCTCCGAACATTGTTTGTATCAGAGCTGATGGTAGCTGATCAGTGGGAGTGCCGGACCTACATTGATCTGATAATAATGACTGACCTATGGCCAGATTATCCATATAAAAGTAGTGGACAACCCTTTGACTTATTGAAGTGTTGTCTGTTCTTTGTTGTTAGCAAATATTTTAGAGCTATTCAGGGATAAACACACTATTTTTAATGAGGGGTTTCCAATAGAGGCAGCAAACTGTCCTGAATATTCAGACATTGACAACTTGCACTATGTATATTTACTTTACTTAGGATTGTTCCAGGGTAATTAAAGAAACATGAAAAATGTCCATAAATAAATCTGTGTATATGTGCATGGTATGTAGTGTAAATATGTTAAGACTAGCTGAAGAGCCCAGCGCTGCCCGAGCATAGTAACTAACTACGGTTAGTTATAACAAATTATAATGATTATATCTATATATAAATAAAGCTGAGTGTAGAGCCCCGCCCACTCGGCATAGCCACATTCACTATAATATCCCATCATCCCATCAGTCAGAGCCACCAGACAACTACCACTAATATCCCACATCATCACGTCACAGCCGCCGGGCTACTACCCTTAATATCCCACATCATCCCATCAGCCAGAGCCACCGGACTACTACCCCTAATATACCACACCATCCCATCAGCCAGAGCCACCGGACTACTACCCCTAATATCCCATATCATCCCTTCAGCCAGAGCCACCGGACTACTACCCCTAATATCCCACATCATCCCATCAGCCTGGGGTCAGAACCAGAGCGCTGAGTGGAATGGTCCTAACTTCCATACCGGGGATCCCTTTAAGAGAGGCCTGCTGTCAGAACAAGAGCGCTGAGTGGATTTGCCCTGACTTCCATACCAATGATCCATTTAATTGAAGCCTGGGATGAAAATCAGAGCACTGAGGGATTAACCCTAACTTCCATACCAGAGATTCCTTTAAGAGAGGCCTGGGGTCAGTATCAAAGCGCAGAGTGGATTTGTCCTAACTTCCATACCGGTGATCCCTTAAAGAGGGGTCTTGGGTCAGAACCAGAGCGCTGAGTGGATTTGCCCTGACTTGCATACCAAAGATCCCTTTAATAGCACCCTGGGGTCAGAATCAAAGTGCTGAGGGATTTGCCCTAACTTCATGCAGGAGATCCCTTTAAGAGATCCTGGGGTCAGTACCAAAGCGCAGAGTGGATTTGCCCTAACTTCCATACCAATGATCCCTTTTAGAGACCCGGGGGTCAGAACCGCAGAGCTGAGTGGAACTGTCCTAACTTCTATACCAGGGATCCCTTTAGGAGAGGCCTGGGGTCAAAACCAAAGTGCTGGATGGATTTTCTCTGACTTCCATACCAATGATCCCTTTAAGAGGGAAGATGTGCCTATAGGATGGAGGATGTGTGATGTGTATATGGGCACGGGAGGGGGGATTCATTTCTGTCATGTGCTCTGTGCTCCTTTTGGGGGGTAGACAATGGCTAGGAGCTTATGTTCCCAGGGATGCTAGATTTCTCTCACCATGTCAGTGTCTGCTGAGGTGTTGTCAAGTGGGAAAACTTGCTCAAAGCAACCAATCACAGCTCAGCTTCTTTTAACCAGCTCTGGTGAAATGAGAGATGCTTAGTGATTGGTTGCAAGGAAAACTGTTGCTCATAGCAACCAATCACAGCTCAGCTTCTTTTGAACAGCTCTAGTGAATTGAAAGGTGCTTCGTGATTGGTTGGTGATACACACATACATACATTCAGTTTTATATATATAGATACTTATCTACCGACACTTTCTCCGGAATCCAGCGCCGTTCTGCTCTTTTTCTTAGTAACGTCACTGCTCATCAGACTATCAAGATCACTCTGTACTACTGTGCTCTATGCATGAGCTTAAAGGTTCTTTTACAATGTACAGTCATATGTAAAAGTTTGGGCACCCCTATTAATGTTAACCTTTTTTCTTTATAACAATTTTGGTTTTTGCAACAGCTATTTCAGTTTCATATATCTAATAACTGATGGACTCAGTTATATTTCTGGATTCAAATGAGGTTTATTGTACTAACAGAAAATGTGCAATCTGCATTTAAACAAAATTTGACCGGTGCAAAAGTATGGGCACCCTTATCATTTTCTTGATTTGAACACTCCTAACTACTTTTTACTGACTTCCTGAAGCACTAAATTGGTTTTGTAACCTCATTGAGCTTTGAACTTCATAGCCAGGTGAATCAAATCATGAGAAAAGGTATTTAAAGTGGCCACTTGCAAGTAGTTCTCCTATTTGATTCTCCTATGAAGAGTGGCTTCATGGGCTCCTCAAAACAACTCTCAAATGATCTGAAAACAAAGATTATTCAACATAGCTTTTCAGGGGAAGGATACAAAAAGTTGTCTCAGAGATTTAACCAGTCAGTTTCCACTGTGAGGAACATAGTAAGGAAATGGAAGAACACAGGTACAGTTCTTGTTAAGCCCAGAAGTGGCAGGCCAAGAAAAATATCAGAAAGGCAGAGAAGAAGAATGGTGAGAACAGTCAAGGACAATCCACAGACCACCTCCAAAGACCTGCAGCATCATCTTGCTGCAGATGGTGTCACTGTGCATCGGTCAACAATACAGCGCATGCATAACGCCTTTTTGTATGACCAAACAACTCAATCTTTGTTTCATCAGTTCACAGGACCTTCTTCCAAAATGTAACTGGCTTGTCCAAATGTGCTTTTGCATACATCAGGCGACTCTGTTTGTGGCGTGCTTGCAGAAATGGCTTCTTTTGCATCACTCTCCCATACAGCTTCTCCTTGTGCAAAGTGCGCTGTATTGTTGACCGATGCACAGTGACACCATCTGCGGCAAGATGATGCTGCAGGTCTTTGGAGGTGGTCTGTGGATTGTCCTTGACTGTTCTCACCATTCTTCTTCTCTGCCTTTCTGATATTTTTCTTGGCCTGCCACTTCTGGGCTTAACAAGAACTGTACCTGTGTTCTACCATTTCCTTACTATGTTCCTCACAGTGGAAACTGACAGGTTAAATCTCTGAGACAACTTTTTGTATCCTTCCCCTGAAAAGCTATGTTGAATAATCTTTGTTTTCAGATCATTTGAGAGTTGTTTTGAGGAGCCCATGATGCCACTCTTCATAGGAGAATCAAATAGGAGAACTACTTGCAAGTGGCCACCTTAAATACCTTTTCTCATGATTTGATACACCTGGCTATGAAGTTCAAACCTCAATGAGGTTACAAAACCAATTTAGTGCTTCAGGAAGTCAGTAAAAAGTAGTTAGGAGTGTTCAAATCAAGAAAATGATAAGGGTGCCCATACTTTTGCACCGGTCAAATTTTGTTTAAATGCAGATTGCACATTTTCTGTTAGTACAATAAACCTCATTTGAATCCAGAAATATAACTGAATCCATCAGTTATTAGATATATGAAACTGAAATACCTGTTGCAAAAACCAAAATTGTTATAAAGAAAAAAGGTTAACATTAATAGGGGTGCCCAAACTTTTACATGTGACTGTAAATATATGAAGCTACACACACTTACAACCTAAAAGTAATTAATGGGTCATGTTGCACGCAGTGTGACCCAGGTCGTCTGAAGAGTGGTAACGTTACTGAGAAGAGTACTGGATACTGGAGAGAGCAGCAGTAGGTGAGTATATTAATATACTCACACTATAAACCATACACATAAACACATTTAGTTAAGAAAAATATTAATGGGAATGCTTCTTTAATTGTACTCCTATTAAACTCCTGGTATTGTAGTGAATTTAGAAATACTATTGGTGCTCTAAGATAAAAAAAAAAGGAGTACTTTATATTCTTTATACATTGTAGTTATGGCTTAATTAAGATATATCTAGAATTTTATTTAACCCCTTCACGACCTATTACATATAGGCAAGTAATAGATCTTGTCCCTGCATTTGATGCAGCTTACGGTGATAAGCCTGCATATTTTCCGGCACATGACAGCTGATTTGATGTGCTTCCAACAGCTGTCATGTACCTACAACACGTGTGGAATCGCAAACATACCCGCGGCTGTTAACTTGTTAAATGCCGCTGTCAATATCTAACAGCGGCATTTAATTCACACAAACCAGATGCGTGTTATAAGATCCGCCCATCGGCGCCCCTGTCTCCTGATCGTGGAGTGCAGATGGATTGTCATGACCTGCCAGCATTCATAGGAGATGATGATTTCATAGGAGATGATGATATCTGCTACACATAGCAGGGCTGACAGATGATCATAGCTTCAAGTCTCCTAAAGGGACTATGGAAGCAAGTAAAAAGTAGAAGAAAAGTTTTAAAAAATATTGAAAAAATAAAAAAATATAAAAAATCACCTCCTTTTTGCCCATTCAAAATAAAATAATAAAAAAAGTTTGGCTCTGGGAGGAAGGGGAGCAATAATTGAAAAAGTTTAAAAAAAAATCACAAGGTCGTGAAGGGGTTAATGAAGAGGTCAAACATTTATTTGTTGGAGCTATTTTTTGAGGTTGCTTTTTTCTTTAATATCACAAAACAATCACTGACCTCAGGGAGACCAGTCAAAGAAAACACTGCGGCAGCCGGCAAAGGCGCTCAATCAGTGAAATCCAAGGTGCAATGCTCCCTGGGAAATACGAATATGCAAATAAAGTCTGTGGAGCCTCATTTAAGAGTCTCAAACACAGGACTAGCCAGATCTTCCTCCAGGGAAGGACCCAGCCAAGGGGTGGCTCCTTTCGGAAACCACCATTACCACCATATTAAGTGGCCCTTTAAGTCAATATCCAGCTCTTTACGAGTTTACAGATATGACAAGGGAAATACCAAGGCCAGGTATCCATCCACAGACAGCTGTTTCGGGGTGTTGCCCCTCAGCAGTGTGGAGTAGGATTCTGGCTAGGTGGGAGCAATGCCTAGTAGACCAACATCACGAAACAATCACTGACCTCAGGGAGACCAGTCAAAGAAAACACTGCGGCAGCCGGCAAAGGCGCTCAATCAGTGAAATCCTAGGTGCAATGCTCCCTGGGAATACGAATATGCAAATAAAGTCCATGGAGCCACATTTAAGAGTCTCAAACACGGAACTAGCCAGATCTTCCTCCAGGGAAGGACCCAGCCTGGAGGAAGATCTGGCTAGTCCCATGTTTGAGACTCTTAAATGAGGCTCCACGGACTTTATTTGCATATTCGTTTTTTCTTTAATAAGAAGACCAACATCTCCGGGTCTCCTTCATGGATATATTGCGCCACTGCAAAAAATTGACCTGCAATTTCTTTTTCTCCACCATGTATTTTTCAAAATCTGAAGTGCAAAAAACATTGAACACGCTGACTATATGAACAGCAGAGAGAATTTACAAGAGAAATGAATAGAAACTGTCTTTCAAGCATTTTTAACTCTTTAACGACCAGAGGTATTTTTTGTTTTGCGTTTTCATTTTTTGCTCCTCTTTTCTCAGTGCCATAACTTTTTTATTTTTTGGTCAAAATGGCAATGTGAGGGCTTGTTTTTTGTGGCATTTTTGTACTTTTGAGTGACACCATTGGTTCCATCATGTCGTGTACTGGAAACCGGGGAAAAAAATTCCAAGTGCGGTGAAATTGCAAAAAAAGTGCAATCCCACAATTGTTTTGTTTTTTTCAACATCTTCACTAAATGCTAAAACTGACCTGCCATTATGCATCTCTGGGTCATTGCGAGTTCAAAGACACCAAACATGTCTAGGTTACTTTTTTTCTAAGTGGTGAAAAAAAATTCCAAACTAGAAAAAGGCGCCATATTTTTTTTCATGATCTCGGATTGGGTGAGAGCTTATTTTTTGCGCCTCGAGCTGATGTTTTTAATGATGCCATTTTGGTGCAGATACGATCTTTTGATCACGCCTTATTGCATTTTAATGCAATGTCACGGCGACCAAAAAACATAATTTTGGCGTTTTGACTTTTTTTTTCTCGCTACGCTGTTTAGCAATCAGGTTAATCCTTTTTATATTTGATAGATAGGGCAATTCTGAATGCGGTGATACCAAATATATGTATGTTTGATTTTTTTTATTGTTTTATTTTGAATGGGGTGAAAGAGGGGTGATTTGAACTTTATTGTATTTTTTATTTTTTTTATATTTTTAAAAACTTTTTTTTACTTTTGGCATGCTTCAATAGTCTCCATGGGAGACTAGAAGCTGCCATAACCCGATCGACTCTGCTACATACAGGCAATGATCAGATCGCCTGTATGTAGCAGAATTGTTGACTTGCTATGAGCGCCGACCACTGGACGGCGCTCATAGCAATCTGGAAGTGACAACCATAGAGGTCTCCAGAAGACCTCTGGTTGGCATGCCAACCTATCGGTGACCTGCGATCACGTGACAGGGGTCACTGATAGGCGGATTTCTGGCCCGATGGCCGGAAGCGAGCGTTAAATGCTGCTGTCAGAGTTTAACAGCGGCATTTAACTGGTTAGTAGCTGCGGGTGGATCGCGATTCCACCTGCAGCTTTTCCGGGCACATATCAGCTGTTTAAAACAGCCGACATGTGACGGGAAAGACGTGGGCTCACCATCAAAGGTAGGGAGTCCAACATCGGCGTAAATGTATGCCCAATGTCCAAAAGGTGTTAAGTGATTTTTCAAACATTTGAATTAGAGTAGATCCGCTCCAAAAGCCTCTGCCTGCACTTAGCCAAACAATGCTTTATACAGATTGGTGTCATCAACTAAAAACAAAACAGGGGAATCCTTCAGAAATCAACATTATACCGTAATTTAGTAAAGTTTTGAAAGATTGATGGTAATCTGTGAATCTCCATAACTCTGAGCTGCGTTATTGAGACCACCTCCGTACAAGACTGTGACTGTGTTTTATGATTGGTAATCTTCTCCATTAGTTCTGTAAACTAGGATTCTCTTAGATAAGACCATTATGACAAGTGTTTAAAAACACCCAACTGTTTATACAGATCAAGCCAACGATAGTGTGTCTAATCCTTTCTTCGCACAAACACACTTGTAGATATCGATGTATCCTCGTCAATGGCACATTCATCTCATTCTTATATTCTGCTTATTGTGTTGGCCATCAGCCATTCTAGCCTAAACAAATATTTTTCAAGACGAAAGACATCCAAGCAAAAGGAACAATGGAAATGCAATTCTTTGAAATAACTTTTTAGAGTCACTACAGCAATAAAACAATAGAGAACACTTACTGATTTGGTTTGTCGTCGCACTGTAAAATGCATTTACAGTGGTAGGACTGGTGTACCATCTGCACAGAAACATATATATTAGAACGGAAATACAGTAAAATATAAAATCCCAAATAAATCAATTCATACATGAACAAAGGTTTTCCTATAATCCGTACATTTTAAACAAGGAAGTATAAGTCACCGGAAAGATAGAAAAGATGTGAGGCAGGTCACTTATGTGCCTCCTCCTTCCAATCTCTTTGTCAAGGAAAGGTTTGCAAAGTAAGAAAACAATGTGTGTTTTTGAGCATAGAGAACCTGTGTTTCTAAAATGCCATGTTTTTCTTATATTTTTTTCTGGTTGAGATTTATATTAGTTATCGTAGCAAAATATCTGCAGTTTCAGATTTGGACAATAAATCCCAAAGGAACATTGCTGAGCAGATAAAAGTTATATAGTGTAGAAAGTAATTGTGCACCAGTCAGATGTCTCCTTAATACCAAGGTTACTTTGTATTTCTATTTCATACTTTACCATCTCCAAGTTGTTCTATGTAATGTGTTGCTTTAACGACTTCCACTTTGAAATGCTAATTACATTGGTTTGCAATGTTTAAAAATAAAAAATGAAGCTTTACCACTGTCTCTGGTCTTTGTTAACATGGTTGCAGTGGTAATGTTATTCCTACAGTATAAAGCCCCCGTCTCACATAGCGAGATCACTAAGGTGTCACCGATTTTGTGACGCAACAGCGATCTTGTCTGCGATCTCGCTACATGTGACACATAGCGGCGACTGGCCCCCCCGCTGGATATCGCTGATCATGCTCGAATGTCCTGGGCCATTTTTTCATAGTCGGTGCCCCGCTAACCAGCATACATCGCTGTGTTTGATTCCGACAAGCGACCTCGTTGGCGACGCAGAACTCAGGGACGCAGGCGAGAATCATTCAGAATAGCTGCTGTGTGACAACACACCAGCGATCCTTACCAGGTCGTATCGTTGTCGGGATCGCTGGGGCGTCGTTGAAGAGATCTGCCTGTTTGGCAGCTTACTAGCGACCGATCCCTACCAGGTCGTATCGTTGTCGGGATCGCTGGTGCGTCGCTATGTGAAACGGGACCCTAAGACTGCTGCAGCTAATGACTAGGCTCAGCAGTGACGTCAGGAAAGATGGAGCAAGAACACTGAACCCAGTGATTTCCTGCAGTGGTCAGGCATTGTAAATGTGATGTCACTGCAGCAATGTGCTGTGCACATGTCACTGCTGCTGTCATGTCCACTAAGACAAATGGGAGCCAGAAGCATAAACACCACCACCACATTTATTTCCCGAGCAGCAGTGTCAACCTTTCTCATTTTTTTTAAATACCAAGAATGCAGTGGAGAGGCAACTCTAGAGTTGGGGCCAGTCAGTAAAGTTAATTTTATTTTTAAACATGACAAGTCTATGGCGAAATAAAGTTGAAAAGTGGACAACCCCTTTAAACCACAACAGTTTATATTTGTAGCTCAAATAGTGCCTTAAAAAGTCTTTTCATTTCGCTATAGATATTCTCTCCAGGATGCACCAGACCTAGATGAGAGGGCAACCAGTCAAGTGAACAACCACTTTCATCATCATGTATGGGCCATATTATGGAGCTGTAATGGGGCACTCATATATGTTTTTGAGGCATTTATGGTGCCTCTATATCTGGAATAAAAAAGCTGTTTCTGGCTCAGTACAAAGCCGTATGTTCAAGACTTCGTGCACCCTGTGGGGGTCTGTACCGGCCTGCCGGGGGGCTGTGCCGGCCTGCCGGTGGTCTGTGCACCCTGTGGGGGTCTGTACCGGCCTGCCGGGGGGCTGTGCCGGCCTGCCGGGGGGCTGTGCTGATGTCCGGGGGTCTGTGCAAGCATCGTCCGATGGGACTACAAGTCCCATCTGGCGATGCCTGCTACCATGATAGTGATTGACACATTAGCCAATGATGGGACAGTAGTAGTCCCATCATCCGGCTAATGTGTTAAATGTTAAAAAAAAAAAAAAAAAAAAAAATACTACATACATACTACATGCATGCTACATACATACTACATGCTACATACATACTACATACATACTACATACATACTACATACATACCACATATATACTACATACATACTACATACATAACACATATATACTACATACATACTACATACATACTACATACATACTACATATATACTACATGCATGCTACATACATACTACATGCTACATACATACTACATACATACTACATGCATGCTACATACATACTACATGCTACATACATACTACATATATACTACATGCATGCTACATACATACTACATGCTACATACATACTACATATATACTACATACATACTACATACATACATGCATGCTACATACATACTACATGCTACATACATACTACATATATACTACATGCATGCTACATACATACTACATGCTACATACATACTACATGCTACATACATACTACATATATACTACATACATACTACATACATACTACATGCATGCTACATACATGCTACATGCTACATACATACTACATATATACTACATGCTACATACATACTACATATATACTACATACATACTACATACATACTACATGCATGCTACATACATACTACATGCTACATACATACTACATATATACTACATGCATGCTACATACATACTACATGCTACATACATACTACATATATACTACATACATACTACATACATACTACATGCTACATACATACTACATATATACTACATGCATGCTACATACATACTACATGCTACATACATACTACATATATACTACATGCATGCTACATACATACTGCATGCTACATGCATGCTACATACATACTACATACATACTACATGCTACATACATACCACATATATACTACATACATACTACATACAATACATTCATACAATACATACATAGACATACAGTACATATAACATAGAGTAACATACTTACCAATACTTGTCACATTGTTCCCCGAAGCCATTGTCTTTTACGGAATAAATATTAACATAACAAACCACAAAAATACTCACCCACGATCCGAAGCAGTCCACGAGTGTGTCCCACGACGATCTTGGGTAGAGAACTGCAGCATCAGCTGTTGCTGCCGTTCTCTACAGGCTGCAGGAATCCAATGACGGAAGGTAGGTATCCTTCCGCACTGTATTCCTCCGCCACTTAAAAAAAAAAAAAAGTCCCTAGTCTCACTTTATGCCATTGCTGCGTGGGAATTTCCCACACAGCAATGGCATAAAGTGAGACTAGGGACTTTTTTTTTTTTAAGTGGCGGAGGAATACAGTGCGGAAGGATACCTACCTTCCGTCATTGGATTCCTGCAGCCCGTAGAGAACGGCAGCAACAGCTGATGCTGCAGTTCTCTACCCAAGATCGTCGTGGGACCCACTCGTGGACTGCTTCGGATCGTGGGTGAGTATTTTTGTGGTTTGTTATGTTAATATTTATTCCGTAAAAGACAATGGCTTCGGGGAACAATGTGACAAGTATTGGTAAGTATGTTACTCTATGTTATATGTACTGTATGTCTATGTATGTATTGTATGAATGTATTGTATGTAGTATGTATGTAGTATATATGTGGTATGTATGTAGCATGTAGTATGTATGTAGTATGTATGTAGCATGCATGTAGCATGCAGTATGTATGTAGCATGCATGTAGTATATATGTAGTATGTATGTAGCATGTAGTATGTATGTAGCATGCATGTAGTATATATGTAGTATGTATGTAGCATGTAGTATGTATGTAGTATGTATGTGGTATGTATGTAGTATATATGTAGTATGTATGTAGCATGTAGTATGTATGTAGCATGCATGTAGTATATATGTAGTATGTATGTAGCATGCAGTATGTATGTAGCATATATGTAGTATGTATGTAGCATGCAGTATGTATGTAGCATATATGTAGTATGTATGTAGTATGTATGTAGCATGCATGTAGTATATATGTAGTATGTATGTAGCATATATGTAGTATGTATGTAGCATGTAGTATATATGTAGTATGCATGTTGCATGCATGTAGTATATATGTAGTATGTATGTTGCATGTAGTATGTATGTAGTATGTATGTTGCATGTAGTATATATGTAGTATGAATGTAGCATGTATGTAGTATGTAGTATGAATGCAGCATGTATGTAGTATGCATGTTGTATGTATGTAGCATGTAATTTTTTTTTTTTTTTTTTTGCATTCAACACATTAGCCGGATGATGGGACTACTACTGTCCCATCATTGGCTAATGTGTCAATCACTGTCATGGTAGCAGGCATCGCCCGATGGGACTTGTAGTCCCATCGGACGATGCCTGCACAGACCCCCGAAGCCTGCACAGCCCCCCGGCAGGCCGGCACAGCCCCCCCGGAGCCTGCACAGCCCCCCGGCAGGCCGGCACAGCCCCCCGGCAGGCCGTCACAGCCCACCGGAGCCTGCACAGCCCCCCTGGCAGGCCGGCACAGCCCCCCGGCAGGCCGGCACAGACCACCGGAGCCTGCACAGACCCCCTGGCAGGCCGGCACAGCCCCCCGAAAGGCCCGTACAGACCCCAGAGAGGCTGTACAAGGGAAAAACAGGATTTTTCTTATTCCGATACCGGAAGTCCCATAGACTTGAATGGGACTTCCGGTATCGGAATCGGCGATACCGATACTTTTTTTTAAGATCGGCCGATCCATTCCGATCCGATACTTTGAAGTATCGGACGGTATCGCTCAACTCTAGTGCTGATATTAAAAGGGTTTTCCAATATATAGGACCCCCAAAGTCACTTTAAAACTGAATAAGGTCCTAAAAAATATATTTAGTAAATTTTCTTGAAAAAATAAAGAATTACTGCTACAATTTTAAAACTTCTAACATCCTAACAAAATAAAAAAAACATGTTATAGATGGTGCTCATGTAAAGAGGACACGTGGTAAATGCTATTTATGAGCTATTTTGTGTGGTATGACTATTTGGATTAAAGGGACAATTATTAAAAGTTTGTAAATTGCTAATTTATTTTTATAACTAAATGCAAAGCATATCGACCTAAATTTACCATTGTCATAAAATATAATGCATCACCAAAAACAATTTCATAATCACTGGGATAAGCTGAAATATTCCAGAGTTATTGCTATATAAAGTAACAGATTTGAAAAATTTGGCCTAGTCACTAAGGCATTAAAAAAATAAAATAAATAAAAGGAAATAATTATAATAATGTTCCTACACTGGATGGTATCCAAAAGAGTTGGTTAGGTTTTTTTTTTTGGGGGGGGGTTCAAAAGATAGAAAAAGTTTTAGAAATTATTTATCAGTAATTCTTTTTTCATCATAAAAACTAATGGAATGAGACTGAAAATTTATGGGTCACAATGATGAATCAGCGCTGAGAACCAAACACTCCCAGCCACCTAGCACGGATCTGCACCACAAGCCCGTCCACGTGAGTTGAGCTGTGCTGCAGTTTCCCTGCACTAATGGTGGCTAAGACACTGCTGTGCACGGTAGCCTGTGTAAAGACCACAGAATTAAAATAGCACTGATATATTTTCATTCTCAGGATTCTGTCATCGTAGAGGTTGGTACCCCTACTGATCAAAAACCGATGGCATATACTAGCCAAAAATTGATTCCAGAGTAAAATGGATTGGCAACATCCTTGGAGTTATTGCACGAGCTACCACCTGCGTCACTTAAAACAGGTCAGTACTATAGATAAATCTTTAAGTACTGAAATTATTTTTAAAAGTATACTGGATCTCTGGTGAAAAAGAAAACTTAAAGAGAACCTGTCACCAGGTCAAAAGTGGTCAGTTCTTGCTCTCATTGTATTCCTGCTGCCACTCTGAGTATTCTATATGCAATTTATGTTAGCTATTTCTCTCTGTTTAGTGCAAAGAGGACAAAAAGAACCCGAGTATTTCAAGTCTTCTCCCATTCTGCCCCTTTTTGACTAAAATGTGTAGCCTGTAGGTAAATTAAGCTAATAAACAGCATACTGCAATTATTTTTTCATTTTTATTTTAAATATAGACTAGAAACTTGATTTATATACTCTAGCGCCAATATCTTAAAATGTTTTATGTTGAACACTAGATGTACTGTATGCCTAAAAGGAAATATGTCAGCAGGTTTTTGCTAGCTCATATGAAACCAGCATAATGTAGGCAAAGAGACCCTGAATCTAATGATGTATCACTTAGTTTACTGGGTTTAGCCATTCTGACACAATCAGATTTCTTAAATTTAGCAACACAGCAGAGCTGAGAAAGCTTACCCCGCCCACACCAGGGTCTGTATACATATTGTTTATAGATAGTGAGCTGCCTATCAGAGGAGGGGGCAGAGTCAGGCTAGCATGCACACGATGCTGTAGCTGCTGTAGTTCGAAAAATGGTAATCACCAAGTGAAAAAACCTTAAGTGTATGTAAACAACAGCACATTGACTTTGAAATCTACAGTATGTTTTAACCTCTACCTTATGCTGTTCTCAGATTACACGGCAAAAAACTGCTGACAGTTTCCCTTTAAGACAAAAAAATATTAATTGCACACCAAACAAATAAAATTACCACCACTTAGATGACAATGAAATGTAAAACTCATTACTTACTCTTTTTTTGGAACTTCTTTCCTCAGCCAATAAAAATCTGATTGTGATAGAAAATGTAGTGTCTGCAGTATATTTCCAAAATAGTCTGACTCAGAAAATTTCAGCTGTGTAAAAAAGCATATTTTGTTAAAAATCATAGATGAAATGAGAAAATTATAATTTATGCTGACAATTCAACGAAACTCAAGCAAAAGCTTATAAATATTTGAATATGAAGTTTATGCTCACAGTGATCTTCAAAGAGGAAAAAAAAACTTGAAGATCTCAACTGAATGCCTATAACTGAGGCCAAAATTTCAACTATAATGAATAATATATAAATAATGATACCATTGTAAAAAGAATTACAGAAATATAAGTTAATAATCCAGCACTCAATAATCCCTCAAACTATTCCTTTATTCCATGTAACACAGTATAGACACAGCTAAAATATTCCAAGCCTATCCTGACCACAAGTAAGAGCCCGGGCCGCTGTTAGGAGCAGGCAAACTAGGCACTTCATTTAACGGCCTGAACTCAGAGCATGTAAATACTACCGAAATGTTTCTGAGATGGTGCACATGTTAGCATTTGAGACCCCACTGTAAACTTTTCCCCAGAGCCCCACTTTGTCTAAAACTGGCCATGATAAAAGCGGGGTACCCGCTTCAAACTTGTAGGTTTTGAAGATTTTTACTGTGTCAGTCGTGTTACATAGAATAAAGAAACAAAGATTTTAAGGATTATTGAATGTTGGTGTCAGGGTCCTGACAGCGCCGGCGTACAGCCTCCACTAAGCAGGGACTCACCCGCACTGTAGGGACCCCTGGGGACAAGAACAGCCGGAAAATAAAGATGCACAGGACCTGAATGTAGAAGTTTAGCAAGCCGGCACAGGACCTACGGTCATGTGAACGGTCATGTGACTGCAAGGGGGCGGGGCTTAGCGACCTGCTTTCAAAGAAGGTAGAAAACTCAAAGTCGGGCAAAGCGGGGGTCATGCACAGTACAGGCAAGCGAGGTAAAGGAGGGATAAACAGACGGGAGGTCAGACAAAGCCAAAGGTCATACACAAGATATCAGTAAAGTACCAAGGATGAGACAGAATGGATAGTCAGGGCCAAGCAGAGATCAAAACCAAACAGACGTAGAAGGTACCAAGCAGAATCCAAAGCAATATCCAGAGAACAGACCGAGTCATACACAGAGACTCATGCAACCAGAACACAGCACTAACACACTCAGGGGTCACCACACAATGCCAAGGGCGAAAGTATAACTGGCGGGGGATGGGAGCTTCCTGAGGCAATAAGAAGCCTCCCCAGAACCAATGAGAGGCCACCATAATAGGTCCCAGGTGTGCAGGTGAGAGTCTGCACTGAGGTCAGAACATTAACCCCAGCAGTGCCGGTCACCCAGCACTGGTTGTCATGATCTCAGTGCGGGTTTGACTCGCACACGTGGGGTTAATGTTTGGAACCAGTGCTGATGAGTGGCATTTCTGGGGTTAAAGGTTGTGATCCCGGTGCAGGCTTACCTGCACACCTGGGGCTATGATTGTGGCCTCTCCCTGGTTCTGGGGGAGGCTTCTTATATCCTCAGGACGCTCCCATCCCTGTCAGTTATACTTTCGCCCTTGGCATTGTGTGGTGACCCCTGAGTGTGTTTGTGCTGTGTTCTGGTTACTTGATTCTCTGTGTATGACTCGGTCTGTTCCCTGGATATCGCTTTGGATTCTGCCTGGTACCTTATATGTCTGTTTGGTTTTGATCTCTGCTTGGCCCTGATTATCCGCTCTGTCTCCTTCCTGGTACTGTACTGTGATCCTGTGTATGACCTTTGGCTTTGTCTGACCTCCCATCTGTTTATCTCTCCTGTACCTCGCTGGTCTGTACTGTGCATAACCTCTGCTTTGCTTGGACTCTGAGTTCTCTTCCTTCTCTGTGTGCAGGACGCTAAGCCCCGCCCCCTTGCAGTCACATGACCATTCACATGACCATAGGTCCCCTTTCTTGATTAACTATGGGTTCAGTCCTCATTTTGGTGAGTTTTCTCGTCTGGATTCGGGGTGTCTCGGGGCTGAGGATTCTGTTCAGCGGTTAAAAGATACATGGGCAGAAGTCCAGCGGCGTATATCTAGGTCTCAAGGCAGGTATAAGTTTTTCGCGGACAGGAAACGAACACCTGGTCCCATGTTTCGGGTGGGAGAGAAAGTTTGGCTCTCCACGCGAAACATTAAGTTAAAGATTCTGTCAGCCAAGTTGGGACCCAAATTCATTGGCCCGTACAAGATTGTGGAAAAAATCAATCCAGTGGCGTATAGGCTGTGCCTTCCACCCTCTTTCAAGATCCCTAACGTCTTCCACAAATTTCTACTGAAACCTTTTGAAGCAGTACGGGGAGACTCCGAGTCTGCTGCTCCTCCGATTTTGGTCGAGGGGCAGGTGGAGTATGAGGTTGGTCATATCGTAGATTCCAGGTTGGTACGGCGGTCGGTACAGTACCTGGTTCATTGGAAGGGGTATGGACCGGAGGACAGGTCCTGGGTACCAGCCCGGTTGATGCATGCTGATCGCCTGGTGCGGGCTTTCCATGCTAAGTACCCGGGCAAGCCTGGGGGTCCAGAGGCCCCCCGTTGAGAGGGGGGTACTGTCATGATCTCAGTGCGGGTTTGACTCGCACACGTGGGGTTAATGTTTGGAACCAGTGCTGATGACTGGCATTTCTGGGGTTAAAGGTTGTGGTCCCGGTGCAGGCTTACCTGCACACCTGGGGCTATGATTGTGGCCTCTCCCTGGTTCTGGGGGAGGCTTCTTATAGCCTCAGGACGCTCCCATCCCTGTCAGTTATACTTTCGCCCTTGGCATTGTGTGGTGACCCCTGAGTGTGTTTGTGCTGTGTTCTGGTTACTTGATTCTCTGTGTATGACTCGGTCTGTTCCCTGGATATCGCTTTGGATTCTGCCTGGTACCTTATATGTCTGTTTGGTTTTGATCTCTGCTTGGCCCTGATTATCCGCTCTGTCTCCTCCCTGGTACTGTACTGTGATCCTGTGTATGACCTTTGGCTTTGTCTGACCTCCCATCTGTTTATCTCTCCTGTACCTCGCTGGTCTGTACTGTGCATAACCTCTGCTTTGCTTGGACTCTGATTTCTCTTCCTTCTCTGTGTGCAGGACGCTAAGCCCCGCCCCCTTGCAGTCACATGACCATTCACATGACCATAGGTCCTATGCTGGCTTCCTAAACTTCAGCATCCACAGGTCCTGTGCATCGGTACTTTCTGGCTGTACCTGACCCCGGTACCCCTACATTGCGGGTGAGTCACTGCTCAGCGGAGGCTGCACGCCGGCGCTGACACTCAGGACACGCGCACTGGCTCAGTGAGCAAGTACAGTGCGGTGTTCCTGACACTGGTATCACGACAGTTGGAAACATGATAAAAATGTAGGAATCTAAATCTGACCACAGATAATAATATTCAGGTGTCTGCTCCAAATCTTCTAGAATAGAGATCAGATAGGTTGGAAATTGCAGCAGAGTATGGTCGGTTTCACACATTTCCAACATTCATGGGCTCCTGGCTAGAACTCAAGCAGCCTCAATTATGAATATGAGGCTGTTGAGTTCACGTCAAAAACTGGAGGCCAGTCTGGACAAAGCGGTCTATATTAATGCCGTGAATATCAAATATGTAGTACAGGCATAAAGCATACCAGAGGGTGTAATACAGATCTTGAGAAATGGGTCTTTTCAATAGGTCAAAGTGTCCAATTCTTGCTTTTAGCTTACTACTGCTGATACTTTTAGTAATCAGATTTTTTTGTCTGCCATACAGGTTCCAGAGATATGGGGCTTGGTGTTTAGTACTAATTTGAAGTTAATTTCTTACAGGATTCTCTAGAGGGGTGTCAATAGGCTTTTCTGCATTATTTTCGAGTAAGCAACACCCACTTAGTAAAGACCATAAAAAGTATCTTGCTGTGCAAGATGTGAGCACGTTGTGCATTTGGAAGCCCAGATACTGGATCTAAATGTGCAGCTGGCAACACTGAGATCCATAGACAATATGGAAAGGAGTCTTCTGCTCACTGAGCAGACGCTCAATGGGATAGATGAGGGGGGAAGCTAGGTTGGAGCTGCAGGACAATGAAGCAGCTAGCTGGGTGACAGTTAGAAGGCGGGGTAGAGTGAAGAGCACCAGGGAGGCTAGTCCTGATCTGGCACACCCCAATAAGTTTGCTAAGTTGGCAGATGAGGGGAGTGTTAGTGCAGGAGTAGCACTGCTGCAGCAAGGCATGTCCTCTGAAAGCCGGAGGAGTGTCTGCTCCAGTAAGGGGGGAAATAGGAGAGCAGGGCAGGCCAGACAGGTTCTGGTAGTGGGAGACTCAATTATTAGGGGAACAGATAGGGCAATCTGTCACAAAGACAGGGATCATCAAACGGTGTGCTGCCTACCTGGCGCTCGAGTCCGACACATCGCTGATCGGGTTGACAGATTACTGGGAGGGGCTGGTGAGGATCCAGCGGTCATGGTGCACATTGGCACAAATGACAAAGTTAGAGGTAGGTGGAAGGTCCTTAAAGATGATTTCAGGGAATTAGGTTGTAAGCTTAAAGCAAGGACCTCCAAGGTGGTATTTTCGGAAATACTTCCTGTACCACGTGCCACGCCAGAGAGGCAACGGGAGATTAGGGAGGTTAATAAGTGGCTCAGGAATTGGTGTAGGAAGGAGGGGTTTGGGTTCCTGCAGACCTGGGTTGACTTCTCAGTTGGCTACAGGTTCTACGCTAGGGACGAGCTGCACCTCAATGGGGAGGGTGCAGCTGTGCTGGGGGAGAAAATGGCTAGAAAGTTGGAGGAGTGTTTAAACTAGGGACGTGGGGAGGGTATTCCTTTTATAGGAGGGGAAAACAGTGCAGATAGAGACCTGGGCACAAATAATGACATTGGGGGTGGGGGTGGCATGGGGGGTGAGGTTAGAACAGTTAATAATTTAAGAAAGAATAGAGGTACAGAGAGATACATAAAGTGCATGTATACTAATGCCAGAAGCCTTGCCAACAAAATGGAGGAATTGGAGTTAATGTTGTTGGAACATAATTATGACATGGTGGGGATATCTGAGACATGGCTGGATGAGAGCCACGACTGGGCGGTTAATTTACAGGGCTATAGTCTGTTCAGAAATGACCGAACAAATAAGCGAGGGGGAGGCGTGTGTTTATATGTAAAATCATCCTTAAAACCCATCCTGCATGATAATATATATGAATCTAATGAAAATGTAGAGTCCCTGTGGGTAGAGATAAGGGGAGGGGGGGAAAATAATAAATTACTGATAGGGGTTTGTTATAAGTCTCCAAAAATAATGGAAGCAACAGAGAATATCCTCATAAAGCAAATAGATGAAGCTGCTACTCAAGGAGAAGTCATTATTATGGGGGACTTCAACTACCCTGAAATACATTGGGGAACAGAAACCTGCAGTTCCAGCAAAGGTAATAGGTTTTTGACTACTATGAGAGACAATTACCTTTCACAACTGGTTCAGGACCCAACAAGAGGGGGGGCACTGCTAGACCTAATATTATCCAACAGGCCAGACCGAATATCAAATGTAAGGGTTGGGGGTCACTTGGGTAACAGTGATCACAAATTAATAAGTTTTCATGTATCCTTTAATAAGATGTGTAGTGGAGGGGTTACAAGGACACTAAACTTCAGGAAAGCAAATTTCCAACGGATGAGAGATGATCTTGGTGCAATTAACTGGGATGATATCCTGAGACATAAAAATACACAAAGAAAATGGGAGACGTTTATTAGCATCCTGAATAGGAGCTGTGCACAATATATACCGTATGGGAATAAACATGCGAGAAATAGGAAGAAACCTCTATGGCTAAATAGAGCTGTAAGGGGCGCAATAAGGGACAAAAATAAAGCATTTAGCGAATTAAAGCAAGTAGGTAGTGATGAGGCATTAACTAAATACAGAAGATTAAATAAATTCTGTAAAAAGCAAATCAAGACAGCAAAGATTGAGACAGAGAGACTCATTGCCAGAGAAAGTAAAAATAATCCCAAAATATTCTTTAACTACATAAATAGTAAGAAACTAAAAAATGATAGTGTTGGCCCTCTTAAAAATAGTCTGGGTGAAATGGTGGATGAGGATGAGGAAAAAGCCAATATGCTAAATGACTTTTTTTCAACAGTGTTTACACAAGAAAATCCCATGACGGATAACATGATCAGGGATAAAAATTCTCTGTTAAATGTCACCTGCTTAACCCAGCAGGAAGTACGGCGTCGTCTAAAAATCACTAAAATTGACAAATCCCCGGGCCCGGATGGATACACCCCCGAGTACTGCAGGAATTAAGCACAGTCATAGATAGACCATTATTTTTAATCTTTAAAGATTCCATAATAATAGGGTCTGTACCATAGAACTGGTGTATAGCAAATGTGGTGCCAATATTCAAAAAGGGGACAAAAACTGAACTTGGAAATTATAGGCCAGTAAGTTTAACCTCAACTGTGGGTAAAATCCTGGAGGGTTTTCTAAGAGATACTATACTGGAGTATCTGGAGAATAACCTCATGACCCAATATCAACATGGGTTTACAAGGGACCGTTCCTGTCAGACTAATCTGATAAGCTTTTATGAAGAGGTAAGTTCTGGACTGGACCAAGGGAATGCAGTGGAAGTGGTGTACATGGACTTTTCAAAAGCTTTTGATACGGTTCCACACAAAAGGTTGATACATAAAATGAGAACAATGGGGATAGGGGAAAATATGTGTAGGTGGGTTAAGAGCTGGCTCAGGGATAGGAAACAAAGGGTGGTTATTAATGGAGCACACTCGGACTGGGTCACGGTTAGCAGTGGGGTACCACAGGGGTCAGTTTTGGGCCCGCTTCTTTTTAACATATTTATTAATGACCTTGTAGGGGGCATAGAGAGTAGAATTTCAATATTTGCAGATGACACTAAACTCTGCAGGGTAATCAATAGAGAGGAGGACAATTTTATATTACAGGAGGATTTATGTAAACTAGAAGCTTGGGCTGATAAATGGCAAATGAGCTTTAATGGGGATAAATGTAAGGTCAAGCACTTGGGAAGAACGAACAAGATGTATAATTATGTGCTTAATTGTAAAACACTGGGCAAAACAGTCACTGAAAAAGACCTGGGTGTATGGGTGGACGACAAACTCACATTTAGCGGCCAGTGTCAGGCAGCTGCTGCAAAGGCAAATAAAATAATGGGATGCATTAAAAGAGGCATAGATGCTCATGAGGAGAACATAATTTTACCTCTATATAAGTGACTAGTGCGACCACACTTAGAATACTGTGTACAGTTCTGGTCTCCGGTGTATAAGAAAGACATAGCTGAACTGGAGCGGGTGCAGAGAAGAGCGACCAAGGTTATTAGGGAACTAGGGGGTCTGCAATACCAAGACAGGTTATTACATTTGGGGTTATTTAGTTTGGAGAATCGAAGGCTTAGGGGTTATCTTATTACAATGTATAAATATATGCGGGGACAATACCAAGAGCTTTCTAATGATCTTTTTACTCTTAGACCTGTGACGGGGACAAGGGGGCATCCTCTACGTCTGGAGGAAAGAAGGTTTAAGCATACTCACAGACGCGGATTCTTTACTGTAAGAGCAGTGAGACTATGGAACTCTCTGCCATATGATGTTGTAATGAGTGATTCCCTACTAAAATTTAAGAAGGGACTGGATGCCTTTCTTGAAAAGTATAATATTACAGGGTATATACACTAGTTTCCTTAATATTGCATTGATCCAGGGAGCTAGTCTGATTGCCGTTTGTGGAGTCAGGAAGGAATTTTTTTCCCCAATGTGAAGCTTACTGTTTGCCACATGGGTTTTTTTGCCTTCCTCTGGATCAAAATGTTAGGGCAAGTTAGGATAGGATATGGGTTGAACTAGATGGACTTAAAGTCTCCCTTCAACCTTAATAACTATGTTACTATGTTACCACAAACTTAAGAGGTCCATATTCCTGGAACTATTTGGGGGCAGCTAGAATAAAATAAGAGCAATAACTGTCCACCTCTAATTTTGCATTATATCTTCTTTGAAGGGAACTGGTCATCTAAAAAATGCAATTAACCTGGAGATATGGTGTTAATCAGCAGGTTAATATCATTGCAACACTGTGTGGACTCTGCTTTGACAGCCCTGCTGTCTGGAGGAAATTAACTTTTTCCCCCCGGCATGATTTCAGTCACTGCTCTCAGCGGTGACTGTAACCACACTCCCAGAACTGTTTAACATCATCATGCACATCAGATAAAGCCCCCCTTACATACCCCTTGCATATCTTAAGGCCTGTGTGCTTTTACAAACCTTTTTACTCTGTAAAATAGAGAAATAGACTACACTACTTCACACAGATTCTTACTGAAAATATGTCTTTTTTTTTACTATGAGGTTCCAAACGGTGACATATGCTGTGGCATATATTATATATATCATATATAATATATATATATATTATATATATTATAATATAGTGGCATATATTTATGTCTTCCAGTAAACCCCCCTAAGATATATCTTCATCAGACAGCTCAAGCGTGTGAAGTGTAAATGTACATAAAAATTTACATTCGGTTCTGTATATACAATTTTGCATAGCTTTTGCACTGTGGTAAAAAGAAGCCACTAAACTGTTAGTGTGTGACCACATGCAACATATAAAATAATGCTGCAGTGTCCAGTGAAAAATCATGGGATTGAGATAAACCTATAAATTGGAAATGATATCTCTGCAATAAAAAAGTACACGATGATTTAAAGAAAACCAAAACTAAGTGCCAAAAAATAACTACAGAATAGAAAGTGTAGCTATAGTCAGGTATAATACAACAAATAAGAATTGCCCTCTCCTCTGGCTGGAATACCAAGAATCTTGCTGAATCATTAACCTCCGAAGCATGTAGTACAATACAAATCAGAAGAATATTTGTTCTTCTCGAACTTTAGTTAGCTTCATTGATAAAAATGAAATGAAATATTAACCCCTTCATGACCGAAGCTTTTTTTCGGTTTTGCGTTTTCGTTTTTCGCTCCCCTTCTTCCCAGAGCCATAACTTTTTCATTTTTCTGTCAGTATAGCCATATGAGGGCTTGTTTCTTGCGAGACGAGTTGTAGCTTTGAATGACACCATTGGTTTTACCATGTCATGTACTAGGAAATGGGAAAAAAATTCCAAGTGCGGTGAAATTGCAAAAAAAAGTGCAATCCCACACTTGTTTTCGTTTTGGCTTTTTTGCTAGGTTCACTAAATACTAAAACTGACCTTCCATTATGATTATCCAGGTCATTTTGAGTTCATTGACACCAAACATGTCTAGGTTCTTCTTTTATCTAAGTGGTGAAAAAAAATTCCAAACTTTGCTAAAAAAAAAAAATTGCGCCATTTTCAGAGACTTGTAGCGTCTCCATTTTCGTGATCTCAGGTCAGGTGAGGGCGTATTTTATGTGCACCGAGTTGACGTTTTTAGTGATACCATTTTGGTGCAGATACGATCTTTTGATCGTCCATTATTGCATTTTAATGCAATGTTGCGGCGACCAAAAAAACCTTAATTCTGGCATTTTGAATTATTTTCTCGCTACGCCACTTAGCTATTGGGTTATTCCTTTTTTTATTGATAGATCGGGAGATTCTGAATGCGGCGATACCTAATATGTGTATGTATGATTTTTTTATTGTTTTATTTTGAATGGGGCGAAAGGGGGGTGATTTAAACTTTTATATTTTTTTATTTTTTTATATTTTTAAATACTTTTTTTTTCCTTTGCCATGCTTCATAGGAGACTAGAAGCTGACACAATTTAATCGGCTCTGCTACATAGAGGCGATGAGCAGATCGCCTCTATGTAGCAGAATTACTGACTTGCTATGAGCGTCAACCACTGGGTGGCGCTCATAGCAATTTGGCACTGACAACCATAGAGGCCTCCAGGAGACCTTGGGTTGGCATGCTGACGCACCGGTGGCCCGCGATCACGTGACGGGGGTCACCGGTGAGTGCATTTCCGGCCTAATGGCCGGAAGCGCCATTTTAATGTCGCTGTCTGCATTTGACAGCGGCATTTAACTAGTTAATAGCCGCAGGGGATCGCAATTCCACCCGTCACTATTGTGGACACATGTCAGCTGTTCAAAACAGCTGACATGTTCTGGAAAAGATGTGGGCTCACCGTCAGAGCCCACCTCAAAGGGGGGGGGGATACCAACATCGGCGTACTATTACGCTCAATGTCGGTAAGAGGTTAAGTTCATCTGACTCATTATGAATTACATATCTGGTTTATCTTCAAGTGTTCGGTGTACATTAAAGTGTAAAAAAAAACGCTATTAACCTGCAGATATGGGGTTAATCTGCAGGTTAACAGCGTCATGAACCTGCCCAGCGCTCGCACTACAGGGAGGAAATTAACTTCATTTCTCACAGCAGCATTCGGGTTTCAATCACGGGGTGGTGGCGGTGCAGCTTCAGTCACCGCTTTATGTATAGAGAGTGATGGCTGTAACTTCCTCCGGTACTGACTGACAGCTCGCTCAGCATTCAGGCCAGATGTCATTTAGTTCTGGGGGCGGGGTTAGAGCCATTGCTCACTGTGCACAGAGCGATGACTGAACCCGCACCAGCGCCCCTATGACTGACACCTGAAAGCTGCAAGGAGGAATAAAGTTAATTTTATCCAGGACGGGGGTGCTCTAAGTTCCGGCACCAGGCAGGTTCAGAATGCTATAAACCTGCAAATTAACCCCCTACCTGCAGGTTACTAGTGTTTTTTCACGTGATAGGTTCCCTTTAAGTGTCATTTATGTTTGATTCTCAGAAGATGGAGTGCTTAAGTCTTTTATTAGATCTGGTTTATTGGCTCAGTGCTGAGCTAAGGATTTTTTTAGCTGTACTCTTGATAATATATAGAAGGGGGCCATTTCAGGTATAAGAGCATTGGCATCATTCATCTTTTTAATCTTGACATAAGTAATAGTCAAACAGAGAACATCTAACACATGCTAGAATCATCAAAAATGCCATAAGATACATGCATTACAAAACTCAACGTCCACACATGCACTATAGGTTTTAAAAGGCTATATTTTATATAAAGTTTCTCTCCTATACTACTATACTTATATGAAATCATATAAGAATATACATTAATGTGTTTTAAATGATTTGCCAGTTTTATGTCAATAAAGGGTAATCATTACAATGTAATGCAATTTTCTAATACATCTTATTTTGTATTTCACATTCTCAAAGTTTTCTATATTTCTTCATGAACAGAACATGTTTGCAACCTGTGAATATTTTTAAGGATTGACAGCAAGCTGAGGTATTGAAAATGATGAAAATCTGATAGGCAAATTATTGCAAGATGCGCTAAGATGAGCTGTCAAAAGGCGAATAACTGACCGTTCACAATTATTGGCCATATAAACTGACCGTCATCACCCAACAAATGAGCAAAGTGACAGAAAAGTCATCATTATTGGCAGAACATCACCCCAAGTGACTGGCTAAATAAGGCTGCATGAATGCTAAAAGAGCCATGTGAAGAAGCCTGGGTAATATAGAAGCACAAAGACCAAATCAGAGATATTTATCTTGAACAGTAATGCTTTTTTGGGGAAAATAGAGCTATAATTCAGCAAACAATGTAGTGTTGAAGAATGTATTTTCTGGTAGATTCAAATAAAATAAGACAGAGAAAAACTCTGTATGGCTGTTGTAAGAAAGCAGGAGGTAAGGTCCTGAATGGCAGGTATGTATCACTGAAGTGGCTGACCTCAGTCATGTAAGTCAGGAGAGATTTGCACCAGTAGCAATAGGTTCTTGTGTAGGTTTTACTTTGGATTTTGGTCAGGAATTAAGGATCGACCAAAAGAGCCTGGATTGGAAAGATCATTCCCATACTCCAGTCTGAATATTACAGGCCTAATAAAATGCAGCTGGACTAACTCAGGGAGGAATAGTTGTGTTAGGCTATGTGCGCATGTTACGGATTTGCTTGTGGAAATTTCTGCGTGGCTTCTGCCTCTCTTGGCAGGAAATGCAGTTGAAATTCTGCACGTTTTTGATGCGGATTTTCATGCGGTTTTTCATGCGGATTTGTATGCGTTTTTTTAAGTTAAATAAAGATATATTATTAAAAAAAAAAGAATTGTGATGTCATTTCCCTGTTCAACCTCTTCTTTTTCATTCTCCATTGAAGACCATAATATCATTACATACCATATTCAAATATAATATTTACACACAAAAAACAAATATAAGTGAATATATTGTACAGTTCTGGCAAAAATTAAGAGACCACTGCACAGTTTTATAAAAATCAGCTTCTCTACATGTTTGACAACCTCTACATTCCAGTGTCAGTTGAATTCCAACCAGAGTACACCTCATTCTACTTGTGTTTCTGATTAGGTGATCACCTGAACCAAATCTTATTTAACGAAGGAAAGTATAAAAATCTCTGCTGTGGTGGTGTTCACAATCCTCTTGCGATAGGACAAGCTGGATGGCAAAACAAGTGCTAGTAATATCCCAAAAGTAATAGGAATGGAAAAATAACTTTTAACAATGCCAAAGGAGTTGAAAAGAAAAGTCTTGAGTGAGGAAAAGAAGGGCTCAATTCTGGCTTTACTAGCAGAGGGATACAATGAGCATCATGTTGCCTCCATCCTTAAAATTTCTAAGACGGCAGTCCACTACAGCAAGGTCAAGCAAGTAGATATTGGAGACAACAAAGCTACAGAATGGCAGAGGGTGAAAATGACTCTCCACTGATCGGGATGACAGTCATCTTATTTGAATGTCACTCAGCAACTGCAGGATGACATCAAGTGACCTACAAAAGGAATGGAAAATGGCAGCTGGGGTGAAGTGCATGGCAAGAACAGTGTGTAACAGGCTCCTAGAGGCAGGGCTCAAGTCATGTAAAGCTAGAAAAAAGCCTTTCATCAAAGAGAAGCAAAGGAGAGCCAGGCTGAAGCTTGCCAAAGACCATAAGGATTGTACCATAGAGGACTGGAGTAAGATAATCTTCATTGATGAGTCTAATTTTCAACTTTGCTCAACACCTGGTTGTCTAATGATTAGACGGAGACCTGGAAAGGCGTACAAGCCACAGTGTCTTTCACCCACTGTGAAATTTGGTGGAGGATTGGTGATGATCTAGGGATGCTTCAGCAAGGCTGGAGTTGTGCAGGTTAATCTTTGCGAAGGACATATGAATCAAGCCGCATACAAGGTTATCCTGGAAAAACAGTTGATTCCTTCTGATCAGGCAATGTTCCCCAACTTTGAGGACTGTTTTTTTTCCAGCAGGACAATGCACCATGCCACACAGCTAGGTCAATCAATGTGTGGATGAAGGACCACCACATCAAATCCCTGTCATGGCCAGCCCATTCTCCAGACCTGAACCCCATTGAAAACCTCTAGAATGTAATCAAGAGGAAGATGGATAGTCACAAGCCATCAAACAAAAAAGAATTGCTTACATTTTTGTACCAGGAGTGGCATAAAGTGACCCAAAAGCAGTGTAAAAGACTGGTGGAAAGCATGCTAAGACGCATGAAAGCTGTGACTAAAAATCATGGTTATTCCACAAAATATTGATCTCTGAACTCTTCCTGAGATAAAACATTAGTATTGTTGTTTCTAAATGATTATGAACTTGTTTTCTTAGCATTATTTGAGATGTGCAAGCACTGCATTTTTTTTGTTATTTTGACCATTTCTCATTTTCTGAAAAGAAATACAAAATTTATTGCTTGGAAATTCGAAGACATGTTGTCAGTAGTTTATAGAATAAAAGAGCAATTTACATTTTACTTAAAAATATACCTATAAAGAGAAAAATCAGACAAACTGAAAATTTTGCAGTGGTCTCTAATTTTTGCCAGAGCTGTATTTGGTATCACCACATTCAGAATTGCCCAATCAATATATATATATATATATATATATATATATATATATATATATATATACTGTATATGTAATACCAAGCCCGAGGTTTAGTAATGAACAGGTGTCAGCCAGATATCCTCATTAATAAAACTGTACATAAAGCATTAAATAAAGACACAAACACATGAAATCTGTGTGAATCGCAATATGTTTATTTTTCAAAAAAATTTTAAAAAATTGCGTGGGTTCCCATGTAATTTTAATAATTTTCGGTTGATGTGACAGCTCTACCTGGCCTCCAGCAATACTCTGACAGTAGGTAATCCCTCCCGCAGAGCCAGAATAAAGTCCTTTATTTGAAATAATCACACAGACTGCATTATTGAATCTTAATTTACCATACTTACTGAATGCCTAATCCCCGACTCCCTCGTTTCCTCCAACAAAAATAAAATAAACCAACATATAATACTCCCTGTCCGATGTAGTCCATAATACCGAGTGTCCCACGGCGATCTCGCATATAGAACAGTCAGAGAGTTCACTAAAGTTCATCAACTGTGGTGCTCACACTTATGGCACTGCCGCTGTGTCAGAACTTTCCCACGCAGCAGTGTCGCAAGTGAGAGCACCAGAGCTGATCAGCTGATACACTACGGGAGTGATTAGCGCCTGTCAGTGTATCGCCGGCGGCCGGGTAGAGCAGTCACATCTCCCAATGTGGGAGACGAGGGCATTAAGGATTTGGTGTGAGGTGAGTATAATGCGTTTTCATTTTTTGTGACTATGTATGTAATTTTTCCATCAGCGGCACCTGCTGTCACTGTTATTAGTGACAGCAGACATAGCCTGATGGGAGCAGTAGTCTCATCGGCCCACGCCTGCCTTTTTACCGCAGGTCACCGCTGCAGGTCACACTCAGCTGAGGGATCATGCTGACATCTGCCAGCATGATCCCGTAGTGCCGTGACCAACAGTACTGGTAGTAGCATTACCGCACACAACCGCACACAGCCACAGACACCCTCACACACACACAGACACACACAGACACCCGCACACTTATTCTCCGCCCTCACATAGTCTCCACCCACACATATTCTCCAATCACTCACATATTCTCCACCCACACACTCTTCCTCCTTCTGACATAATTTCCTTTCTGCAGCATTTTTGGCACGCAACTCTGCAGCAAATCCCCAAACCTTTTTACACCTGTGGTTTTGCTGCGCATTTGACTGACTCAATGGAAGTCAATGGGTGCAGAAACACTGCAGATCCGCAAAAGAATTGACATGCTGCGGAAAATAAAACGCTGCAAATAAGGACGGAAATTTCAGTAGCATCTGCACAGCAATTCAGGAATGCCATTGACTAACATTGCTTTAATAATCCATTTCCGATTTATAGCATTTCAGCGTGGAAAAAATGCTGCGGAAACGCAACAAATCTGCAACGTGTGCACATAGCCTTAAGGGTCGAGAAAGACGGAGCTGGTGGACTGTCAGTGTTCAAGCTACTACCAGAGAGCTGAAACCCCAACGTTGTATATGAAAAAAGAGACATATTGTTGTATAGTCAGTAGTGTTGAGCGATACCTTCTGATATCGGGAAATATCGGATCGGATTGGATCGGACCGATACCCCAAAAATATCGGATATCGCCGATTCCGATACCAGAAACCAATGCAAGTCAATGGGGCACAAATATCGGAATGAAAAAAAAACCTTACTTTCCTTGTAGGTTAATTCTACATGATGGAAAACAACTAAGAATAATGTAGAATGTATTGGGGGAGGTGGAGGAGACATTAAAGGCATAGAGGTTTAGCCCAATCAAATGGAATAGCAGGAATTAATTTTTTTTTTAAGACGTTCGGAGTTACAAAGATATTGACTATGTTAAACGGGTTGTCCGGGTTTTTCACATAATCTCAGTGCATATCTGGGCTGCAGAATGCTGACAATAAGTAATGTACCTTCTGTGGCTAGTCTGCACGGTTTCCAAGATATCATCTCTTGCTTCTAAGATAAACGTCCGGGGGGGGTGTTCTGGCATTGAAATGAGAACTGGTCGTTTCCTCCTCCCTCACTAGTTTCACTTTCCATAGCTCACTGTTCAGCGTGTGTCTGGGGGAGGAGCAGCTGGGTGGTCTGCTCGCAGCCAATCACAGCCATGCCATTAGTTAACATGCCTAACATGCATAAACTTCCGATTCCGGTATTCGATATTCTAAAAGTATCGGAACTCAGTATCGGAACTCCGAAACAGCGAATATCAGCCGATACCCGATATTGCAGTATTAGAATGCTCAACACTAATAGTCAGGCTTCCAATAGACATCCATATTTGCTTTATTTTGATCCCTTACAACTTGAAGGCTAACTGGCACAACCAATGCTAATAAAAACTTCTGAGATATAAATGACTTGTGCCCTGAAAACAACGTCATTGCCTTGCACTATGCCTATAACAATATAGGAACAGCTAAAGAAATTTAGTAATTACACAGCCAGTCCTAATTTATTGAAACACATTAAACAGTAAATGCACAGCTTGGCATATTACAACACTGTACCTTTTATTTAGCCCTGTTATGTAAAGGTGGCATTGTAAAACTCCGTAAATACAAACATTAAATGCTCTCCTGACTTTCATTTCTCTGCAATTAAAGTAACTTAAAACATAATCCATTTAAATTTTCAGTTAAGTAAAACTGAGATAATATATTATTTTACCTCGTCTGGAAAATACTTTAATGACTTTCAATATATTCAACAATTATAATGCTTAATTAATCTCCATTTTCTCCATATGAAATTCTTAATTGCTTTAGCGATGAAAAAATGTATACCCCCATGAATAATAAAAAGAATGAATCCATAAAATTCTACAAATAAAATACATTATATGATTCTGAATGCTGGAAAATGTCAGTTATAATAAAATATTACATTTGTGGATGCTGGGTAGGAGAGCTTATCAACTATAATAGAAATTTGTCTGGAGGAACACAGTGAAAGGGAAACTGTCATGTCCCCAAACACTAATAACCAGTAGATATGGGGTTAATTTGCAGATCAATAGTATTTTAAAGCTGTGCGGCTGCGGTACTGAAAGTGCAGATACCGCAAGGAAATTAACTTTATTTCTCTCAGCAGCCTCCGGCTTTCAGTCATAGAGGCACAGCCGGAACATCTTCAGTTACAGCTTAGTAAACACTGTGCGCTGGCTGTATCTATGCCCGGCACTGTCTGACAGTCGTTCTTGCACGGATACACTGCAGAGAAAGCTGTCAGTCAGTTCTGGGGAGTAGTTACAGCCTGCATACATTGTGTGCAAAGCAGTGACTGAAGACTCTTTAGCCACGCCTCCACGACTGAAAGCCAAAGACTGCCAGGAGGAATAAAGATAATTTGCTTGTAGTAACTGTGCTTTCAGTACAGTGGCCACACAATTTTAGAATGCTGATAACCTTCAGGATCACCCCATATGTGTAGATTAAAAATGTTTGGAGACATGACAGCTTCCCTTTAAAATACGACAGTGAAACCTGTAGCTCCCTGCCATCTGCACCTGGCAGGAGGTTCCTTGTTTTTTGCTTGGTCCTCCATTTAAAACTGCACCATAGTGAAAGACTGAACCACCCGTTGGTGGTGGCTCCAGATAACTTTTCCTATAGTTTCCTATACATACATACACATCTTGAAATGTGTTTAAATTAATTTTTCCATAACATTGAAAAATAATCATTTACATTTTCTTAAAATATGCAGTTGTGATGTTATATATTTATGGCATATCTGCAGGATATCAATGGGCTATGCCATAATTGTTTGGATCCCAGAACAATTCAAAGGACAAGCATGACATTTCCCATTTTTTTCTTGATATGATGGCCACATTCTTCCAATTTGATGTCCCAGCAGTAGGTCTCTATGGATAAGATATTTATGACATATCTTATAGAAAGATTGTGCCTGTCTATTGTAGAAATATCCCTTTAATATGTTTGTTTGTCAAAATAAAATTGAAACAATTGTGTCTTTTATCACCATAAATCAAACTAGGAAAAGCCAGACAAGCTGTGTAAAGACTGTAGAAAATGATTTAAGAACTTCTGACATCAGCATTTCACTTACTGTTTTAATGTCTTCATTAATGTAAGTTTCATTTAATAGAAACCCCGGATATCCAACTTTTGCCATTACAGCTTTTGCCTGTAAAATAAAGTTACAAAAATACTGTTAACCATAAGAAAATGATTTGTTATACTGAGGACAAGATCAATAAAAGAGGAAAGTCAAAATCAATATAATGTTATAAATAGGTACATTCAGCACCGTCATTAACAAAGAAACAGATAATAGCTGCTGGGACATTACCGCTGATGGTGTGACGTTAGACTGTGACACCTTCACTGTACAAAGGCAGAGGTGGAGGTAATAACACAAAGTGGACGACTAGCCATAGGCCCGAATAGAAGAGCTTCAAGTCTGAGGAGTTTTCAATAAAAATGTAAAATGTATTTCTAACATCTTTATCCAATTCCCAATTGTGTGATTTTCCATTAACCCCTTCCCAATTGGACGATTTTCCATTTTTGCTCTTTTGCTTTTTCCTCCCCTTCTTCCTAAAGCCATAAAAATTTAAGTTTCTTATCAACATAGCCATACTGGGGCTTTATTTTTGTGGGCCGAATATTAGTTGTGAAGGACACCATCCATTTTGACCACGCAATGTACTAGATAAGGGAAAAAAAACTATAGTGTGGCAAAATTGTGTAAAATACAGTACTCACAATTTTTGCAATTTTTTTTTGTTTGTTTTTATGGCACTCATTGTGTGGCTGTATGATTCTCCAGGTCAGTACAATTACATCAATATGAAACTTGCATTGTTTTTTTTTGTTTGGTTTTTTTAAAGGGTGGAAAAAATTCTGAAATTACTAAATGCATTTTTGCTTGTGTTCCATTTTCGGAGACAGATAATGTTTCATTTTTCAGTTAACAGTGCTGTATGAGGGCCAGTTGTTTTCATTGATACCAGTTTGGGGTAGATTCGATGTCTTGATCGCTGACTTTTGCATGTTTTGCAGTGTTGTGGCAGCCTAAAAAATTGCAATTCTGGGGTTTTGATTTATTTTCTCCTTACGGTGTTTACCAGTCGGGTTGATTCATTTTAGGTTTTGATAGATCAGACTTTTGTGGACCCGGCTATAACACATATGTGTATCTTTTAATGCTTTTATTTCTTTATTTTTAATGTGGAAAAATATAAGGGAATTAAAATTGTATTTATTTTTTTCATGTCATAACATTTTACTTACTTCTGCTGTTATTTTTTATGCGTCCGATTGCTTTTACTATAAAAACGTATTGCTGCGTAAAGCAAAAATAAAGTCTCCTATAAAGGCCAGCTACCTAGGTGAACACATTTTTATTGGCTTGATAAAGGCCCTTCATGGCCAAAAAGTCACATGATTTTGCTCTTGTGTGTACACTGGTATCAATAAAGCTTTTGTGAGGGAGGATTTTCAGTGTCTTGGATTTTGGATGGCTATATGCTTCCAAATATCGGAAGTAAATTTCAGACCCAGTCCAGCACTGACTATAATGATTTTGATGCAGAAATACTGACTAATATCCTCGTAGGGTTTTTGTTTATCCCCTTTCTGACATCCGACGTACTATCCCGTCCATGGGACCTGGGCCCCTATGCCCATGGACGGGATAGTACGTCTACCGCGATCAGCGGCGCCCACGTGGTGAGCGCCGCTGATCGCGGCCGGGTGTCAGCTGATTATCACAGCTGACACCAGGCACAATGTGTCAGGGGCGGTCATGGACCGCCCCCGACACGTTAACCCCTTGCACACCACGATCAAACATGATCCCGGTGTACCGGGGGTTAAAGGGAAGCATCGGCAGGAAGGGGGCTCCCTCCGTGCTTCCCTGAGCCCCCCCACCGCAGTGCAATGTGCAGCGCTGCTGCGGGGGGCTCCTTTCCTGCAGGCCCCCGAATCCAAGATGGCGACGGGGGCCTTCGGGGGCCTGCAGGAAGCTGGCTTCCTCAGTGCCTGCAAAGCGCAGGCATGAGGAAGTCTGCTTCAATGCGTGTGACAGATCGCTGATCTGTCACAGTGATGTGACAGATCAGCGATCTGTAACAGGACTGTGATGTCCCACCTGGGAATATTTAATAAAGTTAAAAAAAAAAAAAGTGTTAAAATAAATTTTAAAAAATCGCCAAATAAATTAGAAGACCAAAAAAAATATTCCCCAAATAAATCCTTTTTTGGAAATAAAAAAAACAAAAAAACAATAAAAGTACACATATTAGGTATCGCCGCGTCCGTAACGACCTGCCCTATAAAACTATCCCATTAGTTAACCCCTTTAGCAAACCCCTTAAAAAATAAAAATAAAAAACGAAGCAAAAAATAATGATTTATTATCATACCGCCAAACAAAAAGTGTAATAACGCGCGATCAAAAAGACGCATATAAATATCCATGGTACCGCTGAAAATGCCATCTTGTCCCGCAAAAAACGAGCCACCACACAGCATCATCAGCGAAAAAATAAAAAAGTTATAGCTCGCAGAATAAAGCGATGCAAAAATAATTATTTTTTATATAAAATAGTTTTCATTGCATAAAACCGACAAAACATAAAAAAAGACCTAAATGAGGTATCGCTGTAACCATACTGACCCGAAGAATAAAAGTGCTTTATCAATTTTACCGCACGCGGAACGGTGTAAATGTACCCCCCCAAAAGAAATTCATGAAACGCTGGCTTTTGTTCATTCTGCGTCCCAAAAATCGGAATAAAAAGCGATCAAAAAATGTCACGTGCCCGAAAATGGTACCAATAAAAACGTCAACTCGTCCCACAAAAAATACGACCTCACATGACTCGGTGGGTCAAAATACGGAAAAATTATAGCTCTCAATATGTGGTGATGCAAAAACTATTTTTACAAAAAAAAGCGTCTTTTAGCGTGCGACAGCTGCCAAATATAAAAACCGCCATAAATAGTAAATCAAACCCCCCGTTATCACCCACTTAGTTAGGGAAAAATAATAAAACAAAAAAAATGTATTTATTTCCATTTTTCCGTTAGGGTTAGGGTTAGGGCTAGGGTTAGGGTTAGGGCTAGGGTTAGGGCTAGGGTTAGGGCTGAGATTAGGGTTAGGGGTGTGTTGGGGTTAGGGTTGGAGTTAGAATTGGGGGTTTCCACTGTTTGGGCACATCAGGGGCTCTCCAAATGCAACATGGCGTCTGATCTCAATTCCAGCCAATTCTGAGTTGAAAAAGTCAAATGGTGCTCCTTCCCTTCCAAGCTCTGCCATGCGCCCAAACAGTGTTTTACCCCCCACATGTAGGGTATCAGCCTACTCAGGTCAAATTGAAAAGCAATTTTTGGGGTCCAATTTCTCCTGTTACCCTTAGGAAAATAAAAAATTTGGGGCAAAAATATCATTTTTGTGGAAAAAAATGATTTTTTTATTTTCACGTCCGAGCGTTATAAACTTCTGTCAAGCCTTTGGGGGTTCAAAGTGCTCACCTCACATCTAGATAAGTTCCTTAGGGGGTCTAGTTTTCAAAATGGGGTCTGTTATGATTGCGTCACCGTAGGAGGCAAAAACAGAACTGCTAGCTAAGTCCAGAAAACCAGAGAAGTTGGCAGCTATCGGATTGCAGACCCCTGAACCTACCAACACAACTAGCAGTAGCCGTGGGGGGTTCCTACGATGCCCTAGACCCCTCGATCACAGCCGGAGAAATAGCTAGGCCTAAAGAAAGAAAGGGGAAAACTAAACTGCCCCAGAGCAGACCCCAAAGCAATAGGCAGCCCCCAACATATAATGACGGTGAAGCAAGATGAAAACACCAACACAGACAGAAAGATAGACTGAGCAAAGACGGGGCCCAAACTACCTAGATAGGAAAGGACAGGAAGGCTGCTGTCTGCAATCCGTGAAAAACCCTATGAAAATAAGAGCCAACAGACTGACAGTGAAAAAGGCCCTGAAGACGCTAGGCTTCAAAAAAGCTATGTCAGTACTCAGGAATATTCTGAAGACAGAGCTACAGGCAAAAGGAGATTCAGCTCACCCCAGCAGGGAATGGCAGAATCAAGAAAAGCAAGGAAAACAAAAACTAAACACTAATGCAAACAGGCAAAGCAGAAAAACTTAGCTTAGAGGAGCAGGAATCAGACTGGTGTCCTAGAAGTCCACAGAGAAATCACCCGCAGGGCAGGAGGGCGTCGGCAGCCTTATATCCAGTCCGTGACTCCACTCAGCCAGTCATCCTCATCAGGCTCAGGTGCCTGATAATCAGGCTCACCACCTTCCTTCACCAGAATAGGGAGCTCACCATACCTCAGTGACGAAGGGGAAAATGAACTCACAACAGGGGTCATTTGTGGGGGGTTTCCACTGTTTATGTACATTAGGGGCTCTCCAAAGGCAACATGACACCCGCAGACCATTCCATCAAAGTCTGCATTCCAAAACGTCACTACTTCCCTTCCGAGCCCCGACGTGTGCCTATACAGTAGTTTTCTCCCACATATGGGGTGTCAGCGTACTCAGGACAAATTGGACAACAACTTTTGGGGTCCAATTTCTCCTGGTACCCTTGGGAAAATAAAAAAATGGTGACTAAAAGATCATGTTTGTGGAAAAAATACGAATTTTTTATTTTCACGCCCGGGCATTATAAACTTCTGTGACGCACTGGGGGGTTCAAAGTGCTCACCACACATCTAGATAAGTTCCTTTGGGGGTCTAGTTTACAAAATGGTGTCATTTGTGGGGGGTTTCCACTGTTTTGGTACATCAGGGGTTTTCCAATCGCGACATGGTGTCCGATCTCAATTCCAGCCAAAAATGTCAAATGGCACTGCTTCCCTTCCGAGCTCTGCCATGCGCCCAAATAGTGGTTTACCCCCACATGTGGGGTATCAGCGCACTCAGGACAAATTGCACAATAACTTTTAGGGTCCTGTTACCCTTGGAAAAATAAGAATTGAGGGTGAAAAGATCATGTTTGTGGAAAAAATATGATTTATTAATTGTACGGCTGTATGTTATAAACTTCTGTGAAGCCCTTGGGGGTTCAAAGTTCTCACCACACATCTAGATAAGTTCCTTAGGGGGTCTAGTTTCCAAAATGGGGTCATTTGTGGGGGGTTTCCACTGTTTTGGTACATCAGAGGTTTTCCAATCGCGACATGATGTCCGATCTCAATTTCAGCCAAAAACGTCAAATGGCGCTGCCTCCCTTCCGAGCTCTGCCATGGGCCCAAATAGTGGTTTACCCCCACATGTGGGGTATCAGCGTACTCAGGACAAATTGCACAATAACTTTTAGGGTCCTGTTACCCTTGGGAAAATAAAAATTGGGGTGAAAAGATCATTTTTGTGGAAAAAATATGATTTTTTAATTGTACCGCTGTACGTTATAAACTTCTGTAAAGCCCTTGTGGGTTCAAAGTTCTCACCACATATCTAGATAAGTTCCTTGGGGGGTCTAGTTTCCAAAATGGGGTCACTTGTAGGGGGCTTCCACTGTTTAGGTACATCAGGGACTCTCCAAACGTGACATGGCGTCCGATCTGAATTCCAGCCAATTTTGCATTGAAAAAGTCAAACGGCGCTCCTTCCATTCTGAGCTCTGCCATGCACCGAAACAGTCGTTCTCCCCCACATATCAGGTATCAGCATACTCAGGACAAATTGCACAATAACTTTTGTAGTCCAATTTCTCCTGTTACCCTTGGTAAAATAAAAAAAATTGAACCTGAAATATTTTTTTTGTGAAAAAAAGTTAGATGTTAATTTTTTTTTAAATATTCAAAAAAATTCCTGTGACGCACCTAAAGGGTTAATAAACTTCTTGAATGTGGTTTTGAGCACCTTAAGGGATGCAGTTTTTAGAATGGTGTCACTTTTGGGTATTTTCTATCATATAGACCCCTCAAAGTGGCTTCAAATGTGATGTGGTCCTAAAAATAAAATGGTGTTGTAAAAATGAGAAATCGCTGGTCAACTTTTAACCCTTATAACTTCCTAACAAAAAAAAATTTTGGTTCCAAAATTGTGCTGATGTAAAGTAAACATGTGGGAAATGTTAGTTATCAAGTTTTTTGTGTGCCGTATCTCTGTGATTTAAGGGCATAAAAATTCAAAGTTGGAAAATTGCGAAATTTTCAAAATTTTCGCCAAATTTCCGTTTTCTCACAAATAAACGCAAGTTATTTGAATGAAATTTTACCACTAACATGAAGTACAATATGTCACGAGAAAACAATGTCAGAATCACCGGAATCCATGGAAGCGTTCCAGAGTTATGACCTCATAAAGGGACAGTGGTCAGAATTGTAAAAATTGGCCCGGTCATGAACGTGCAAACCACCCTTGGGGGTGAAGGGGTTAATAAATCTAGAATCCAGAGTGAGAACTTGACGTGAACACAATAAGGCAAGAGTCAGATGGCTGTATAACACAGACCGGGATCGCAACGCAATGCTAAGACTGGCTGGCAGCTCTCCCAACCTTAGCGTGACAGCATGTATTTCTATGCAGCTATCACGCTATGTTCAGGAGAGCCGCCAGCCAGTCTGAGGATTGCGTTGCGATCCATGTCCGAGTTATATGGCTGTCTAACTGATTCCTAAAGAAATTGCATCAGATGGGTATAAATTTTATTGTAATTATAATATATTCATCATTTCACTCATAGATCTTGATATATAATATACTAGCTGAAGAGCCCGGCGCTGCCCGGGCATAGTAACTAACTGTGGTTAGTTATAACAAATTATAATTATCCTCCATCCCATAGTCCCGTGCCCATATACCCGGCGCTGCCCGGGCATAGTAACTAACTGTGGTTAGTTATAACAAATTATAATTATCCTCCATCCCATAGTCCCGTGCCCATATACCCATAATACATATCCTCCATCCCATAGTCCTGTGCCCATATACCCATCATACATATCCATCATCCCATAGGCCCGTGCCCATATACCCATCATACATATCCTCCATCCCATAGTCGAGTGCCCATATACCCATCATACATATCCTCCATCCCATAGAGTGCCCATATACCCATCACACATCCTTCATCTCATAGTCCCATGCCCATATACCCATCATACATATCCTCCATCCCATAGTCCCATGCCCATATACCCATCATACATATCCGCCATCCCATAGTCCCGTGCCCATATACCCATAATACATATCCTCCATCCCATAGTCCCGTGCCCATATACCCATCATACATATCCATCATCCCATAGGCCCGTGCCCATATACCCATCATACATATCCTCCATCCCATAGTCGAGTGCCCGTATACCCATCATACATATCCTCCATCCCATAGAGTGCCCATATACCCATCACACATCCTCCATCCCATAGTCCCGTGCCCATATACCCATCACACATCCTTCATCTCATAGTCCCATGCCCATATACCCATCATACATATCCTCCATCCCATAGTCCCATGCCCATATACCCATCATACATATCCGCCATCCCATAGTCCCGTGCCCATATACCCGTCATACAGATCCTCCATCCCATAGTCCAGTGCCCATATACCCATCACACATCCTCCATCCCATAGTCCCGTGCCCATATACATATCCTCCATCCCATAGTCCCATGCCCATATACCCGTCATACATATCCTCCATCCCATAGTCCAGTGCCCATATACCCATCACACATCCTCCATCCCAAAATCCTGTGTCCATATACCCGTCATACATATCCACCATCCCATAGGCCCGTGCCCATATACCCATCATACATATCCTCCATCTCACAGTCCAGTGCCCATATACCCATCACACATCCTCCATCCCATAGTCAACCATTATGACATCATAATGAGCGGCGGGGCTTGATGACATCAGCGTCGCCATGGCAACCATTGTGACATCATAATGAGGGGCGGGGCTTGATACGCACACACTGTTTCCCCATTATGTAGATAGGGGCACTATGACATCATAATGAGGGGCGGGGCTTGACACGCACACACTTTTTCCCCAGTATGTAGATAGGGGCAAAAATTTTTGGTGAATTGGAACGCGCGGGGTTAAAATTTCACCTCACAACATAGCTTAGGACGCTCTCGGGGTCCAGACGTGTGACTGTGCCAAATTTTGTGGCTGTAGCTGCGACGGTGCGGATGCCTATCCCGGACATACACACATACATACATACATACACACTTTGAGCTTTATATATTAGATAAGCTCAATGTGTGTGTGTGTGTATGTTTATATGTATGTGTGTATGTCCGGGATTGGCATCTGCACCATCGCAGCTACAGCCACAAAATTTTGCACAGTCACACGTCTGGACCCCGAGAGCATCATAGGCTATGTTCTGAGGTGAAATTTTAACCCTGCGTGTTCCAATTCACCAAACAATTTTGCCCCTAGGTACATAATGGGGAAAATGTGTATGTATGTGTGCATGTCCGGGATTGACATCTGCACCGTCGCAGCTACAGCCACAAAATTTTGCACAGTCACACATCTGGACCCCGAGAGCGTCATAGGCTATGTTGTGAGGTGAAATTTTAAAACCGCGTGTTCCATTCACCAAACAATTTGGCCTATTATTCTTATCATTTCTATGGTGTTATCGTCCTTCTGTAAAGCTGGAAATAACACAATTTATTACCGTGCCAACACAGACCACCCTCTGACACAGACTGCAGGGGGAGCCCAGTATCACACAGGATAGGATTAGATACACAGTTCAGCAGTCAGTATCACACAGGAGAGGTTTAGACACATGGCTCAGCAGTCAGTATCACACAGGATAGGATTAGATACACAGCTCAGCAGTCAGTATCACAAAGGATAGGAATAGATACACGGCTCAGCAGACAGTATCACACAGGATAGGATTAGATACACAGCTCAGCACACAGTATCACACAGAATAATATTAGATACATGGCTCAGTAGACAGTATCACACAGAATAGGATTAGACACATGGCTTTGCAGTCAGTATCACACAGGATAGGATTAGATACATGGCTCAGCAGTCAGTATCACACAGGATAGTATTAGATACACGGCTGGGCAGTCAGTAACACACATGATAGGATTAGGTACACGGCTCAGCAGTCAGTATCACACAGGATAGGGTTAGATACACGGCTCAGCAGACGGTATCACACAGGATAGGATTAGATACACTGCTCAGCAGTCAGTATCACACAGGATAGGATTAGATACACAGCTGAGCAGTCAGTAACACATGATAGGATTAGATACAGAGCTCAGCAGAAAGTATCATACAGGAGAGGATTAGGTACACAGCTCAGCAGACATTTCACACAGGATAGGGTTAGATACACAGCTCAGAAACAGGATGTGCCAAAGGAGAGGACATTTTCATTCCAAGAATTCCACTCATTCCATCTGATTTGTTTTTTGATTTTAAACGCCTCCAGTTTCCAGTTCAACTGCTATTTGCAATGTCCATTAACAATGCTCAGGGAAAGTTCTTGAAAGTAGTAGGGATCGATTTGCAATCTCCATGCTTTTCTCATGGTCAACTTTACGTGGTCTGTTTAAGAGTTGGAACTGCCATCAATACTTGGGTAATCATTTATTTAATTTGTGTTGCAAATCTGTAGTGTTGAATATATGATGTGAAATGTTTTTATGTGCAATATAATCATTATAATTTGTTATAACTAACCACAGTTGGTTACTGTGCCTGGGCAATGCCGGGCTCTTCAGCTAGTCTCATATAAAAGTTCATCATTACACTTATATGTGCTGACATCAAAGGGCAATGTTAACATTTTTCAATGAAAGACCTAGCTGGATATGCGTCATTGGTTTAGGTGGGTGATACTGGTGGGGTGGGAGATCTAGAGCAGGGTCTTCACATATGGCCTAGTATTCCATGAAGTACATAAGCCATTATCACAGCTTTAGTTGCCTACAGGTTAATGCAAAGGCAATTTAAACTTGTGCTGACACATTATTGCTTGGTTGCTTATGGCTTCATTGAACGTACTTTTATGTGAGAAGATTGAGAAGAGATATGACGGTACACTCACACTAAATCACAAGTTATATGGTCTGTAACCCATAACACTGTTGAGGAAGTGCAATCCTCCATATTTCTCAAGTAAATGCAGCATTGTATTGTATTTTACTGACAAGATGCTATTTATTGTCTGCATAGGAAGTAACCACATTAAATTACTGTTTATATACATATTAATAAAATAGTCCACAAATTTACAGTATAAAGTATATTTAATATATAAAATATAGTAGATAGCATTATTATGTTATAATTTTGCATACTTAAAAACAAAAAAACACATCTACTATATAATTGTCTAATTCTGTCTGTCTGTTTGTAACTGAAATCCCGCGTCGCTGATTCGTAGGCAGCATCAATAGTAAAAAGTTGTCAAACACTATGCTTGACAAGTATGACCAACCTGTCAATCACATTCCAAGCGATGTTTCAAATTGCTTGGAATGCGCTTGAATTACGCACGCCAGAATAGCGAAAAAACGCATGTTTTCCATGGGAAAACACATGCAAATTCACATGCGTTTTTCCCACGGCGGGAGTGGCGGAAATGCCGCGGAAATTTCCGCAGCATTTCTGCAACGTGGGTACTTAGCCTCACTGTGACACGCAGCAGCGACCAGGCCCCCGCTGTGAGATTGCCGATCGTGGTGGATCGTCCTGGAACGTTGGTCTCCCACTGGCCATATTCTAGAATGCCCAGTGTGTTAGAATCAGGCCACCATCTAGTTTAAATATAAACAAGTTGCATAGGAATCTGTCACCAAAATTCTACTCTGCAGAAATAATACTTTGTATCTTAAGTGTGAGGGAAATACCTACATTTTTAGGGAGAATTACCTATATTTAAAAAGAATTTGTCAGCAAGTTTTTGTTGCTTCATCTGAGAGCAGCATGATGTAGTCAAAGAGACCATGAATCCAACGATGTATCACTTAGTTTACAAGATACAGCGGTTATGACACAGTTCTTAGATTTAGCAATGTAGCAGAGCTGGGAATGCTAACTCCGCCCACACCAGGCTCTGTATATACATAGTCTATTAACAGTGAGCTGCTTATCAATGGAGGGAGCAGAGTCAGTTCAGTGCTCTTGCTGACAGCTAGTCAAAGCAATGATAATGTCCTACTGATAAAACCTTCACTGTAAGTAAACAGCACACAGCTTAACAAGTGACACATCATTGAATTCCCCCTAACCCCTACCTAATGCTTTTTTTCAGATTACATAGCAAAAACCTGTTAAGTGATTCCCTTTAATGATAGACACATTTATTTGAGTGAAATTAAATTTTACTTGAACCGTACAAAAATCCATATTCTCTAGAATGCAGATTTAAAAAAAAAAAAATTTGCTCCTTGTGATTTCAGCAAATATAAGGCCACCTGCTAGAGTGGTGAGCGGTGAGGTGACTATAGAGTTTTTTTACATATTACATTTATTATAGTCTGGGCACAATAAGGAATATTTTTTAAATTTCATTAGAGAAATAATGCAAGCAGACAAATTTGAAAATTTGAATTTTGCCTAACTCACTCATCTCTAATAGGTCTGATACATCCAACTGACGTTGCGGCGACTGCAGCAAAATGCAACACATTGCGTTTGGCGCAGGTCGCCGCACCGTCAAAATGACGCATGCGGAGGCATCAGCATACATTGGCATGGCCTGCATACCCAATGCTAAAGATAGGGTACGCAGGCCGCATGCCGACATAGGCGGAGCTGACAGGAGGAGGTGCGGCAGTGGGCGGAGCTTCACAGAGGAAGTCCGCATCCCTCCGCAGCTCTGCCATATGCTAGTGTGAAACTAGCCTTAGAGAGTGAATCCCAACAGCACATTCAGCAATCATTACCTATCTTCACCACCATAGCATAGAGCAGAGATGGGCAACACATTTTCACAAGGGGCTAGATAATAGACCGCGACTGTTGTGGGGGGCCGAATCAATAGGTTGAAATTAATTATGCTCAGTATTAATATCAATATATTAATTATAATTATTTTATATTAATATTAATTGTATAACTTGATATTGAGCAGACACAGGAGTACAGCATAACCCTCCACATAGCCTCCTATATACCGCTTGAGACCCCTATATACAGTATGAGCCTCCACATAGCCTTCTATGTACATACAAACACCACATACACATGGAAAAAAACACCACATACTCACCTCACTCCTGCTCCCCCAGCGCACTGCTCCTGTCTCCAATGCGTTGAGTCTCAGCAGTGCACAGCTGACATGATGAAATGACATCATCACGTCAGCTGTCTCACACGCTGATTGGTGGATGAAGGGGCCAGCAGCCCATTCCGCCACCAATGTATAGCATAGGATGCATAGGATACAGAGTTTGGTGACAGCGGGTGGGGAGGGCAAGGTGAGGTCTGTGAGCCACTGTTTTCAGCCCCTCAGCTGTCTCAGTCTGCTAGTCGGGCTGAAACAGCCAGGGGGCCGGATGTGACCCACGGGCCACACTTCGCCCAGGTCTAGCATAAAGGATAAAAAAAGAGAACTGGTACAAACAAACCAATACAGTATTTACAACTTCAAACAAGTAATATTTCGCCATCTCCTATCTGTTCAACACAGCCCCAGCATCTTAAGCCAGCAGCTTCCCTACATTCCAACACAGGGTTTATTACCAGCTTTTCTAGTTCACACAAGTCTATTGGAAAACTCCAGGAAATTAGAAATCCATTAGAAGCTGGCTTTGTATTACCTAATTTACCACCAGGAAAGAATATCTGCAGCTGCACTTCTGACTTGGCCATATTCCTTTGATTTCATCGAAAACGAAGAGGTAAAACAAAGTAGATAAAAAAGGTGCGGAAATCAACAGATTTTAAACAAACACCTGAAGAGATTTCTTGTCCTTCCTAGTTGACACTTGGTGAATGGACAACCAAATTAAGAGTAAAACTATTGACTATGTTCTACCCGTTACTATGTTAAATGTATGCCAGAAAGTGTGAAAACAAGCTAGAAAACAAGTTACAACTGTGCAGAGACTCCAGATATTGGTTAATGAGGGTCTGTCACTGGTTTTAACAATACAAACTGTATGTATTAAATCGCTGACATCTGATGAGGCTGGTGTATTTACTTTGACAATACATATCAAAATTGCTGATCATATAAGAAAAAGATGCACTAGAGAAATTCATTTGTAAAGAATGATATCAAAATTTTATTTGAGAACAGATGTAAATACTTATGTCCGCCAAAAAATTGAGAAAAGTATTCAAGGTGTGATACCTTTATTGGCTAACCAGAGAAATTATATTTGCAAGCAAGCTTTCAGGGCTCAAAAGGCCCCTTCATCAGGCTTGACTTGTAATCTAGCCTGATGAAGGGGCCTTTTGAGCCCTGAAAGCTTGCTTGCAAATATAATTTCTCTGGTTAGCCAATAAAGGTATCACACCTTGAATACTTTTCTCAATTTTTTGGGGGACATAAGTATTTACATCTATTTTTCTGGCTAACACGGTACCACAATTTTATTTTGTATTGTACACTATTTGAGAACAGAAAACTCACAAGACAGGTTAAAAACATATAAAAGAAGTGGGAAACCACTAGGTGGCACCGCAACCCTACATATTTAAATCGCTACCAGGTGGCTACAAACATACCATCACCTGAACTACCCAATATTATGTAACAATACTTCTAAGACCATTGATTTTATATCTCCATTCATAGATTTATTACAAAATAAAGAACAGAATGAAGCAGGATACCTGTGCAGGATTGTGGTGAAAAACCCAGGACAAAACCCTGACGTACGTTTCGGCGTATGCCTTCTTCTGGGGGTGGCATCACACTAATTAGAGCAACCTTATATATCCTAGATTAGCCGATCGATCGATATACACACACGTATGGGAGTTAACTGAGAAGTGTATTACAGCTCAGATTGAGGCAATGGGTCGACCACATACATCTTATTAATTCACGTTGGTAACACCTCCTGAAGTGATGTCATAGTCACAAGCATTGAGAAATAATCCTGTTTCTTATAGAATTTTATCAAAATTGATGTATAATCCTTTTCTGAAAGTTTAACCTTCTGATATTACAATGAGCTTTTTATAAGTACATCAGGGTTATACAGTCTTACTTACTTGAAAGCAAGTAAACCTTGTAGGAGAAAAATATGCTATTCCATGAATATTGCTTTACATATGTTTATGTAGATACAGATTTTCAGAGCCCTTGTCTTTCCCTTTTAAGTTTCTCCTTCTGCCTCCTTCCTAGACTCATTTGCATCCCTCCCCTCCTTTTAGTATCCTTGGGCTTCACCAACCTTTTTACTTTCCAACCTCAGACCACCCAATCAACACCTTCTTCCCTACTTATTTTCATAAATCCAATAAAATCTTTGTCACAAAAAAACAAGTGCAAACTCGGGTCTAGCTCAGAGAGTATGTAGCAGGATAAAACATAGCTTTTATTCCATCCTTAAAATTACATAGCGATAATACAAATAAGAGTTAAACGGTGCCACATTTCAGCCAAAATAAGCCTTTATCAAGCCAGAAATATACAATAGTAAAAAAAAACGTTTTTTCTAATACAAACTCTCCAATGCCTTGAAATCTTTAGAATTTCTCCTATTTTGGACCTTATGGTGGTTTTACCGAGTTATCACAGAGCCACCAATGGTGCATGAGAATCGCTCACTGGATCAGGGCTAGATCCCTCTTATGTCAGAAGGTTGCATATAACAGAAGTAAATGTTCCATATGGTTACACTAAGCTTTAAGCTTTCACAATGTATTTGATAGTAAATGGAATAGAGGAGCTTCCTTCAACATTAGATCATTTCTAACTGAAAAGGACATTGGACGTTTTACAATGGCAACCTTTAGCAAATAATTATTGTAAGATAAGTAATTTTAGTTAACAGCTCTTCATAAATTAAGAAGAATGACATCACAGTGACATCACAGTGACATCAATGGTTGTGAAGACAACGGTGATCTCTCACCAGGGTTATCATGTTAACCCTTAGCTTAGAGTCAATATCATGACAACCGTGGCACTTCAGAAGGTTTAAAAAGACAATTGGGGGCCTAGTGATGTCGCCATGACAGTGATTATATCATATCAGTTAATATGACATGCCTGTCATGACAAAGAGGTCACCAGGATGATTTGAAGAGGGATACAAATGGTGATCACGTGCGTTTTAACTTCATATTAATGCAGTTGAAGCGATGGCTGGGGGACCACCACAATGCAGGGAGACTACGGCACACAAGATGAGGTGCAAACAACAAAGGGTTAATTTATTTACAGGCAAGGAATGAAGTGTTAGGAAAGTGCAAAACAGGGGGTATGCAATGACATAAAACAATTTACAAAAGTGATAATCTCTAGCTGGGCCGTACAAATGGCATGGAGCACCAACTATTACAGATCAGTGTATTTTTCAAAAGGCAAAACAATACAATAAAGTACAGTATGGTGCTATTCTAACTATAGCCTATCTGGCTGTTGCTACTCCGGCTACCGTGCTCTGTCTATTGCAGCCTATCCTAAGCCCTAAACATGTGCGCACACGGGGTTAACACTCACGGTAAAGTTGGTGTCTCAGTTTATTTCTGGGGGCCCCCTGCAGTTCTTTGCAACATGATGCGATGTCCTCCCTGGAAGCTCTGTGCAATGTGGTCTTGTCCTTGTGTGAAGATTCAAAGCCTGCTCCTAGAAACGGTGAATTCTCTCCTCTGAATTTCTTCTTTGCAGATCTTCATGGCTCCTCGCAGCAACACAGCAAAGACACCTTCGTTATCCCCAGAAGAGTATACAAAATCCCACAAGTTCAGTCAGTTACAAGCTGCACGTTTTTCTCCTCACAGCTCACAGCACACCAGCTTCCTGCAGACTCCCAGTTCAGAACACTCACTGGTAAAACAGCCCCTCCCCATAGCTGGAGGAGCAAACCAAAACCAGTCTTGTTGCAGGGAGAGCTGAATGTCCCATTGCTCTAGCCAAAGGGGTTCTGTCTCTTAAAATGGCAGTTTATCTCTACTGTCCATAGCAATGCCTCCCCCTTACATGCCTCCCTATTTAAAGATGGTCATCCTCGACCATCACATCATCAAGGTTGCGGTGGGAAGAAGAAGCTTGCAATGCAGAATAGCACCTATAGGGGAGGCAACACAAGCGGAAAAACAGACAGGGTACACTGTTCTACATAATGGACTGGTGGAACCCCTGCAGTAGACCTCTGGGATCTCCGGAGGTCTTGAGTATCTTCCAAAGGAATACTTGTTGGAGGAGTTGTAGGCTCTTGTCTGGACCCATCGTCACGTGGCGGTAGTGGTACCTCCAGAGGATTACCATCTCTGTCCGGCTGAGGACCCCCCATTGTGTCAGGGTCAATCCATCATTCATCATTGATTTCACCAGCAGGCAAGACAGGTTCAGGAAGTGGAGCAACATCTTCAGGTGGCACTGGTACAGGACAGGGCCCGGACCGGCATGGCCGCAGCATATTTCTGTGAAGCACTCTAGGAGCGGATGCCCCATTCTCAACCTGCACCTTGTAGACCGGACCATCAGCATATACTCGCTCGATGACTTTGTAAGGCTGTACTTCCCATCTCTCACTTAGTTTACCCTTGGGGTGTTTCTCTCTGACTAATACTCAGTCCCCGGGCAGGAGCGGTATCTCTTGCATCGGTTTACGGCCCGTATGTTCTTTGCCCTGTAGCTGCTCCTCTGGCTGTTCCAACTTCAATTCAATGATCTCTCATCCAGCTCTTCCAAACAGCAGCAGATAGGGGGTGTAACCCGTGGTGGAATGGACCCGATTGTTGTAGGTCCAGACCAACTCTAGCAGGAAATCAGGCCAGCATGCCTTCTTGTCCTCTTCCAATGTCCTCAGCATTTGAAGTAAGGTTCAGTTGAAGCGTTCACATGCTCCGTTGCCTTGAGGATGGTAAGGGGTGGTCTGGGACCACTCAATGCCATACAAACGATACAGTTTTTTCCATCACCTTGCCTTGGAAACATGCACATTGGTCAGAGTGGATGCGCTTTGGGCACCCATACACTTGGATGAAGTCTTGATAGATGGGCCGTGCCGCCGACTCGGCAGTCTGATCTCTAGTCGGGGTGACTACCGTGAACTTGGAGAAATGGTCGGTCATCACCGACCCATGGGCTGAGTGTTCCACGAGGAGATAGTCGATCATCAAGACTTCTAGCGGTTCCTTAGTATGTATGGTCTGGATGGGTGCCCTTTGTTCAGTACTCTTAATGAGGTCGCATACCTGACATTGCTGGCAAACCTCTTCTACCACGGACTCCAACTGGGGGCAGTACACGTGCCACTGTAACCACTGGTAAGTCTTTGTGGACCCGAAGTGGGCTCTGAATTCGTGGGCATCTTTAGCCACTTCTTGGGCCATTCCTCCTGGGATGACCACCTGCCACCTTCAGTATCTTTCGGCTGTTACCTCTTGTGATATAGCACCAATTCTCGCACCTCCAGCCTATCCCACTGGTGTAAGACACTCTTCATCTCAGTGTCCAGACTATCTCTCTCGTTTGCCTGGCTTCCACTTCTGCACTACCCAGCATTTCATTTCTCTCAGCCCTCCGTCTTCATCTTGAACATTTCCCCACTCTTCATTGGTTCTCCCTAGAGATCGGAGTAGTGCGCAGGCCTCCCTACTCGACTGGACGGCAACCACTGGGGTCTTGAATTTACGGAAGTCTGGGGTTTCTTCCTCTTCGAGTTGTTCATCGAGATTCCCCACTGGAGTATCCACCGTCAGTCATAACAGGCCATTTGCATTTTCAGTAGCAGAGCAATAAGGGATGGTAAAGTCAAACTTGGCCAGGCGAGCCTCCCACCATTGTTCTAAGGCCCCCAATTTAGAATTCTCAAGGTGGGCCAGGGGATTATTGTCTGTTCGAACTTGAATCTTGGGCCATGACAGAGAAGTTTGCGGGCTTCCTGACAGGGACCAAGATCATCAGGGACCAAGACCATCTTGGTCCCTGTCAGGAAGCCCGCAAACTTCTCTGTCATGGCCCACACGAGGGCCAGGAGCTCTAACTGGAAAGAGCTGTAATTTTGGGGGTTTCTTTCACTGTTTCGCAGGGACCTACTGGCATACCTGATGACTCTCTCATGTCCATCCTGTATTTGCGAAAGTACCGCACCGAGTCCATGAAAGCTACCGTCTGTGTACAACAGGAACGGTTGATAGAAATCTGCATATACCATAATTGGGGCTGAAGTAAGAACATTATTTATAGCCTGGAAGGTCTCATCTCGCCTCTAGTCCCATGGGATGCACTGGGTCTTCGGCACTCCAGTGGTCCCCCTCAGTAGTTCATTCAGAGGACCCGCCACCTTTGTAAAATCTTTGACAAACTGTCGGTAGTACCCGGTGAGTCCATGGAAGGCCTGGAGTTCCCGCACAGTGCAAGGGACTGGCCACTTCTGGATGGCAGACACTTTTTTTGGTGAAGGCAGAACTCCGTCTTGTGACACTATGTGGCCCAGGTACTCGATCTCTCTCTTGAAGAGATGGCACTTCTTTGGCTTCACCTTCAGGTTATGAGCCCGCAGTCTTCCGAGTACCTGTCCAAGCCGGGCAAGATGGTCTTTAAACGAGGCAGAGAACACAATGATGTCATCCAGGTAAATCAGGGACCAACTATTACAGATCAGTGTATTTTTCAAAAGGCAAAACAATACAATAAAGTACAGTATGGTGCTATTCTAACTATAGCCTATCTGGCTGTTGCTACTCCGGCTACCGTGCTCTGTCTATTGCAGCCTATCCTAAGCCCTAAACATGTGCGCACACGGGGTTAACACTCACGGTAAAGTTGGTGTCTCAGTTTATTTCTGGGGGCCCCCTGCAGTTCTTTGCAACATGATGCGATGTCCTCCCTGGAAGCTCTGTGCAATGTGGTCTTGTCCTTGTGTGAAGATTCAAAGCCTGCTCCTAGAAACGGTGAATTCTCTCCTCTGAATTTCTTCTTTGCAGATCTTCATGGCTCCTCGCAGCAACACAGCAAAGACACCTTCGTTATCCCCAGAAGAGTATACAAAATCCCACAAGTTCAGTCAGTTACAAGCTGCACGTTTTTCTCCTCACAGCTCACAGCACACCAGCTTCCTGCAGACTCCCAGTTCAGAACACTCACTGGTAAAACAGCCCCTCCCCATAGCTGGAGGAGCAAACCAAAACCAGTCTTGTTGCAGGGAGAGCTGAATGTCCCATTGCTCTAGCCAAAGGGGTTCTGTCTCTTAAAATGGCAGTTTATCTCTACTGTCCATAGCAATGCCTCCCCCTTACATGCCTCCCTATTTAAAGATGGTCATCCTCGACCATCACATCATCAAGGTTGCGGTGGGAAGAAGAAGCTTGCAATGCAGAATAGCACCTATAGGGGAGGCAACACAAGCGGAAAAACAGACAGGGTACACTGTTCTACATAATGGACTGGTGGAACCCCTGCAGTAGACCTCTGGGATCTCTGGAGGTCTTGAGTATCTTCCAAAGGAATACTTGTTGGAGGAGTTGTAGGCTCTTGTCTGGACCCATCGTCACGTGGCGGTAGTGGTACCTCCAGAGGATTACCATCTCTGTCCGGCTGAGGACCCCCCATTGTGTCAGGGTCAATCCATCATTCATCATTGATTTCACCAGCAGGCAAGACAGGTTCAGGAAGTGGAGCAACATCTTCAGGTGGCACTGGTACAGGACAGGGCCCGGACCGGCATGGCCGCAGCATATTTCTGTGAAGCACTCTAGGAGCGGATGCCCCATTCTCAACCTGCACCTTGTAGACCGGACCATCAGCATATACTCGCTCGATGACTTTGTAAGGCTGTACTTCCCATCTCTCACTTAGTTTACCCTTGGGGTGTTTCTCTCTGACTAATACTCAGTCCCCGGGCAGGAGCGGTATCTCTTGCATCGGTTTACGGCCCGTATGTTCTTTGCCCTGTAGCTGCTCCTCTGGCTGTTCCAACTTCAATTCAATGATCTCTCATCCAGCTCTTCCAAACAGCAGCAGATAGGGGGTGTAACCCGTGGTGGAATGGACCCGATTGTTGTAGGTCCAGACCAACTCTAGCAGGAAATCAGGCCAGCATGCCTTCTTGTCCTCTTCCAATGTCCTCAGCATTTGAAGTAAGGTTCAGTTGAAGCGTTCACATGCTCCGTTGCCTTGAGGATGGTAAGGGGTGGTCTGGGACCACTCAATGCCATACAAACGATACAGTTTTTTCCATCACCTTGCCTTGGAAACATGCACATTGGTCAGAGTGGATGCGCTTTGGGCACCCATACACTTGGATGAAGTCTTGATAGATGGGCCGTGCCGCCGACTCGGCAGTCTGATCTCTAGTCGGGGTGACTACCGTGAACTTGGAGAAATGGTCGGTCATCACCGACCCATGGGCTGAGTGTTCCACGAGGAGATAGTCGATCATCAAGACTTCTAGCGGTTCCTTAGTATGTATGGTCTGGATGGGTGCCCTTTGTTCAGTACTCTTAATGAGGTCGCATACCTGACATTGCTGGCAAACCTCTTCTACCACGGACTCCAACTGGGGGCAGTACACGTGCCACTGTAACCACTGGTAAGTCTTTGTGGACCCGAAGTGGGCTCTGAATTCGTGGGCATCTTTAGCCACTTCTTGGGCCATTCCTCCTGGGATGACCACCTGCCACCTTCAGTATCTTTCGGCTGTTACCTCTTGTGATATAGCACCAATTCTCGCACCTCCAGCCTATCCCACTGGTGTAAGACACTCTTCATCTCAGTGTCCAGACTATCTCTCTCGTTTGCCTGGCTTCCACTTCTGCACTACCCAGCATTTCATTTCTCTCAGCCCTCCGTCTTCATCTTGAACATTTCCCCACTCTTCATTGGTTCTCCCTAGAGATCGGAGTAGTGCGCAGGCCTCCCTACTCGACTGGACGGCAACCACTGGGGTCTTGAATTTACGGAAGTCTGGGGTTTCTTCCTCTTCGAGTTGTTCATCGAGATTCCCCACTGGAGTATCCACCGTCAGTCATAACAGGCCATTTGCATTTTCAGTAGCAGAGCAATAAGGGATGGTAAAGTCAAACTTGGCCAGGCGAGCCTCCCACCATTGTTCTAAGGCCCCCAATTTAGAATTCTCAAGGTGGGCCAGGGGATTATTGTCTGTTCGAACTTGAATCTTGGGCCATGACAGAGAAGTTTGCGGGCTTCCTGACAGGGACCAAGATCATCAGGGACCAAGACCATCTTGGTCCCTGTCAGGAAGCCCGCAAACTTCTCTGTCATGGCCCACACGAGGGCCAGGAGCTCTAACTGGAAAGAGCTGTAATTTTGGGGGTTTCTTTCACTGTTTCGCAGGGACCTACTGGCATACCTGATGACTCTCTCATGTCCATCCTGTATTTGCGAAAGTACCGCACCGAGTCCATGAAAGCTACCGTCTGTGTACAACAGGAACGGTTGATAGAAATCTGCATATACCATAATTGGGGCTGAAGTAAGAACATTATTTATAGCCTGGAAGGTCTCATCTCGCCTCTAGTCCCATGGGATGCACTGGGTCTTCGGCACTCCAGTGGTCCCCCTCAGTAGTTCATTCAGAGGACCCGCCACCTTTGTAAAATCTTTGACAAACTGTCGGTAGTACCCGGTGAGTCCATGGAAGGCCTGGAGTTCCCGCACAGTGCAAGGGACTGGCCACTTCTGGATGGCAGACACTTTTTTTGGTGAAGGCAGAACTCCGTCTTGTGACACTATGTGGCCCAGGTACTCGATCTCTCTCTTGAAGAGATGGCACTTCTTTGGCTTCACCTTCAGGTTATGAGCCCGCAGTCTTCCGAGTACCTGTCCAAGCCGGGCAAGATGGTCTTTAAACGAGGCAGAGAACACAATGATGTCATCCAGGTAAATCAGGGTAGCCTCAAAATTTAAGTCTCCCAAACACTTTTCCATCAGCCGTTGAAACGTGCCTGGAATATTGGAGAGGCCGAAGGGCATCCGGTTAAACTCGAACGATCCCATAGGGAGGATGAAGGCAGTTTTTTCCTTGTCTTTCTCTGCCACAGCCACTTGCCAGTATCTGCTCGCTAGGTCCAAGGTGGAAAAGTACTTGGCTGTCCCCAACGCTGTCAAGGATTCCTCGATGCGGGGTAACGGATATGAGTCTTGCACTTGAGTTTCCTCTAATCTACACAGAACCAGATGGTCCCATCCTTCTTCTTGACGAGCTCCACCGGTGCCGCCCAAGGGCTCTGACTACTCTGCACTACTCCTGAATCCAGCATCTGCCTCAGTAATGCCTTCACCTCTTGGTACATCTTGGGTGGGATTTGCCGGTATCGTTCTCGAATTGGACGAGCATCCCCGGTCGCTATCTCATGTGTGATCGCTTCAGTACAGCCAAAATCTTCGGCGTGATGGGGCGAATGCGGCCCAATTTTCCCACAGCATAGCTTCTATTGCCCACACACACTCAGGGCCAAGAGCCTTCACATCCACTTCCATTTGTTCAAGGATGATTCGCCCATTCCACTCTGGGGATGGCTTCTCTTCGAGCCCCAGGCCCCACAGCGACTGCCAGGGTCCCCCCCACACCTTCAATCGGCAATAAAGAAATCTCTTTCTGACTCACCACTTCGCCCTTGTGTAGGTACACCTGGGCCAGATCTGTCCCCCGTGGCAAGGTGACTTCCCTGGGGCCCACGTTCAAAGCTCTTATGGGGACGTGTCCTCGCTGGACCAAAGCTATCGTACGAGCTATCATGACTTCTTGGTCCACTCCTCTGCCTACCACAGGCTGAACTATCACCTCCAACCTGTCAAGGTTGCGATAAGTCCCCACTGGAAGGTATAATATACTTTCTCGCTCGGGAGGCAGGATTACAGACTCCTTCCCAGGGATCCTGATGACGGCACACTCTTCTGCATCCCACAGACGAGGATCAATTGCGGAAGGGCTTCTTGAGTAGGATTGTGTGTGGCAGCCTTCTTCCAGTAACTGGGTCCCTGTTTGGTGAACATTATCTGATCGAGTTCTCGTAGAATATTCATTCCCAGTACTACAGGCACATCTTCTTTGATGGGCTCAGGGACTAGCAGGATCCCTTTTTTTCCTACTTCTTGCCCACAGATTCGAATATTCATCCACACAACCCCTGTGACCAGGATCGGCTGTTGATTGGCAGCAAACAACCGGATCAATGTCTCCTTCTCTGGCTTAACCAGGGCCTGAAAATGCTGTTTGAAATATGATTCTGGCATCATTGCCACTTGTGAACCGGTATCTATGAAGCAATCCACTGGAACGCCCTCAAATTCAGCACGCAGAATGGGACTCCCAGCAATCAAGTGTTCATTATGATAAGGAGCGGCCTCTCTTCTTGCTTCCCCCACAGAGTGCCGCGTTACTGCAGGGGTTGGTAGTTTAACGGCGGCTGTTACTGGCTTTGAGCATAATTCCGGCAGTCCCTGGCAAGGTGCCCTTGTCTTCCACATTCCCAGCATTGGATGCCTCCTCTTCACCGAGGGGCACCCTGAGCCTGTCTTCGTGCCTCTGATGCCTGGCGGGGGGGAGCTGGCACCCACTGATGCTTTAAAGGTCGGACCAAAGGATGGTTATATGAGTGCGTTGTGTCAGACAGTTGTTCTCCCATTCTTTGCTCCATCCGGGTTAATTTATCTTGCATACTGACAAGAGACCGCTGCAAGTCATGCACTACCTGGACCAGCGCCTCCAGAAGATTTGGATCTCCTCTGGTATTTGCACCCTGGATACGCATCACACCAGATGCGTAACTGTCTTCCTGGCTTCGGCCACTGCTTCTGCCAGGATTTGACGGAATGAAAGAGTCGGCTCTACACAGACCCATTCTGACAGCGCTCTCCTCAAGGATCTGCTAAGCAGTCCCAGAATTAATTGTTCCCGGAGTATCCAGTCTGTGAAGCCCATGCCACCAAGCCCATCCGTCTCTTTCCTTTGCACTTCTGCCAACACTTCTTGCAGTGCTGTCACATATTGAGAGATCCCTTCTTCTTCCTGCTGCAGTCTAGAGAAAAACTTGGCGCGGAGGTGTCCCGCGCTAGCAGTCTCGCTGTAGATCTCTTTCAGGAATTTCACTAGCTCCTTCAGGGTACTACGAGTGAGTTCTCGCTGTAGACAGACGTTTTTATGGGCCTCTCCCTCCAAGGCAGTCAAAGCAATGTTCACTTCAAGGTCTGTGCTGATGTTATAAATCTTCAGGGTGCTTTGCAGTTGGGACACCCAATCATACAGGGGCATATTATTGCCGTCAAACTTTGGAAGCACACTAAATATGGTGCCCATAGGGAGTGTGCTTGCAGGGGTTCCACCAATGCCCACAGCATCCCCACTAACACTAGCATTCCTGCCGTGGCCGCCTGCTGCCTGCATCTTGGTGACAGTAACCCTGCTGGCAGCACCACTTGAAGCAATGGTCAGGGGACCACCACAATGCAGGGAGACTACGGCACACAAGATGAGGTGCAAATAACAAAGGGTTAATTTATTTACAGGCAAGGAATGCACTGTTAGGAAAGTATAAAACAGGGGTATGCAATGACATAAAGCAATTTACAAAAGTGATATTCTCTAGCTGGGCCGTACAAATGGCACAGAGCACCAACTATTACAGATCAGTGTATTTTTCAAAAGGCAAAACAATACAATAAAGTACAGTATGCTGCTACTCTAACTATAGCCTATCTGGCCGTTGCTACTCCGGCTACCGTGCTCTATCTATTGCAGCCTATCCTAAGCCCTAAACATGTGCGCACATGGGGTTAACACTCACGGTAAAGTTGGTGTCTCAGTTCATTTCTGGGGGCCCCCTGCAGGTCTCTGCAAGATGATGCAATGTCCTCCCTGGAAGCTCTGTGCAATGTGGTCTTGTCCTTGTGTGAAGATTCAAAGCCTGCTCCTAGAAACGGTGAATTCTCTCCTCTGAATTTCTTCTTTGTAGATCTTCGTGGCTCCTCGCATCAATACGGGAAAGACACCTTCATTATCCCCAGAAGAGTATACAAAATCCCACAAGTTCAGTCAGTTACAAGCTGCACGTTTTTCTCCTCACAGCACACCAGCTTCCTGCAGACTCCCAGTTCAGAACACTCATTGGAAAAACAGCCCCTCTCCTCTCCATAGCTGGAGGAGCAAACCAAAACCAGTCTTGCTGCAGGGAGAGCCGAATGTCCCATTGCTCTAGCCAAGGGGGTTCTGTCTCTTAAAATGGCAGTTTATCTCTACTGTCCATAGCAATGCCACCCACTTACACAGTCACCATAAATTCATACATGCTTTAAGGACACCTCACAATGATTACCATAACAACATCCTAATAATTTCCATACATCTGTGACTCAATTTGGGTAGCCATTTTCAGGAATATCTGTAAAAAGATCATTGAAAGTAGACGTTTTAGACAGATGCATGCTTCCTATGGTGGGGAAGGGGAAAATGGTCAACCTCTTCTCAGTGGCTCATATAGTGGCCACTTGGGCTAAGCTAATGGGGCGTAAATCCAGTTTTACCTATTCTTTATTAATTAAAATTGATATAAATTATGTACAATGTTTCAAAATATTTTCTGTTCTCACCCCTAATCTCATACATAGCATAATTACTGATTCAACTGCTGAGTAGGACCAAAAAGTTAGTCTTTTATGGCCATTGTAAAGTTTTGACTACTATGAATACTAGTTGTCATGATCTCAGTGCGGGTTTGACTCGCGCACGTGGGGTTAATGTATGGAACCAGTGCTGATGACTGGCATTTCTGGGGTTAAAGGTTGTGATCCCGGTGCAGGCTTACCTGCACACCTGGGGCTATGATTGTGGCCTCTCCCTGGTTCTGGGGGAGGCTTCTTATAGCCTCAGGACGCTCCCATCCCTGTCAGTTATACTTTCGCCCTTGGCATTGTGTGGTGACCCCTGAGTGTGTTAGTGCTGTGTTCTGGTTACTTGATTCTCTGTGTATGACTCAGCCTGTTCCCTGGATATCGCTTTGGATTCTGCCTGGTACTTCCTATGTCTGTTTGGTTCTGATCTCTGCTTGGCCCTGATTATCCGCTCTGTCTCCTCCCTGGTACTGTACTGTGATCCTGTGTATGACCTTTGGCTTTGTCTGACCTCCCGTCTGTTTATCCCTCCTGTACCTCATTTGACTGTACTGTACATGACTTCTGTTTTGCCTGAATCTGAGTTCTCTGGCCACATGACCGTTCACATGACCATAGGTCCTGTGCAAGCTTGCTCATTTTCAGTGTCCGCAGGTCCCGTGCCTCTTTACTTTCCAGCGCTGACTGGTCCCTGACACTATTAGCTTGAAGCACGCATTGTCACCGCTGCTGCCACTCCACAGGTATCTTTTAGCACGGCTTCTGTACTCAGGACACGCGCACTGGCTCTATGAGCAAGTGTGGTGCGGTGTCTCTGACATTATAACTGACCGTTTCAGTTTTTTTTTTTCTGAAGGAAAAAAAAAAAAAAAAAAAAGTGTGTGTTATCCTCATGGATCCCATACAAGCCTTGGCTGATCAGGTCAAGCACCTGACCCAAATGTTCCATAAGCTCAATGTGTAACAACTCACGATGGCCCAGACCCAGCAACAGTTGGTGGTTACTGTGCAGGGGGCTGTCGATGCAGGGGCTTCTAGTTCTGGGGGTAGGGATGTGTCATTAGCGTCCCCCGAATCTCCGGTCAAATTGCCATACCTTTTCTCAGGGGATAAAAAGGAGTTCAGGTCTTTCAGAGAAGGATGCAAGCTTTTTTTTTCTCTAAGGCCCCGCTCCTCTGGGGATGAGTTCCAGAGGGTGGGGGTCATTATTTCCCTACTTCGGGGGGCTCCGCAAGCATGGGCTTTCTCACTGTCTTCCTCTGCTCCTGAACGTATGTCAGTGAACGCATTCTTTGAGGCCCTCGGGCACATTTATGATGAACCTGACCGAGTGCGATTGGCAGAGGACATGTTGATGAGTGTCTGTCAGGGGAAACACTCAGCTGAGTGGTTTTGTTCTGAGTTCCGCCGCTAGGCGGCAGAGGTCTCCTGGAGCGATGCCGCACTCCGAGGACTCTTTCGCAGAGGCTTGTCCGAGCGGCTGCAGGATGCCTTGGCGTTACATCCCCACCTAACTCTCTCGAGCACGCCATGACCCAGGCCGTCCGGATGGACCGCAGGCTGCGCGCCAGAGGGGAGATGCAGGTGGATACTCCATTATTCCCCAGTGGAAAAGAGACTGCCCCTGAGCCCATGGATGTAGGCACCCTCTCCCTGAAGGATACGGAGAGGAAACGCCGGAAGGACAAGCAGTTATGCTTTTACTGCGGTAAAACGGGACATTGGAAGAGGGAGTGCCCAAATTGCCCGTCTTCAAACCCGGTCGGCGGGAAACGACTAGGTCTGGGTAGTCAACGGGGAGGCTGCTCAGACCCTTAGGTACCATTTTCCTCGTTTTCTAAAGTAGTACTGCCTGTGGAACTGTTTGTGGATGGTAGATCTTTTTCCTCTACAGCCTTCGTGGACTGCGGATCATCTATTAATCTTATTGACTTCCAATTGGTTACACACTGCAAGATAGGGACAGTTAGGCTCAAGGTTCCGATCAAGGTGATGGCCATTGACTCATCTCCCCTCACTAAGGAGGGAATTCGCTTTATGTCTGATGTGTTTTCGCTCAGAGTGGGCGCTACTCATGTGGAAAACATAAGTTGTTTTGTGCTGGACAATCTACCTGCAGGGTTGGTGTTGGGCATGCCCTGGTTACAACAACATAACCCAGTTATTAACTGGAAAACGGGGGAGATTGTTCAATGGGGGTTTAATGATTCTGAGTTATGTGATAAAGCCACACTGCTGGTGGAACCTGTTAAATCTGTGTCGGTATCATCTGTTGAGCTGGAAGGTATTCCGGAATGCCTGAAGGACTTTGACGATGTATTCTCCGAAAGTGAGGCCGAGACGTTACCGCCACATAGACCCTTTGACTGCGCTATTGAGCTGGTCCCGGGGGCTAAATTACCCAAAGCCCGTCTGTTTAATTTGTCCAGTCCTGAGCGCTTGGCTATGAAGGAGTACATTACTGAAAGTCTGCGCAAAGGACACATACGTCCTTCAGTCTCACCTGTGGCGGCAGGTTTCTTTTTTGTAAAGAAAAAAGATGGCGGGTTATGTCCCTGTCTCGACTTCCGGGAGCTTAATAAAATTACTGTACGGAATACGTACCCCCTTCCGTTGATTCCCGATTTATGTAACCAACTATCAGGGGCAAAGTGGTTTTCTAAACTGGACCTTCGGGGGGCATATAATTTGATAAGGGTCCGGGAGGGGGATGAATGGAAAACCGCGTTCCTCATGACCGAGGGACTATTTGAAAATTTAGTCATGCCGTTTGGTCTTACCAACGCCCCTGCCATATTTCAGAATTTCATCAACGTGGTATTCTCGGATCTCATTGGTCGTTTTGTCGTTATCTACTTAGATGATATTTTGATATATTCCCCCGACAAGTATTCTCATTTGGAACATGTACGAACTGTGCTCCAAAGGCTTACAGAAAATCATTTGTATGCCAAATTGGAGAAATGTGTATTCTGTGTACAAGAGTTGTCCTTTTTGGGGTTAATTGTATCCGGTGAGGGTTTTCGCATGGACCCCAAGAAGGTGCAGGCCATTGCGGATTGGGTGCAACCCTGAGATCTTAATGGTCTTCAGCGCTTCTTGGGGTTCGCCAATTATTACCGCAAATTTATCCGGGGGTTTTCGCAAGTGGTCAAACCTCTCACGGATCTAACATGCAAAGGTGCGGATGTGAGAAATTGGTCCTCGCTCGCAAAAGAGGCCTTTGCAACGCTGAAAAAATGTTTTATGTCTGCTCCTGTGTTAGTGCAGCCAGATCCGTCCAAACCATTCGTCGTGGAAGTGGACGCCTCTAAGGTGGGGGTGGGGGCGGTGTTGTCCCAAGGGCCTGCCACTCTAACCAACCTCAGGCCATGTGCTTTCTTTTCCAAGAAGTTCTCTGCTGCGGAAAGAAATTACGACGTAGGCAATAGAGAGCTTCTTGCTGTCAAATTGGCGTTTGAAGAATGGAGGCACTTTTTGGAGGGGGCCAGTCACCCGGTTACAGTGATCACGGATCACAAAAATTTGTCGTACATTGAGTCTGCTAAAAGATTAACGCCCAGAGAGGCCCGTTGGTCACTTTTTTTTTCCCGTTTTCAGTTTACGATTACATTTCGTCCAGGGTCTAAGAATATCAAGGCTGACGCCTTATCACGTAGTTTTCAGCGGGTGTCGCCCCCTGAGCCACCGTCCTCCATTCTTCACCCTGGGGTTATGATAGCAATGGTCTCATCTGAATTGGAACGGGAGATTCAGGGGGCCCAGTCGCAGGCCTCGGCGGCCAAGCCGGAGGGGAAGTTGTTTGTCCCAGAGCAACTTCGCCTGAAACTCTTGCAGGAGTTCCATGAATCCAAGCTGAGTGCTCACCCTGGTATTTCAGCCACATGTCTGGCGGTGGCTAGGATCTTTTGGTGGCCGACCCTTGGTTCGGACATAAAAAAATTCATTGTTGGTTGTGGGGTCTGCGCTCGTTCTAAAAGCTCTCATATCCGGCCGGCAGGGGAGCTGATACCCTTGGCAGTGCCTGAAAGACCATGGACTCACTTATCCATGGATTTTGTTACCAATCTCCCTCCATCTAAGGGTAATACAGTGGTATGGGTAGTGGTGGACAGGTTTTCTAAGCAAGCTCATTTCGTACCCCTGTCCGCACTACCGTCAGCTGAGACGTTGTCCAGGTTGTTGTGCAGCATGTGATCCGGTTGCATGGGGTACCCCTGAATGTGGTGTCTGATCGTAGTGTGCAGTTTGTGGCTATGTTTTGGCGTGCTTTCTGCAAAAAATTAGGTATGTCTCTGTCCTTTTCATCTGCATACCATCCTGAGAGCAATGGGCAGACGGAGCGCACTAACCAGTCCCTGGAACAGATCCTCAGGTGTCTAACCTCTGCTAGACAGAATGACTGGTGCGATGCACTGCCATTGGCTGAATTTGCCTTCAATAGTCGGGTGAGTCAATCTACGGGTATGACTCCTTTTTTGATCAATTATGGGTTCAGTCCTAATTTTGGTGAGTTTTCTCGTCTGGATTCGGGGTGTCCCGGGGCTGAGGACTCTTTTCAGCGGTTAAAAGATACATGGGCAGAAGTCCAGTGGCGTATATCTAGGTCTCAAGGCAGGTATAAGTTTTTCGCGGACAGGAAACAAACACCTGGTCCCATGTTTCGGGTGGGAGAGAAAGTTTGGCTCTCCACGCGAAACATTAAGTTAAAGGTTCCGTCAGCCAAGTTGGGACCCAAATTCATTGGCCCATACAAGATTGTGGAAAAAATCAATCCAGTGGCGTATAGGCTGTGCTTTCCACCCTCTTTCAAGATCCCTAATGTCTTCCACAAATCTCTACTGAAACCTTTTGAAGCAGTCCGGGGAGACTCTGAGTCTGCTGCTCCTCCAGGTTTGGTCGAGGGGCAGGTGGAGTACGAGGTTGGTCATATCATAGATTCCAGGTTGGTATGGTGGTCGGTACTGTACCTGGTTCATTGGAAGGGGTATGGACCGGAGGACAGGTCCTGGGTACCGGCCCGGTTGATGCATGCTGATCACCTGGTGCGGGCTTTCCATGCTAAGTACCCGGGCAAGCCTGGGGGTCCAGAGGCCCCCCGTTGAGAGGGGGGTACTGTCATGATCTCAGTGCAGGTTTGACTCGCACATGTGGGGTTAATGTATGGAACCAGTGCTGATGACTGGCATTTCTGGGGTTAAAGGTTGTGATCCCGGTGCAGGCTTACCTGCACACCTGGGGCTATGATTGTGGCCTCTCTCTGGTTCTGGGGGAGGCTTCTTATAGCCTCAGGATGCTCCCATCCCTGTCAGTTATACTTTCGCCCTTGGCATTGTGTGGTGACCCCTGAGTGTGTTAGTGCTGTGTTCTGGTTACTTGATTCTCTGTGTATGACTCGGTCTGTTCCCTGGATATCGCTTTGGATTCTGCCTGGTACTTCCTATGTCTGTTTGGTTTTGATCTCTGCTTGGCCCTGATTATCCGCTCTGTCTCCTCCCTGGTACTGTACTGTGATCCTGTGTATGACCTTTGGCTTTGTCTGACCTCCCGTCTGTTTATCCCTCCTGTACCTCGTTTGACTGTACTGTACATGACTTCTGTTTTGCCTGAATCTGAGTTCTCTGGCTTTTCTGATGCTAAGCCCCGCCCCCTTGCAGCCACATGACCGTTCACATGACCATAGGTCCTGTGCAAGCTTGCTCATTTTCAGTGTCTGCAGGTCCCGTGCCTCTTTACTTTCCAGCTCTGACTGGTCCCTGACACTATTAGCTTGAAGCACGCATTGTCACCGCTGCTGCCACTCCACAGGTATCTTTTAGCACGGCTTCTGTACTCAGGACACGCGCACTGGCTCTATGAGCAAGTGTGGTGCGGTCTCTCTGACATTATAACTGACCGTTTCAGTTTTTCTGACACTAGTTATGTCTTATCAAGCCTGACCATTCATGGCCTTTTAACTAGTTTCTGTCCATTACCAACCAAAGAAGACTTAAGCCCCCGTTACACACTGCGATATCGCTAGCAATATCGCTGTAAAGTCACCGATTTCGTGACGTTGCAGCGATATTGCTAGCGATATCGCTGCATGTGATACTTACCTCCGACCGGCTCCCCCGCTGGTTATCGCTGATCGCGCGAGAAGCTCCTGGACCATTCCTCGTCAGCCACTTCCTGCTGGGCTTCCTGAGGCGCCGACGAGCGACGTGTGGAGCCGGGCGGGAGGACGCAGGATTGCCGCGTCTGACAGGTAAGTAGCGATCCCCGTCCCCTGCGATGTCGCTGGTGAGATCTGCCTGTGTGGCAGCTCACTAGCGACCACCTAGCGATGCACCAGCGATCCTGACCGCGTCATATCGCTGGTCGGGATCGCTGGTGCATCGCTAGGTGTAACGGTACCCTTATGCTAAGTGCACAAACTAAAGGAATGCCAAGGAAAAAAACGAGATGTAGCATAACGTGCTTTGCATTAATGTTGTTTCAGGCAGCTCTGTGAAGATATTTGGCACTAAATAGAAGATTCTGTACGAGCAAACAGACTCATCAGCTTCTAACTGAATAATGTGTTTCTTCCCCATCTGCAGTGAATAAAAAAAAAGGAATAATAAACAACTTTCTCCTATTGTTAGAAATAGTCTGCACATTGACATTAAGGTTCAGACTCATAATTTTAATACAATTACATCTGACTTAAAACTAGCATTGAATTAAACTTTAATAGCAATTCTACTATCCATTTAATTATGAAGATTAATTCAGCTTGCCTTTCTTTGAAAGTACGTTACTTTCCGCAGTTTGTTTTTTTATTATTCAGAATAAATCATCTGGGCACATTGATTTATTGCGGATTGCTCAGCACTGCAGTCTTGTACAGTAAAAAAAAGTATCAGACTGCAAAATAATTTCATTTATTTGCTTACAGGATTGCCATGCAATACACATTTTGTTTGCAAAATCCAAAATGTACAGTTTTATTTTTAGTTTTGAAAATGTGTAAATATATTGATATGCATTATCTTAATGACCAGACATAAATGTGCTTTATTGACCAGCCAAGATATTTTGTTTTGGTAGACATTTTATTTTTTCTGACATGACATTATTAGGCATTATTTTAGATCCGAAAAATTTAACATTTTTTCAGTAGTGTTTTCTGGTCAAACTTCGAAATATAAATTGCTGTACAAATGATATATTTTTATAAATGCAGTTATAGAAAAAAAAATATTTTTTATGTCTTTGCTTGTGTTTTTATACTGATGAAATTACACTACAAATTAATCTATTGAATGAGACAAATGAGACTAGGACTATCACTGGCTCAGTGATACAAAACAAAAGGGTAGTTATTCATGTAAAACATTTGAATTGGGTCACAGTTAACAATGAAACACTACAGGGGTCAGTATTGGGCCCTCTTTTAAATATATTTATTAAAGACCTTGCAGGGAGCATACAGAGTAGAAATACAATATTTATAGATGATACTAAACTCTGCAGGGTAATCAACACAGAGGAAGATAATTTAATATTGCAGAAAGATTTTTGTAAGCTGGAGGCTTGGCTGAGATGGCAATTGAAATTTAATCTACATAAACATAAGGTTACGCACTTGAGCAGGTGAAACAAAATGTATAATTTTGTACTAATTTGTTAAACAATCAGTAAATTTGTAGCTGACAATTACTTGGGTGTTTAGGTGGACAGCAAACTCCACTTTAGTGATCAGTGTCAGGCAGCTGCTGTAAAGACAAATAAAATAATGGGACGCATTAAAAGAGGCATAGATGCTCAGGACAAGAATATAGTTTTGATTCTATACAAGTCATTAGTGCGACCAGTTACAATAATGTGTACAATTTTGGTCTCCAGTGTATAAGAAAGATAAAGCTGAATTAGAGCGGGTGCAGAGAAGAGCAATAAAGTTTATTAAGGGAATGAGTGAACAGCAATATCAAGTCAGGTTATTAAACTTGCAGTTATTCAGTTTGAAAAATGACGGCTTAAGGGCTATCTTATCACAATGTACAAATATATGAGGGGACAGTACAGAGATCTTTCTATTTATCTTTTTACACTTAGGCCTGCAACAGAGAAAAGAGGGCTTCCTCTAAGTCTGGAAGAAAGAAGATTTAATTATCATCACAGATGCAGATTCTTTACTCTAAAGGCAGTGCAAACTTCCTGCCACATGATGTAGTAATGGATGATTCACTACTAAAATTCAACAAGGGTCAGGATGCCATTCTTGATAAAAATAATATTACAAGTTATGGACACTACATTCTGTGATGGGGAGTTGATCAAGGGAACTAGTCTGATTGCCATATGGAACTGGAAAGTAAGTTTTCCCCTAACATGGAGCTACTAATGTCTTCCCAATGAGGGTTTTGCCTTTCTCTGGATCAACATTTTAAACTATGGATTGAACTCGATGGACTTAAGTCTACCTTCAACCTTAAAACTATGAAACTATGGCATGAATTATACAGGTTATTATAGTTGCTTGAATACGTAATTTCTGTATATGTACTAAAATGTATTTTATATGGATTTTTTATGAGGAGGACTTTACATTTTTTATTTACGCTTTATGTATTTTTCATAGCTATTTTGATGTGATATTTTATACATACTTTGACTTCCAAGAAATCATACACTGACAAGCAAACAGGGTAACAATGTTTTGAACTTTTGACTTCCAGCCTCCATGTCTCACCATCCACTACTGCTTCGAATGTGAGCCTACCATCATTTTATGGATAATAATCTTGGCTATTTCATGCATACAATTCACTTGTAAATATTTAGCATATGATTAGTTATGCAGATTCTTGTTGTGTCACTGCATTGTTACTGTTTTGCTCTTAAAATTCTAAATTTAATTTTTATTATTTTGTTAGTTTTTCTCAATCCATTAGCCCCTTTTTCTCTCATTTCTTTCAGATGCATTTACACTCATCAGAGCCTAGTCTATTGACTTTTGTCTCATTCCTTTAAGTCACCCATTTCCAGCCTTCTCCTGTCCACTTTTTGTACTTTTTTGCAAACTCAAGCTGATGTTTCTTATGGTAATATTGAAGTCAAGGCTTCTTCACCTTTTTTCGGGCCACCATTCCAGACTTATGTAACATGGTGCTTGCATGGATGTCTTTGATCTCACTATTATGAAGCATTCGAGACAACTCCACTGCTGTGTTTGTCACGACAGAACATAATTGACCATGTGGTGAGCTAACTTGCTTACTCTGATGTTTTGTCTGGACATCCACCTCTTGGCTTTTGAATAGATGGATGGACTTCATTTTGTATTCTTCCAACTGTCATGGCACTCACATGATGCAGCTTGGTAATTTTCTTGGCCGAGAGACCACTATCAATGAGCTGGATGATGCCGTTTCTCTTTTCTTGGGAAATCTTCTACATGGTTGCTCCTCTTTTCAAACTAGTGTTTGAACAAGTTGTATTTTGTAGTATACAGGAAAAAAAGATTTTCCCACAAACAAAAGTGAAACAGTAACAATGCAGCGATATAGCAAGGATCTGCATAACTAATCATATGCTGAATAGTTACAAGCCATATTTATGTATGAAATAGTCAATTTGATTTTCTATAAAATGATGGAAGTCTCACGATCAAAGCAGTAGTGGATGGTGAGACATGGGGCCTGAAAGTCAAAAGTTCAAAACATTGTTACCATTATGCTCTTCAATGTAAAAGGGGAACTTATATTTTTCCTTTATGGTGCATTTGTAATATCCATAAGAGACCCAATTACAGGGAAATGCAGCCTACTGAAGGGAAATGTTACACCGCTCCGACATACTCACCCGGCCTCCGCTCCCACGCCGTCTTTGCATACTCACCTGGTCTCCGCTCCCACGCCGCAGCCTCTCACCACCTGATGGCCACGGCGGTCACCTCTGACAGGCTCGCGGCTGACGCCATCTCTGAAACTCTCTGGGTCAGCAACAAGATACTTAAGCCCACATTTTTTCTTACATGGCCTCCTTTGACAGTCGCTTGTCGGCCCTGCAGGCTGCCACCGCAGCCCCGACTCCTCCCTCCGCGTCTACAGCTCTCCTGATGCCCCGCATCGCCAAACCGCCTCACTTCACCGGGGATCCCAAGCTCTGTAGGGGTTCTTAAATCAGTGTAGCCTCCACTTTGAATGGTTGCCGCAGCAATATCCCCCTGACCGGGCCAAGGTGGCCTTCATCATGTCCCATCTGGAGGGGGAGGTCCTGTCTTGGTTGAATCCCCTCTGGGAACGTGACAACCCTGTAGTCTTGAGTCTCACAGTTTTCCTGGATACTTTTCGCAGAGTCTTCGATGAGCCGGGCCGGTTAGCCTCTCTCACTGAGTCACTCTTTAACTTACATCAGGGTTCTCTCACGGTCGGACAGTACGCTATTTGCACTATCTCCTCCGAGCTTGGCTGGAATAACGCGGCTTTGGTAGGGGCATTCTGGCACAGTCTTGAGGCAGAATAAAAGATGAACTCGCAGGTCGAGATACCCCGGCCACCTTAGAGGACCTTATCTCGCTGGCTACCCGCATTGACCTACTCTTCCAGGAGCGGGCTTGGGAGTTTAGCGAGAGACAGGAGGTCCACCAGGCCAGTTCCCCTTTTCACCCGTTCTGCCAGTCCCCATTCGGTTGGGTCCTCTTCTCCCTCCTAGGTCAAATCCATGCAGATAGATCGCTTAAAGTTCGTCGAGTTGCATCAGAGAGAGAGGCGGGCACAAGGTCTGTGCCTCTATTGCGGTGATTCGTCACACTATGTCCGCACCTGTCCTAAGAGACAGGGAAACTTCTCCACCTAGCTCAGGTAAGAGAGGCCTCCCTAAGTGATGATGATCCCTCTCAACCTCTTATGATTTCTGTGGCTTTGGTTTCAGGGGAGAGACGTGGTTCCGAGGTGGCCTACGTTGATTCGGGCGCGGCAGGTAACTTCATTCAACCTGAAGAGGTGGACAAATACCAAATTCCCGTGGTTACTCTATCTAATCCTATCCAGATTGCAGCAGTGGATGGCAAACCGCTACTGGTGACCGTCACCTTGGTCACTGAAGAAGTGGAGTTGCAAGTCAGAGCCTTACACCGAGAGAAGATAGCCTTTTACGTTTTTCTTAAGCTCTCTCACGCAATTCTACTCGGTCTTCCATGGTTAAGGACTCATCAGCCTCTTCTCGACTGGTCTTCTGGGGAGATACTCCACTGGGGACACCCGTGCCAAGCTCGCTGTCTGACTCCTGTCCGCCTGGCGGCGGCTCCTTGGTCACCTCCAGAGCTTCCGGGTCTTCCTCCAGCCTACAGCTCCTACACCGATGTTTTTGATAAGAAGGAAGCGGAGGTCCTTCCTCCACACCGGCCATTTGACTGCCCAATTGAACTTGTTCCTGGTTCAACCCCTCCAAGGGGCAGAATCTACCCTGTCTCCCGCAGAGACCACCACCATGTCCGAGTACGTCCGAGAGAACCTCGCCAAAGGCTTTATATGGAAATCGTCTTCACCCACGGGAGCCGGGTTCTTCTTTGTCAAAAAGAAGGACGGAACTCTACGGCCGTGCATTGACTATAGGGGCTTGAATGAGATTACCATCAAGAATAGGTACCCTCTTCCACTCATTCCGGAGCTGTTTGACCATCTCAGAGGGGCTCGGGTCTTCTCCAAGCTGGACCTCAGAGGAGCCTATAATCTGGTCCATATCCGTGCAGGTGACGAGTGGAAGACCGCTTTCAACACTCGAGATGGCCATTACGAGTACCTGGTCATGCCCTTTGGTCTCTGCAATGCTCCTGCAGTGTTTCAAGAGTTTGTCAATGAGATCTTCCGGGATCTCTAGTACTCCTGTGTGGTCGTGTACTTAGACGACATCCTCGTCTTCTCGCCAGACCTCTCATCCCACAGAAAGAGTGTCCGCCTTGTGCTACAGCGTCTTCGGGAGAATCGCCTGTATGCGAAGATAGAGAAATGTCTCTTCGAACAGACCTCTCTGCCGTTTCTGGGATACATTATCTCCGACGCTGGACTAAGGATGGATCCCGAGAAGTTGTCTGCCATTCTCAATACAACGCTTTCTTGGATTCGCCAATTATTACCAGCAATTTGTCTCCCACTTCTCCGCGATCACAAGACATATTTCTGCTCTCCCCCGTAAAGGGACTACCCCCAAAGATTGGACTCCTGAGGCGGAAGAGGCCTTTCTGACCCTAAAACAGGCTTTCTCCACTGCTCCGGTCCTGCATCGCCCTGAGAGCAATCGACCTTTTGTACTCGAGGTGGACGCTTCCTCGACAGGTGCCGGGGCAGTATTGTCCCAGAGATCCTCCTCCGGTCGCCTGCACCCTTGTGGCTTCTTCTCAAAGGCCTTTTCTCCATCTGAGTGTAACTACTCGATCGGCGACCAGGAACTCCTGGCCATCAAGTTAGCCCTGGAGGAATGGCGTCACCTCCTGGAAGGAGCTGTCCATCCCTTTGTCATCTTCTCAGACCACAAGAATCTGGCCTATCTCCAGTCTGCCCAGAGACTCAACCCTCGTCAGGCCAGATGGTCCTTATTTTTCACCCGATTTGACTTCGAGTTCCGTTTCCGTCCTGGCAATAAGAATACCAAAGCCGACGCCCTGTCCAGGGTCTTCCAGCCACACGAAACCATGGAGGAACCTTCGCATATCATTGATCCCACTAGGATCATCACAGTGGCTCCAGTGAACTGGCTTGCTCCTCCTCCAGGCAAGATGCTTGTGCCTGAGAACCTCAAGCGAAAAGTCCTCCTATGGGGGCACTCCTCCAAACTGGCTGGCCATGCCGGAACTAAGAAGACCCTTGACCTTATCACGCGTCACTACTGGTGGCCCATGCTTCGCCAAGATGTACTCGACTTTGTGGCTTCTTGTCCATCCTGTGCTAAAAATAAAGTGCCATGAAGACCTCCGTCCGGCTTGTTGCTTCCGTTGCCCGTCCCTGTGGTCCCTTGGGAAAACGTCGCCATGGATTTCATCACCGACCTACCCTGCTCTTTGGGCTGCGCAGTCATTTTGATGGTGGTGGATCTTTTTTCCAAGATGGCTCACTTCGTCCCTCTGCCCGGTCTTCAAAGTTTTCATTCACCAGATCTTCAGACTCCATGGACTGCCTCAACGCATCGTGTCTGACCGTGGGGTTTAGTTTACCTCCAAGTTCTGGCGATCATTTTGTAAGCTCATGAACGTTTCCCTCGACTTCTTCTCGGCCTACCATCCACAGTCCAACGGACAGGTAGAGCGTACCAACCAGATGTTGACTGGGTACCTACGTCATTTCTCCAATGCCCACCAGAAGGATTGGGTCGACTTACTCCCCTGGGCAGAGTTCGCTTATAACAACCATGCTGGCGAGTCCTCGGTCAAGTCTCCGTTCTTCATTGTCTTTGGCAGACATCCTGGTGTTCCCCTTCTGGTAACCCCTGCCTCCGATGTACCCACGGCCAAAGCCTTGTCCTCTGAATTTTCCAAGATTTGGGCCGAGACCAATACGTCACTCAAGAGGTCCGCTGATCAGATGAAGAATAATGCCAACAAAAGGAGATTGGATCCTCCACCGTATCGTGTCGGGGACAAAGTCTGGCTCTCCTCCAAATTCATCCAGTTGAAACTGCCCTCCTACAAGTTGGGACCACGCTACATCGGTCCATTTGAAATTCTTGGATGTATCAACGGGGTCGCCTACAAATTGAGGTTGCCTGCTTCGCTCCGGGTCCCAAACACCTTCCACGTCTCTCTCCTGAAACCTGTGGTGCTGAATCGCTTCCATTCCGTGCTTGATCCTGGTCCTCAGCTGGTGGGTGCCGATGATGTCTTTGAAGTGCAAGACATTCTCGCTATGAAGAGGGTTAGAGGTAGGACATTCTTTCTTGTTGATTGGAAGGGCTTTGGTCCTAAGGAGAGATCCTGGGAACCTCGGGAGAATATCAATGCTCCCCGTATCCTCAAAAGATTTCTTGCTAATCTCCGGGGAGGGTGGCTTAGGGGAGGGGGTACTGTTACACCGCTCCGACATACTCACCTGGCCTCCGCTCCCACGCCATCTTTGCATACTCACCCGGCCTCCGCTCCCACGCCGCAGCCTCTCGCCACCCGGCAGTCACCTCTGACAGGCTCGTGGCCAACGCCATCTCTGCATGCAATGCACATGCGCCATAGGCTGCGGCCGCGCCTCCCTTCTGCTTCTTGTGCTCCGACTGTGCCCTGACCCGGAAGCACCTTCGGAACAGTGGCAGACCAGATGGGGCCATGTCAGGCCACTTCCCCCTGAGGGAGGCGCCTGATCGTTCTGTTACATTGCATACTGGGCCCTGCTTCCTCCTGTGCTTTCTGCAACCTCTTGGTGCCGTCCTCGGTGTTTCCTGCAGCAGCTTCTCAGCCTGTCTTCCGTGTTCCCTGCAGTATTCTCAGTCCTGCTCCAGTGTTCCTGTTTCCTCTGACTCCAACCCTGCCTCCAGTGTTCCTGCTCCACTCAACTATCCACACTCCTACAGTTCTACTCCGGTCCTGTTCCTGTGTTCCTGTTCCATCCTACTCCAGTCCTGCCTCCGGTGTTCCTGTTTCAACCAGCTATCCACACTCCTACAGTCCTACTCCAGTCCTGTTCCTGTGTTCCTGTTCCATCCTACAACAGTCCTGCCTCCGGTGTTCCTGTTTCATCCAGCCATCCACACTCCTACAGTCCTACTCCAGTCTTGTTCCTGTGTTCTGGTTCCATCCTACTTCAGTCCTGCCTCCGGTGTTCCTGTTCCATCCAGCTATCCACTCTCCTACAGTTCTACTCCAGTCCTGTCTCCTGTGTTCCGCTCCAGCCATCTATCCACGTTCCAGCCTTACAGTCTACACTTCAGTCCCACACTCCCACTCCAGTTCATCCTGAGCCGCCCCTCTCGGTACTGGCTACTGTGGTACTTGAACCCCTGGGCCTGCTCCTAATGGTCCCTGTATAGGGGTCGGTTCCACCTGGCCGCTCGCCCGGGGCCCCTCGGTGCCACGGTCCAGAGGGTCCACTCCTGGAGATTCCAGCTCCTAACCACCCACGCTAACAGGAAACAAGTCACTGGTAAAGTTGAACCTGTCTCTGATAGGATTCAGCAGCTTTACTATGCTGGGCAGACACCAGCCTATCATGTGACTGCATAGCCTATGCTTTTATTCGGTACTTTTCACTCACTAAGCACTATGTTTCTGGCATAGAAAGTACAGAAATGGTAGTGAACCACTTTTTTATTTCTTTCAGGATCTCTGGCTGTGTCTGACAGCTAGAGACTTAACCTGCACCTGTTAGATTGCAAGATCATGACACTTGATCCCATACTGTAAAATTTACAATAAAATACCAGAAAAGCAACTGGAGAGGACTACTAGCTTACTGCATACTGTTTTATTATGACGTTCAATGCATTAACAGTATGCTGTAAAATTTTAACCTCCACCTAGTCTTGAGTGCAGGTAGCCAGAATTGTGGCCCTTAACACTATAAAGGAAATCTGTGAACCTGGCTTACAATAAAACTATACATATCAATAAATGTGAGTTCAGAGTTTTCATCATCTCATAGCAGGCTTTTATGGTCAGGCTTGATGTTAGTCACTCTTTTTAGCTGAATCTAATGGTCTATCTTGTTTTCACCTTTTCACCCTTTACAGAAATCTGATTTTCACTGAAGTGGCCCTCAGGTTTTATCTGCAGTTTAGTTACTGACTGGTGGAGCATGTAGTGGTAAAAAATAAACAAGCTGGATGAAAACCATGTAGTCAGAAACAAAGACAAACTCAGATCCAAACACGGAGTCAAGGATAGTCCAGAGAGAATGCAGGAGGTCTTGCAGAATATGGGCAGAGTGGTCGAGCAATCTAAGATTTAATCCAAAAGAATGGTAAAAATTAGGTGGTAAAAAACAATAAGTACAGGGCAGTATAGGAATACAATAGCTGACAAAGTGTAACACAAGTAAAGATGTTAAATTGGTGTCCTTCAGCCCTGTTTTTGGCCCATTGACTGGCTTTTCTGATTGGCTGATCAGAGGAAAACTATGATTGGCTAAAAGTTCTGCCAGTATTCCTAGGTTGAAGGCCAGAAACACTGTACGTAGGTGAGTATTTGATGGAAAGGTATGATTTCTATAGGCAAAAAACACAGATTTTCATAACTCTTACTATGTCTATATTGAGGATTTGAAGCTCCATGAAAATAACAGCTTCAATTGCTATAAACCAGGGGTGGGGAACCTCAGGCCCCAGGGCCATTTACGGCCCTCGATGACCTTCTATCAGGCCCCCGAGCAGATTCTCAGGGACTGCATTCTTGGGCAGGGAGCTGTATTTTGATTGCCACAAGCTCATTAATTTCTTCTTGCTCTGTTAGCACACACACAGTGTTCACTACTGAACATTGAAGGGCATGCAATGAAAGATTAAGTCATGAAACCAATGCCAGAGTCAGGATGTACTTTGTGGGCGGAGTTTGTATGGCCCCCGAAGGATGGTATAAATATACAAATGGCCCTTGGCAGAAAAAAGATTCCCCACCGCTGCTATAAACAAATATCAAGTAATTCAAAGACATAGAATTTTGTTTTTAAAGAATAAAAGCAATCTGTCATCAAAAAATGATTGTTCAAACCAAGCACAGGCACCTGGTACACCCTTGGCGTGGAGATGAAAGAAAAACAAGTAGGTAGTACTATTTGGCCAAACCAAGGGTTCACCAAACACCTGTGCTAGGTTCGAATAGTCATTTTTGTGCCGACAGACTCGCTAGAAGAAAACAATCTAAATAGACATTTACAGAACCACTTGCCTCTGTATTCTTGAAAAAAATTCATGACTATTACTGTTGCTGTATTTTTAAGACACAGCTCGTATGCTAGGATAAGTAGTGATCCAGTTATATTTGGATCCACTTTAATGTGTTGATATTTTGGGCCAAAATTCCAATAAAGGGTTGCGTTCTTGCTCATAATGATCATAACAATAATGATCTGTGGCTGTTCACAGCATGAATTCAATGAAATTCAAACTATCACCTTCATTTAGCTCCTGTTGACATTGGCTCTATAGCTGAGCAGACTTGAGTAATTTGGCAAGCTTGTCATATCCATTGCTCCAAGCAGAGAAGAGGTTACAGGTTCCCGGTAATTCCCTGTCATCAGTGGAAACAAAATGACTGTGGAAGAGCGCGATGCTTCGATGGGTAGACAATCACAGCATCCTTTAATCTGCTTAACTAATCTTAATGAGGCTTGGAATTCAGAAATGTATTTAAAAACAAACATTTCATTGTAGTGTTTCATTGTTATCACTCTAATTTGGGTTTAACTTCATGCCGTAATTTTGTCTATAACAGCTGGTGTAAGTATTGTACAGCACAGGAAACCGCACGATCCAAACCATTTAGGAAGCAAAAAAGAAATGCAGTACAGATGCTAATGAGTTTTACATTGGAAAAAAAATATTGTATTTGAAACAAAAATAAAGTTAAACTATTTTTGAAATATCAAAAATTCATTTAAAATTGTAGAATTTAAAAAAAAATCATTGTAGAGATATTCTTAGTTGGTAATACAAGCATTCTGTCATTTCTCTAGGGAGCTTTAACTAAAAAAAGGGGGCTCACCCATTTTAATAGTAGACACAGCAACTTTTAGGAGTAGCTCCAACCTGGTTGCCTACAGGTTACATAAAGGCCATTTATTCAATAGGCAAAGCTAAATGAAGACTATGCAGCCGCTTCACTTGGTAATTAATGTTAATCAAGCTTCTCATTTTTAGAACAACTTGTAGTTTTCAAATGATATAATTGTGGGATATATATGACTTTTTAATCACTTTTTATTCCATTTTTTTCTATTTGGGGGAGGTATAACAAAAAAAGTTGAACTTTTCAATGTTGTTTACTGTGGTGGATGAATAGTGTGTTCAATGGCTCATAGGTGTTAATACAGATATGTGGGTATTGATTATGATATTTTTCTATTTCTTTCCAAATAAAAAATTATTTGCCATGAAAAAAGGTGAATTTAAAATTTTTTAATAAAAAATGATTTTGACATCAAAAAGGGTGAATTTTAACCCCTACATGACTGGAGGTATTTCGATTCTTTGATCCCCTTCTTCCCAGAGCCACAACTTTTGTACTTTTCAATCAAAATTGCAAAGTGAGGGCTTGTTTTTCGCATGATGAGTTGTACTTTTGAACGACACCATTGGTTTTAACATATCATGTACTGGAAAATGGGAAAGAAATTCCAAGCGCGGTGAAATTGCATCAAAAAGTGCAATTCCATAGTTGTTTTGTTTTTTTAAATGCTTAAACTGACCTGCCATTATGATTCTCCAGGTCATTACAAGTTCATAGACACCAAACATGTATAGGTTCTTTTTTATTTAAGTGGCCAAAAAAAATCCAAACTTTGGTAAAAAAAAAAATGGCACTGTTTTCCGATACCTGTAGCGTCTCCATTTTTTGTGATCTGGGGCTGGGTGAGTAATTATTTTTTGCATGCCGAGCTAACATTTTCATTGATACTATTTTGGTGTAGATACAATCTTTTGACCGCCCGTTATTGCATTTTATTGCAATGTAGTGGCGTTGAAAAAGCCTAATTTTGATATTTTTAAGTTTTTTTTTCTCGTTATGCCATTTAGCGATTGTGTTAATTCTTTCTTATGTTGATAGATCGGGCAATTCTGAATGTGGTGATACCAAATATAGCTCTGGCAAAAATTAAGAGACCACTGCAAAATTTTAACTTTGTCTGATTTTTCTCTTTATACGTATATTTTTGAGTAAAATGTAAATTGCTCTATTATTCTATAAACTACTGATAACATGTCTTCGAATTTCCAAGCACTACATTTTGTATTTATTTTCAGTACTTGCAGACCTCAAATAATGCTAAGAAAACAAGTTCATAATTGTTTAGAAACAATAATACTAATGTTTTAACTCAGGAAGAGTTCAGAAATCAATATTTTGTGGAATAATCATGATTGTTAATCACATCTTTCATGCGTCTTGGCATGCTTTCCACCAGTCTTTCACACTGCTTTTGGGTGACCTTATGCCACTCCTGGTACAAAAACATAAGCAGTTCTTCTTTGTTTGATGGCTTGTGACTATCCATATTCCTCTTGATTACATTCCAGAGGTTTTCAATTGGGTTCAGGTTTGAAGATTGGGCTAGCCATGACAGGGATTTGATATAGTGGTCCTTCATCCACACATTGATTGACCTAGATGTGTGGCATGGTGCATTGTCCTGCTGGAAAAACCAGTTCTCAGAGTGAAGGAACATTACCTGAGCAGAAGGAATCAACTGTTTTTCTAGGATAACTTTGTATGGCAGCTTGATTCATATGTCCTTTGCAAAGATTAACTTGCCCAATTCCAAACTTGCTGAAGCATCTCCAGATCATCACTGATCCACAAAATTTCACAGTGGGTGCAAGACACTGTGGCTTGTACGCCTCTCCAGGTCTCCGTCTAACCATTAGATGACCAGATGTTAGGCAAAGCTGAAAATTAGACTCATCAGAGATTACCTTACTCCAGTCCTCTATGGTCCAATCCTTATGGTCTTTGGCCAACTTCAGCCTGGCTCTCCTTTGCTTCTCATTGAGGAAAAGGCTTTTTCCTACCTTTAATAACTTGAGCCCTGCCTCTAGGAGCCTGTTACAAATTGTTCTTGCTGTGCACTTCACCCCAGTTGCCATTTGCCATTCCTTTTGTAGATCATTTGATGTCATCCTGCAGTTACTGAGTGACATTCGAATTAGATGTCGGTCATCCCGGTCATGGTAGACTAGAAGCTGAAGTTGTCTGTACACAGGCGATGATCAGATGTGTCTAGCAGGAATGTTCACTTGGTATGAGCACCGACCACCGGGTGGCACTCATAGCAATCTGGCAATGAGAACCATAGAGGTGTGCTGGAGACCTCTGGTTTTCATGCTGACCCATCTGTGACCCACGTTCTGTGACAGGGTCACCGATGAGCGGCATTTCCGGCATGCTTCCTGTAAACGTGAATTAAATGCTTCTGTCAGAGATTGACAGCGGCATTTAACAGCTTAACAGCCATGGGTGGATCGCGATTCCACCCGTGGCTGTTAGAGGCACATGTCAGCTGTTCAAAATAGCTGACATGTGCTAGAAAAGATGTGGGACCAACACCGGAGCTCACATCAAAGGGAGGGATTTTGACATGAGCATACTATTATGCCCAACGTCAGAAAGGGGTTAAAAAAAAAATTTTCTAAAAACTTTCATGGGGAAACAGGTTTTTGTTATGTTTTTGTTATGTAACTTGAGATAGGCATGATGTAGGGACTGATATCCTGATTCTGACAATGTGTCACTTACTAGGCTGTGTGTTCTTATTTTATTAGCAGTAGATTATCACTACTGGACAAGGCGTCTGGTGCCTTCTAGTCAACTGTTCTGTGTAACCTCACCCCCGACACTGATTAGAAGCTTTCTGTCAATGTACAGTGTACACAGAAAGCAGCCAATCAGGGGTATAGGCGGGGTTATATAGAGCTCAGCATTCAGAGAACTGGTAGATCTGCAGCAGAGAAAACAGTGATGGCATCAAAATGACAGTAAGCAGACCAGCAAGTGATACATCTCTGAAATAAGGATCTCAGCTTGTACATTATGCTGCTCTCAGATTAAATAACAAAACCTGGTAACAGATTCTTTTAACTCATTTAAAAGTTAATACCAGTGATGAAATGCAGCAGTCACGAGAGCAGGACTTATCAAAAAGACCAGTTGGAACAGTGAAGGAATTCAGGCATTGAGTATTAATTTCGCTATCTTTTCATTATACGCACAGTCACTGCCTTTGGTAAATGTCTTTAAAAACAAGGACAACTATTATATTATAAATATGCAGGTCACTTTAAATGAATGAAATTGTATGATTAATAGAAGTTGTGAAGTCTTTCCCTAAAAATACTTGAACACAAGAAATTAGTTCTAGCTGAAAGGAATACATGGATATTTTTCCTGACAGCTGAATAGAAAATAAAGCCATGATCCACAAAGTGTTCTTACCAACTAAATTTAGAATGGTTATATATTTTATATTAAGACATATTAATGAAATTTACAGTATAAATAAGTTATTGCAAGTCTGGTGCATATATATACAGCTGTGTCAAAAATTAAGAGACCACTTTCAAATGTTCAGTTTGACTGATTTTTCTCTTTATAGGTATAATTTTGAGTAAAATGTAAATTGTTCTTTTAGTCTACAAACTTCTGACAACATGTCTCCGAATTTCCAAGTAATAAAATTTGTATTTTTTTCTGACAAAGAAAAATGGTCAAAATTTAAAAAAACAGTGCTCTCAGACCTCAAATAATGGAAAGAAAACAAGTTCATAATCATTTAGAAACAACAATACTAATGTTTTAACTCAGGAAGAGTTCTGAAATCAATATTTTGTGGAATAACCATGATTTTTAAAAACAGCTTTCATGCATCTTGGCATGCTTTCCACAAGTCTTTAACACTGCTTCTGGCACACAAATTTAAGCAGTTCTTCTTTGTTTGATGGCTTGTGACTATCCATCATCCTCTTGATTACATTCCAGAGGTTTTTAATTGGGTTCAAGTCTGGAGAAAGGGCTGCCCATGACAGGGTTTTGATGTAGTGGTCTCTTAATTTTTGCCAGAGCTGTGTATGGACCTCTATGGTTCTCATTGCCGGATTGCTATGAGCGCCAACCGGTGGTCGGCACTCATAGCAAGTGAGCATTCCTGCTACACACATCTGATCATCGCCTGTGTGCAGACAACTGCAGCTTTTAGTCTCCCATGGAGACAATTGAAGCCTGCAAAAAGTAAAAAAAAAATTAAAAAATATTAAAAAACAGAAAAAATTTAAAAGTTCAAATCTCCCCATTTGCCCCATTCAAAATAAAACAATATATAAAAAATCAAACAGACACATACAGCTCTCTCAAAAATTAAGAGACCACTGCACATTTTTATAAAAATCAGCTTCTCTACATGTCTGACAGCCATTCCATTCCAGTGTCAGTTGAATGCCAACCAGAGTACACTTCATTCTACTTGACGTGCTTTTGATTAGGTGATAACCTGAACCAAATCTTATTTAATGAAGGAAAGTATAAAAAAAAACCCTGCTGTGGTGTTCACAATCCTCTTGCGATAGGACAAGCTGGAGGGCAAAACAAGTGCTAGTAATATCCCAAAAGTAATAGGAATGAAAAAATAACTTTTAACCATGCCAAAGCAGTTGAAAAGATAAGTCTTGAGTGAGGAAAAGAAGGGCTCAATTTTGGCTTTACTAGCAGAGGGATACAGTGAGCGTCATGTTGCCTCCATCCTCAAAATTTCTAAGACAGTAGTCCATTACAACTAGGTCAAGCAGCAGACATTGGGGGGCAACAAAGTTACAGACTGGCAGAGGGTGAAAATGACTCTCCACTGACCGGGATGACCGTCATCTTATTCGAATGTCACTCAGCAACCGCAGGATGACATCAAGTGACCTACAAAAAGGAATGGCAAATGGCAGCTGGAGTGAAGTGCACGGCAAGAACAGTTTATAACAAGCTCCTAGAGGCAGGGCTCAAGTCATGTAAAGCTGGAAATAAACCTTTTCTCAATGAGAAGCAAAGGCTGAAGAATGCCAAAAACCATAAGAGTTGGACTATAGAGGAGTAAGGAAATCTTCACTGAGGAGTCTAATTTTCAGCTTTGCCCAACAGCTGGTAGTCTAATGGTTAGACAGAGACCTGGATAGGCGTACAAGCCACAGTGTCTTGCACCCACTGTGAAATTTGGTGGAGGATAAGTGATGATCTGGGGATGATTCAGCAAGGCTGGAATTGGGCAGGTTAATCTTTGCGAAGGATGTATGAATCAAGCTGCATACAATATTGTCCTGGAAAATCAGTTGATTCCTTCTGCTCAGGCAATGTTCCCCAACTCTGAGGACTGTTTTTTCCAGCAGGACAATACGCCATGCCACATAGCTAGATCAATCAATGTGTGGATGAAGGACCACCAAATCAAATCCCTGTCATGGCCAGCCCAATCGCCAAACCTGAACCCAATTGAAAACCTCTGGAATGTAATCAAGAGGTAGATGGATAGTCACAAGCCATAAAACAAAGAAGAACTGCTTAAATTTTTATAACAGGAGTGGCATAAGGTTACCTAAAAGCATTGTGAAAGACTGGTGGAAAGCATGCCAATGCTCATGAAAGCTGTGATTAAAAATCATGTTTATTCCACAAAGAAGCATTACTTGAGGTGTACAAGCAGTGCATTTTTGTTATTTTGAACATTTCTCATTTTCTGAAATAAATACCAAAAATTTAGTGCTTGGAAATTTGAAGACATGTTGGCAGTAGTTTATAGAATAAAAGAGCAATTTACAATTTACTCAAAAATATACCTATAAAGAGAAGAATCAGACAAAGTTAAAATTTTGCAGTGGTCTCTTAATTTTTGCCAGAGCTATATTTGGTATCACCACATTCAGAATTGCCCGATCTATCAACATAAGAAAGAATTAACACAATCGCTAAATGGCATAACAAGAAAAAAAAACTTCAAAATTAGACTTTTTCAATGCCACTACATTGCAATAAAATGCAATGACGGGCGGTCAAAAGATTGTATCTACACCAAAATTTTGCAGTGGTCCCTTAATTTTTGCCAGAGCTGCATATATATATGTGTATAAATCAAGGCAGAAAAGTCCAGCAAGCGGAAACTTCAGGTGGTATAATAAAATCCAAGAATTTTTATTGGAGATAATTTTAAAAATCCAGAGTTCAGTAACAAGATGCAGACATAATGCTGAACAGACTACGCGTTTCGGCGGTAACAACTGCCGCCTTCTTCACGGTCCGCTTGCTGGACTTTTCTGCCTTGATTTCTGCACTGTTGGACTTGTTCCCAGTCTTGGTCCGTACAACACAGAGGAAACAGGTATTTACCATCCAGAGCTCGAAGGTTAGCTGGTTTATGTGTTGTTTTGCTATATATATATATATATATACACACACACACACACATACCGGGTGGTCCAAAAGTAGGTGGACAGAAAATAATAACATTTATTTTGATTTATATATAAAATTACATTTACTAACACAAACATAACATTGACAATTAAATTTTATTCTGAACAATAATGCAAAAGCCCTTAAATTTTATCAACACAGGTGCTCACAACTTTGAAGTCTGCCTCTTACGCTTCGACAAACATTTTTGCACAAGTCTCTTTGGGTATTAATTTCTTGAAATGCATCTCTTATGTACTTTTTCAAATCACTGACACTTTTCGGTTTTCGACTATAAACTTTGTCCTTGAATACTCCCCAAAAGAAAAAATCCATTAGGGTCAAGTTTGGTGAATGTTCCGGCCAATCCATTTATTAGGAATTGTTTCATCAGGATACACGCGGACTACTCTTGAATAATGTGGAGGGGCCCCATCTTGGTGGAAATAAAGGTCATTTGAATTAGGCTGTTGCTGTAACTGGGGAACAACTTGATTCATTAGAATTTTGAGATACTTATCTCCTGTGACTGTTCCATAAAAAAAATGGTCCAAAAACACCAAAACTTGAAATAACACCCCAAACATTGATACCAGGCTCATTTAGTTGTTGCTCTAATGTTAAATGCATGTTCTCATTATACCAGTAAATACAATTATGTCTGTTAATATGGCCAGATAATTTGAAAGAAGATTCATCACTCCACATAATGTTATCTAAAATTACTGGATATTCTTTAATTTCGTTAAGCATAATCTCACTAAATTGCAGCCGCAAGTCTGGATCATCCTCCAATAAACCACAAATTAGACGTGGAAAATAAGCTTTCCACACAATAGATTTCAGGATTCGCATGATGGAAGCTCTTGAAATTCCCAATTCTAAAGAGACTCTTCTGGTGGACTTTTTTGGACTCTGAACAAATGTTTCAGCAACAAGTTGTTTATTATTTTTTGTACAGGCTGCTTTGGGTCGACTGGTTTTTGGAGCATTAAGGATTGAGCCAGTGGCATCGAATTTGTCACGAATGCGGTAAATGGTTTGTCTCTTTTGGGGCTTGAGTACCAAATGTTTCAACCCAATTTGCTCTAAATGTTTCAGCATTTTGAAATTTCCAATACACTTTTAAAATCCAATTTCTTTGATCTGTATTTAAATTATTTGCCATTATGGGTTATCTGAAAAGAAAACAGATTTGGGGGAGATTTATCTGTGAAAACTGGATCTGTGAAAATGACTCAGTTGCCCTTAGCAACCAATCAGATTCCATCTTTCATTTTCCAAAGAGTCTGTGAAGAATGAAAAGTGGAATCTGATTGGTTGCTAAGGGCAACTGAGGTAGTTTCACTTTACACCACGTTTGATAAATCTCCCCCTTCATAACCCTGTTACACATACTGTCCACCTACTTTTGGACCACAATATATATATATATATATACATATATATATGTATGAAGTATTGGAGCAATGAATTACGTTCCAGTGATATTTTCTCATCATCCCTTAGATCTAGAGTAATGCACAATATTGAGATCCTAACCTAGAAGAAACATTTCACTGTACATCCTTTTATGAGTTAATAAAATATGAAAGGGCTGGATCAGAAGTCCATTAGGAAATTATGTAAATGCTCACTTTCTATATCCTGTTTATACAGTATAAAATCCAATGGCAGCATAAAACAAACCACATTACCAGATCATCTACACATTATATCATCAAATTTCTATAAGTTCGTGCTTAGCAGTTAACACTACTTAGAGTTTACAGACTAGACATTTAACCACTAAGCTAATAATACATAAAGTAAGAAGCGGGTAAATGAAAGAGAATCAGGCTTAGAAACCTAGACCATGATGACCTATCAGTAGATGTAAATTAAAACACTATTTGCTAAGTTGTTATATCCATTACCAGACTAATCGTTAAGGAGCACAGAATTGAATGAGCATTAATGATCTATAATGGCTTTCACCATTCAGGCATTGTCAATAATGTCTAGAAGATGGTCACTGTCTGTGTTCTATAAAGCAGCAATTATTGGTAATGTTGGATTGCAAACCATCATATAAAAATTGATTTATCGCATCCATTCTAAAGAAAAACTATAAATCATCTATCAGTGATCTTTACTCATATTTCAGCACGTCACCTACATCATATACCTGCCAGCTTATTATAAAGCTCAATAAGAGCAAAATGTAATGTCAATGTACAACCAAGAAAAAAATATTATTTGGAGATTTACAAAATTCTGTCTCAAGGGAAATACATGACATGCCAAAATGATCACCTTACATTCCTAAATTCATGTAAATTTTCCTTATTATCTATACTTTTCCGGGAACTTTTTAAGGAATTATTTTGAATAATGTACAGGATTTTATTATAATAATAGACTTTTCATGCAAATTGATGTAACTATTTTACAAAGGTTGAAATATAATAGAAATATATCTTTTGTCAACCTTTCTACTATCATATTAGCAATTTTCCAGATCTTGTTTAGATCTGCTTTTCATAAAATATGTGGAAAATACTTTCAAAAATAATTTTTTATTACAGAAAAAACTGATTGAACATTGAGATTGTAATACAAGACAAATGAAAAATAAAACTACTAAAAAATCTATGCCATTCATTAATAAGGAGGCAACCATCTCCATGTTCAGAAAAAATGAAAACATTAAGTAGACACTTCAGGTCTGTTTACCCCAATTACCCTGTATGCAGTAGCATGTTCCATTTTTTATGGAGTTAGAAAAGTGAAGTAATCAGTCAGTGATGATTCCATTTTATCTCTTTTGCTTATAGAAGCTATTTAGCTCGCTGATGAATCTACAGTAGTAAATAGGAACACCAGCATGAATGGAGTTTGCCTTAAAAATGTTGATAATGCATATTACATTATTATTGGAAGTAAACAATTAGTTTTAGGCAAATTGAATTTGCCACAATTTTTTACTGAAGATTTGAATTTGCCTCCTTCCATTTTTTTTGTGATTTGCTTCTTGCAAATAAAGCAAAATGGAATCTGCCTGACTCTTCCACCAATGAGTACACCTTGGGGAACATACGACTTTAGGATGTCACAATGTACATCTCCCAAGCCCTAGACAGCACAATGGGTAACGCATATTATTATGATCTGAGTATGTGATGTTGCAACATTAAGATGTGTGGCACTTGAAACCTATTCAACACAGGAAGTGCCAGTAATGAGTGAAGGATGGCCACAACTAGAGGGAAGAGGTGAAGTTAATATACTTTTAGTTAATATACTCTTAGGAAAGTTGGTGAGGAGATGCAGAAGGAGAAGGAGTGCAGTAGGAAGAACTAGAGAGAGAATTGTGAGGGGAGCCTGAAGGAAGCTCCTGGGAGGACAGAAGAGGTCCTTGGGGTACAGGAAGAGTGGAAGCCACCCGTTGGGCCCTTATCCAGAAGTGGAGGAACCAGGTCGCAGTAGGGGAACAGGCCCCTAAGACTAGTGGAGGACTACAAAACTCAGCCAGCAAGCCGGAGGCTGAGGTAATTGTGCGTACAGTACCTCAGCAGCAACCACATCCATTCACTGAAAAGGCAGCCATATAGGAGGAAGGGGACTCAGAGAACGTCGCTCGACAAGGTCCATGGCTACTGGCTTGGGGACACTGTTTGTGAAGGTGCTAGGCAGAAGAAGTGGCAACCAGTACAGTGAGATGGCCAGGAGAGAAATACTGTCCATAGAAGGGAGTCCTGGAAAGGTGTATCCCCATCTACCTGGGAGTTTGCTGGACCCCTCAACTGAAGGACACGGCACAAAGCAGGCACCTGCGCATGAGAAAACTGTGAGTAAAATATTGGAAACTGCACCCTGCTGTGCTATCTGTGTCATTCACATCTCACCTGCCCTGCACCGCACTGCACTCACCACCACAACCACCATCTCTCTAATTATAACATCCTAAGGGCCCCGTCACACATAGCGACTGACCAGCGATCCCGACAACAATATGAACTTGTCAGGATCGCTGGTGTGTCACTACATGATCGCTGGTGAGCTGCCAAACAGGCAGCTTCACCAGCGATCAGCACCAGCGACGAAGAGTGCTCACGTCGCTGTGTACCTTAGATACCAGAGCGCTGGTGCAGGGAGCTGGTAACCAAAGTAAACATCGTGTTTCTAAGCTCTGCACGGCACTTAGAAACCCACTGTTTGCCTTGGTTACCAGCTCCCTGCATCAGCGCGCTGGTAACTAAGGTACACAGAGGGTTTCTAAGCGCTGCGTGGCGCTTAGAAACCCGCTGTTTACCTTGGATACGAGCTGGGAGCTCGCTGGTCGCTGCTCTCCCACCTGTCACACGCAGGGATGCATGCTGGCCAGTGGTAGACCAACAATCCAAAAAAAGTCCAGGGCATTCATTCGGCAGGGGCCGGTCGCTGATACCTGTCACACACAGCAATCTCGCTGGTGAGATCGCTGTTTTATCACAAAACTTGTGACTCAGCAGCGATCTTGCTAGCGAGATCGCTGTGTGTGATGGGGGCTTAACTGCCCTGGGACACAGCTCTACCCATGGAGAGCTTAACCATCTTTGCTGCCCTAACACCATCCCAGAGGATCTGCATTGCAGCGTCAGCTATTCTTGCTGAATACCACGGGTGGCGTCACGACTAAATCCCCTATAAACTACCCCATCATCATCATCTTTTATTAATTTTACTGGATGCCCAGGGCCATGGATCGGGTCACTGCTGCCTTGACATCCCCTTTAAAAACAGACAGGCCCGGTACCGAGTAACCTAAGGCCCTGTGGGGCACTCCAACAGCAAAACATAATAAGGCATATTTAAATTTGCATTGAATAAAATTCTATGTTAATTGAATTTCCTGGCCAAATCAACCAAACTGCCAATTCTGAATTACAGCAGATCTGCTCATCACTAGTACAAATTACCTGTAAAGTTGGTTGTTTTATGAAGACAAGATCTGTTCTTATTCATTATTGAGTCATATTTTGCCAATATCAAACGTTTTGTATGAACATTTTCCTTTCTGGTAAATTCTAGATGTCATTGCAAGGATCGTTATACACCTAAATTGCCTCCAAGCAATACTATATTTCCGTGCAGGGGAAATGCCTGGCTAGTCATGGATTCCTACCAAAAAACGTCTGATTGTTGTGCTTGCTAACAACGGTTTTGCCACCGTATTAAGCCTTGTTTGCCAGAGGGATCAAATACTTATTTCGCACTGCAAAATGCAAATAAATTTATATTTATACAATGTGATTTTCTATTTTTGATATTCTATCTCTCAATGTTAAAATTAACCTTCCCTTAAAATTATAGACTGTTCATGTCTATGTCAGGGGGCAAACTTACAAAATCAGCAAGGGATCAAATAATTATTTCCTGCACTGTATGTTACTCCTCTTTGCTGGCTCCAGTTTTAGTCCCATGTCTTCCCTATCGAGTTGCCAGCTCTCTCTTTTCCTGTGCAGCTTAACTCACCATGGTAAAAACAACCATTAATTTAAGTTGTTCATCCTATTATTACAACTTTATGCGACTTATGGGCCTTTTACATTTAGTGATGCACCAGCGATCCGACCAGCGATCCGACCCGGTCAGGATCGCTGGTGCATCACTAAATGATCGCTAGTGAGCTTTCACACAGAAAGATCTCACAGCAATGCAGCAGCGACGCATAGCACGATACTCACCTTTCACACACAGCGATCCACACGTCCTCCCGCCCACGTCCAGCGTCACTCGTCTCACAGCAGGAAGCCCCAGCAGGAAGCTGACGACGAGAAATGGAGCCGCACATTCTCGCGCGATCAGCGATGGACAGCGGGGGAGCTGGTCGGAGGTAAGTATCACAAATAGCGATGTCGCTAGCGATATCGCTATAACGTCACAAAATCGGTGACGTTATAGCGATATCGCTAGCGATATCGCTATGTGTAAAACCCCCTTTAGAAGAATCACCAATCATTCAATTAGTTTGCTTTAAATTGGTTTCACTTTAGTGCGAACACTGAAAAAAACAGCATGATGAGAAAACAACATTTCTTATTCCCTGAAAATTTGAAAACTTCAGTGGCATGTAAAAGCTTGGACACCTCTGGTCAAAATTATTGTTATTGTGAACAGTTAAGCAAGTTGAAGATGAGATGATCTCTAAAAGGCCTAAAGTTAAAGATTACACATTTCCTTTGTATTTTAGACTAAAAAAATTATATATTTTCATCTTTTACATTTTAAAAATTACAAAAAGGAAAATGGGCAGAAGCAAAAGTTTGGGCACTCTGCGCGATTAGTACCGAGTAGCACCCCCTTTTGAAAGTATAACAACTTGTAAACGCTTTTTGTAGCCAACCAAGAGTCTTTCAATTCTTGTTGGAGGGATTTTCATCTAATTTTCTTTGAAAAATTTTTCCAGTTCTGTGAGATTCCTGGGTCATCTTGCATGCACTGCTATTTTGAGGTCTAGCCACAGATTTTCAATAATTTTCAGATCAAGGGACTGTGAGCGCCATTGTACACCCTTCAGCTTGCGCCTTTTGAAGTAGTCTATTGTGGATTTTGAAGTGTGCTTATAATTATTATCCATTTGGAGAAGCCATCCTATTTTTAACTTCAGCTTTATTTTAACAGATGGTGTTATGTTTGCATTAGGCATTAAAAGAAGTATAATAGAATACATTCTTCCCTCTACTGGTGCCATTGGCTGCAACACAACACCAAAGCATAATTGATCCTCCCCCATTCTAGATGTTCTTTTCCTGAAATTCTATGCTCTTTTTTTCTTTACACATACCTTTAAAAATTGTGGCCAAAGATTTCTATTTTAGCTTCATCTATCCACATGACTTGTTTCCAAAATGCTTCAGGCTTGTTTAGATGTTCTTTTGCATACTTCTGACCCTCAATTTTATGGTGATGGATAGGTTTTCTTCTGATGACTCTTCCACGAAGGCCATATTTGTGCAGGTATCTCTGTACAGTAGAACAATGTATCATAACTCCAGAGTCTGCTAAATTTTTCTGATGGTCTTTTGCAGTCAAGCAGGGGTTCTGATTTGCCTCTCTAGCAATCCTACAAGCAGCTCTCACTGAAATTTTGCTTGTTCTTCCAGACCTTATCTTGACTTCCACTGTTCCTGCTAACTGCCATTTCTTAATTACATTTTGAACTGAGGAAAGGGCAACTTGAAAATACTTTGCTACATTCTTAAAGCCTTCTCCTGCTTTATGGGCCACCACCATTTTCATTTTCTGAGTGCTAAGCAATTGCTTAGAAGAACCCATGGCTGCTGTTTTTTTTGGCAAAAGGTTAGAGAAGGCTGGGTTTTTTATAAAGCTGGAAAATTGCATCACTTGGCCTTTCCTAACGATGATGGTGAACAACAGGCTAATTAAAGTCTGAAACCTTGGTCAAAGTTATCTGAGTACATAAATCTCCAAGAGTGCCAAAACTGCCCATTTTCCTTTTTTTAATTTTTAAAATGTATAAAATGACAATATTTTTTTCCTAAAATAAAAACAATATGTGTAATCTTGAACTTTAGGCCTTTTAGAGATCATTTCATCTTTAACTTGCTTAACTGCTCACAATGACATAAATATTGACCAAAGGTGCCCAAACTGTTACATGGCACTGTACATCTAGAAAATATCTGGCATTTTCCTCCTCATTTGCCTCATATCCCAGACATCAGCTAAATCTAAGAAACTATAATGAGATGCACTTTGTACTTTCCATTTGCACTTCTGTGGAAATCCAAATCCTAACACATTTCTTCTACAAGTAAAAGGCTTTAAATAGGCAAAGGTGACACATCTAACTGATATACTCTACTTCAGTTGCTATCTCACCCATATTTAGTGTAATCAATAAATGGCACATGATGAAGAAAGTTAAGAAATATTTGAAAGGCTAAAGTTAAATCCACGTTACATGTCCATCCGTGCTACCTTCTAGTGGCAAAATAATGCTGTAATATAAAGCCTCATTAATACTACAATAAAGTGCCCAAACTATATGCTGTGCCCAAAGAATATTTTATTAATGAGCCCACATAAAATTAATATTTAAATACCACAAAATACTAGTAATCAATACAAATAGCATGATTGTACTGTATATCACTACACTACTCTACTGGGTAGCTTCTGTGCTCTCCTTTTGTTCCGATTCTCAGGAAAAGGGGAAAATGGGCTATTATTAAGGTAATTTCTTAAATGATAAAGATAGATAGATATAGACAAAAAGAATACAGCAGCACATGTACATGAATCTAGGCCATGTGAAAACACAGAAAAACATTAAAACCATTCAATTTAGATTATAATCCTCAAAAATATTATTTTCAAAAACATTTTTTAAACTTACAGTATGAAGAAAATGAAGATTCTTAGTGCACAAATTGGCCAATTCATGTAAGCCCATCAACCATGGCAAGGTGACCTCCCCCTGATGGGTCCCTGCTCTACTGTACATAAGCCACTTCTGGGCCACCAGCCTACAATTTTGGACAAACATATCACTACTGGGCTAAGCCTACAATTTATGGGCAGGTAGAGCTGATTGCGGCCACCTGCAAGGTCAATGGGAGGGGTGCAAGATCAGACTGGAGGCAGCTAGCATCCAGCAACTAAATAGACAAAAAAATCGACCAGCACCTCCTAGTGTGAACACGTACAAGCTGCAAAAACTGCACGATATAGACAAAAAGAATACAGCAGCACATGTACATGAATCTAGGCCATGTGAAAATACAGAAAAACATTAAAACCATTCAATTTAGATAATAATCCTCAAAAATATTTTTTTCCCAAAAATTTTTTAAACTTACAGTATGACGAAAATAAAGGTTCTTAGTACACAAATTGGCCAATTCATGTAAGCCCATCAACCACGGCAAGGTGACCTCCCCCTGATGGGTCCCTGCTCTACCGTGTATAAGCCACTTCTGTATTTTTGAGGATTATTATCTAAATTGAATAGTTTTAATGTTTTTCTGTGTTTTCACATGGCCTAGATTCATGCACATATGCTGCTGCATTCTTTTTGTTTATATCGTGCATTTTTTGAAGCTTGCACGTGTTCACACTAGGAGGTGCTGGTCTTTTTTTGTCTATATAGATAGATAGATAGATAGACAGATATAGGATAGATAGATCGATATGGGATAGATATGAGATAGATAGATAGATAGATAGATAGATAGATAGATATGGGATAGATAGATGGATAGATAGATAGATAGATACAGTAGATAGATAGATAGATAGATAGATAGATAGATAGATAGATAGATAGATACTGTAGATAGATAACAGGGTCTGAATAAGTAGAAAGTTCAAGTCAAGAGGAGGGAAGTTCTTTACATAAAACTAAGATTATTCTAAGACAATCTGAAAGAACTTAATGAAGTAATATTTGTAAAGTAGAAAAACAAATGAAATCTGGACAAAGCGATGAATAACAAGCAGTCTATTAGTGTCCATTGCAAGTATTTATCTTATGCTTAGCTATTAGAAATAACAGGAGCTCCACCCAGAGCATTTTATGGGAAGGATATGGCTGACAATATGCAGATCACTGTGATTGCTGTCAGTCGTAAATACTTTATTTTACAATAGTTTACTCCATGTACGTTTCCACCATTGTAGGATGCAGCTATTAAATCTCATATTCGCTTTTTTAAATCCAATCATATATCCATTCAATAATTTTCTTTTAATGAGAATTACATTACAATTTATAGCTTAATCTTGATTATCGCCGTGTGTTCTAAAAACGTTCTTCATTAAAGCTAATTATTTAGAGATTTGTATTACATATTGTCATATACTTACTAAACAATGAAAACTGTATTCAATCAGGAGACTTCTACAGCCACAGACCAGAGGAAGAGCGCTGAGCGTTTAGTGCAGAGAGCTATTAAAATGTGGACTTCTCCATCATGCAATCCCTAAATATCCTTCTAGGTATGTTTACACTGCTCCTCTGATGCAAGCAGTTCTCGTAAGTGCTAACAAACTCAATTAAATTGCATCTATCAACAGAATCAACCCCTCTAAGCCATCTACAGTATATGGGATATAGGTCATCGAAGGTTGATTAAAATGATACATTGATATTTGTGATCTGATATTTTATTCCAGAGAAATCCACAATCTTCTTAATAAGTAAGTGACCTGTTAAGATCTATAAGCCGCACATAGATCTTTCTGAGAATCTATTGGTAAACTTAATTTTAGCCAAAAATGCATGCATTTAAATAAAAATTAATTGCCTCCAAAAGTGTCCATATTTGGGGGCGTGGCCTGAGCTGGCGATGGAGAAACACACACAGCTCGGAATCTCTGAGGAGGCATCTCCTAAAGCGACAAAAAAAAGCAAAAGAAAATCGCTATTTCCGATAACCCATGGAAGGATTGTTTTCTCGTCACTCAGAGGAACATTTTGACACCCCTTATTTGAATCTTCGACTTAAAAAAGATAGTTAAGAAATCTGAGGCCTTCTTCCGCCATTTTACTGCAAGGTGACGCCACCTTGTTTCGTGAGTGGAAACATTCTCCTCCTTCTTCCCCTCTCATCTACCAGTGGTCCTTGTCATCAGAAAAAAATGTCCACACAACTGTCTGACAAATTTTAAATAATTTTATTGACTTCTGGAGATATTTTTGTAAAAATTACGTCACATACCAGCTGGTCGGTGGAAGGATACAAAATAATCCTCACCTTGTGTCTAACCAGACAGGATTTCTCCTACCATATAGTAAAAGACACTGATTTTCTTTTTTCTGGAAGCTCCACTTATCTGTTTTGGACCCATTGAATGTCCCAGAGTATCCTAATTTATTTATATTCCCCGGTTTTATGCGGGGCTGCAGGAGCCATAACGGTCACGGAGGGATCTATTTCTTCTTACCGTCCTTTCGCATGAGCGCCATTTTCCTGGCATAAAAGACCTATGAGGCGGAAGGACACAAAATAGTCCGTGATTTGTGCCTATTTCTATGGTAAGCTCACCTGCCGCATATTAAAAAAGACTATATTTATCAGACAAGTCCCCTTACCTATTCCGGACCTCTTATAAATATTTTTGTAGCCACTTTTACTTATATTTCTCAGTTTCGGGTGACACTGTGGAAGTTCTAACACACGCAGAGGGATCTACGTCTCTCCAGCGCTCTCTTCCCTAAGCGCTGTACTCCCGGCATAACTGAGCCGTGGGGCGGAAGGACACAAAATAGTACCTAAGTAATACATACATTTTCAGGGTGCTCCACCTACAATCTAATAAAGATTGCTAAATTTAACTGGAGGGTCCCCCCACCTGCACCAGGTTATTAAAAAATCCCGGTGCGCCTGATTTCAACTGCACTCACCGTTATTTCTGGGCACAGCTGCGGGCGCTACAACAGAGGTGGAAGGATCCGCGTCTCATTAGCTGCACTATAGTTGCAGGGTGGAAGGACATCAAATAGCCCCGAGTTAATGCCTAATTGCGGTCTGAACGCCCTGGTTAATATTAAAAAGTACTCTGACTTTATCCGAGAAGTGCCCCCACCAGTGCTGGACCTCTAAATCACTCCTGCCTGCTTCTAGTTACCTCCGCTCCCCACTGCTCCTGTGCGGCTCCACTGGGGTGATGACAGAGGCGGAGGGATCTGCCTTTCTTCAGCGGCGCCGTGTATCAGCTGCCGGCTCCCCTGTTGCATATTAAATGAGCAGGGTCTGACATCACTAAGCCCTGTGTGAAGTCTAGCCACCTGCTGCGGCTGCAATTAAGTCACAGGGAGCGCGTCTAGACTGGCGCAAAGTTCAAAAACAGATCTTACTGTTTGAAACACAAAATTTTAAAAGTGTCTCCTGATCCAGTTGCTTATTTCATTTCACACAACCATTTTTATGAAAAAAGCACAAAAAGACACAAAAGATCTTTATCTTTTATTATAGAGTAAAAGGGAAAAAAATTTACTGAGTTAAGTGTGCTTAGCTCAACACTCAGCACTCAACAGTCTAATATTATTAGCGATCTCTTAAAAGAATCAGCCTTAGTGCATATTCAGTTCACTTTTTCCATTTACTAGAGTGGTACAAAGTTGCATGATGAGTCATAAGACCACTTCTGTGTCTAAATCAACAAAAGTGTCTCCTACGTCTTCTCAAAGATCACAGAAATTTCAGGATACCTATAACCCTCACTTTAAAGAACAAGTGGACCCCATCAACCCATTTAAGGCCAGATCTCCTCATAAAGAGGTGATGGACACATCTTTTTCATCTAAAAGGAAAAATCCGGGTAAAAAATCTGAAAAACTTGCATTGTCAGTCGACGTTTCAAGTTCTGAGTCTAGAGACAACTCACCGAACTTTTCACCGGAAAGGTCAAAACTTAAGATGGACAACACCAACCCTTCTCCTACCCAAAAACTGGACGTTGAATCCATACACTCCTATATGGACATCCTCGCCCAGAAAATTACGTCTAGCATGAATCAATCATTTGAAAACAAAACTAAACTCTTACAGTCCACTTTAGACAAATTCAGCAGCAGATTAGACAGCCATGAAAAAAGGCTAGCTGTAGTGGAAGAACATACTGTTGATTTATCAGAAGACACCCATGACCTCAAAACCGAACTTCATAGACTTAAAATTAAAGTTGCGGCATGGAAGACAGAAATATACGGAACAACTTGAAAATAAGAGGAATACAAGAATCTATTTCACCGGACAAACTAGAGGACTTCGTTAAGACGCTTTTCAAAAATCTCCTACCGACACTCACAGACCAAGATCTTATCATAGATAGGGTCCATAGACTCCAGGTCCTCTTCAGAGATGGAATGATTCAACGGAGAGACCTTGTCTACATATTTACTCATCTTGTCATAAGACCTCTCTATACTTCTTGATTTCTTGTTCAGTACATTATACTGTTTATTGTTCTTCCCACAGGTTTTCTCTACCTCTAAAAGGTCTCATATATCACATGAGATTATATTCCTTCTAGGAACAGTTTTGTTAAGATTGTTTGATATTTCAAAAGGATGCCTCCAATGGGATCCAAACACACAAACTTTCCCCACACAGAAAGTAGAGCCTAACTGCTAGGCTCCTTCTGGAGAGTATTTTGTTCATACTGTTTTTGTGTTTTTGTTTCAAACAGGTTTATTATCTGTCTACTTTCTATTGATCAGAAGTAACATATTTATTGTTTTCTTGACCAGACCGAGTATATTCTGCAAAGGTAGGTGCACTCTGGTTCTTACTTCTCCTCTGCTCCTCCTCATACAGTCCCGGCCACTCTCAAAAGATGAAAATAAAATGTCAGGGGGCTAAATAGCCCTTGGAAAAGATTTTCTATCTGTAAAGAGGTTAACGGGTTACATCCTGATGTAGTATGCCTCCAAGAAACAAAGTTCAAAAAAGACAACCACCCTTCTATAAATCATAAAAATTTCCCATTTGCTTTTGAGTCTTGCAGCCCACGGAAAAAAGCTGGGGTTTTAACCATGATTGGTAATTCGCTCTCCTTTGAACTTCTTTCTGAAGTTAAAGATGAAAAAGGCCATTACCATATCCTCATTTGCAACTTGAACGGCCACACCTTCACAATAGTCAATACTTATGTGCCCACCCTCAGACAAATTAGTTTCCTAAACAAACTGATGAAAAAATTGGCCACTTTACAAAAAGGTAGCCTGCTATTGTTAGGTGACTTCAACATGGCACCAGACAATAAATTAGATTCCACCTCCCTCACCAGACAAAAATACGCAGTCATTGAATAACTGGATTTTTAATCATGAGCTATTCGATTCGTTCCGCTGCTTAAACTCCACATCTAGAGAGTTTACTCATTTTTCTGTTGGCCATCAGTCGGCTTCAAGAATCGACTTGATCCTCACAGATGTCTTTTCCTTGCCAAGGTTCTCCTCCATCTCCATACTTAATAAAACTATCTCAGATCATGCCCCGGTGACTGCAGAGCTAAATATAGGGCCACCAATTTTCCCCCAATCCATGTGGAAATTCAACTCCTCCTTGCTTCATAGAATCATAGAATTATAGAGTTGGAAGGGACCTCCTGGGTCATCTGGTCCAACACCCTGCTCAAAGCAGGATTCGCTAAATCATCCCAGTCAGATGTCTGTCCAGCCTCTGTTTGAAGACTTCCATTGAAGGAGAACTCACCACTTCTCGTGGCAGCTTGTTCAAAATCCCTTCATCAAATCCAAAATTGACTTAGCCTTACAGAATTATTTTAGTGAAAATGACTCCGACCTCCTAAATCCATTTACCTGTTGGAACGCTCACAAGGTGGTATTGAGGGGAGTTTTGATCCAAATTTCCTCCAGACTGAAAAAGATTAACAGGGACAAAATCCTAACCTTGCAAAAGTTAATCAAAATTAAAGAAGAGGAATTATGTCAATCATCTGTTTCTCCCAACAAAACAAGCCGTACAATCAGAACTTACCAATCTCAGATCATATTCAATTTTTATGATTCTGCTTTAAATTCAGCTAAATGTAAACATTACCTCTCCATAAATCATCCCTCTAAGTACATGACAACCAGAATTAAAAATATCAGGAAACAGAATAGAATTGATAACATAACTTCCTCCAACGGCACATCTTTGTTTCACCCTAAAGATATTGTAGAGGCTTTTGCCGATTATTACAAAACTCTGTATAATAGTAATCAGGACATCCCAAATACTCAGCCAACTGCCTCAGAAATTGAATCATTTCTTTCAAGCATGAATCTCCCAAACCTCAATTCAAATGAATTATTAAGCCTGTCTTCTCCCTTCACTGAAAAAGAAGTCCTGGATACTATAAATCAACTCAAAACATTCAAATCTCTAGGTCCAGACGGGTTTAGTAATGATTATCTCAAGTCTTTTAGTAATATATTAGCCCCTCACCTTGTAAAAATATTTAATACAGCTTTCCAGTCAGGTCAATTTCCTAAAGAGATGCTGGAGGCAGCAATTATTGTCATCCCCAAATCCAATTCAGACACTAGCCAGGTTTCTAATTACAGGCCCATATCTCTCATCAATACGGATGTCAAAATTTACGCAAAAATCCTGGCTAATAGGCTAAACCAATTCCTCCCGAGTCTCATATCAAATGACCAAATTGGATTTATTAAAGAAAGACAATCTATAGATGGAACGAGGAGGCTCATCAACATTCTCAAGATCATCTCCTCTAAAAAGCTTAAGGCTACTGTTGTCTCTCTTGATGCTGAGAAGACGTTCGACTGCCTTAATTGGTCTTATCTTGAAGCGACTCTCAAACACTTCGGAATGAATTCTCGGCTCACGGGGGGTATCATGGCTTTGTGCTCCAGCCCTGGGGCGAGGGTATACTCTAACAATCATCTTTCCTCTACGTTCAGAATAGCAATCGGGACTAGACAAGGTTGTCCCTTGTCGCCACTGTTATTTGCACTGGCTATCGAGCCTTTGGCCCAGCTAATCAGAGACAATAGAGAGATCTCAGGAATTAAGACCTTGCATAGAGATTTTAAAATAGCTTTGTATGCAGACAATATCATTCTTACCCTCACTAATCCAAGCGACTCTATCACTGCCTTACAAAATCTATTCAAGATTTTTTCATGGATCTCTTATTTTAAAATAAACGACTCGAAATCAAAAATACTTGGCTTTAATCTGGGAGTAGATCAAGAGGAAATTGAGGGCCTCTCGCCTTGGGGTTGGGCTACTGATGGGCTGACATACTTAGGCCTAAAATTTGTCACAAATATATACTCTCTAATAAAAATAAACTTGGAGCACCTTACTAAAAAGATTATTAATGAATTCCGTATTTATAAAGATGGTGGACTCTCTTGGTGGGGAAGAATCATAATGGTCAAATCGTACATTTTTCCAAAAATCCTATATCTACTGCTTTCACTTCCTTTAAAAATTCCCACTTCTTCTCTTACAAATCTTCAAGCCTCATTGAACTCCTTTATATGGGATAACAAAAGACCCAGAATAGCAAAAAACATTCTATACAACCACAAATCTTATGGTGGAGCTGGTTCTCCAAATATTGCGGCATATTACACTGCATATTTGGTTAAACAAAGCGCATACTGGTGGCCACATGAATCGACTCCAGCTTGGCATGAACTAGAATTGTTTTTCAACAATTATAAACCTCTTCATCTACTATTTATGAACCAACTCCTTCATAAAAAAGTAATCAAAAATTCTCACCCGATTTTTCAAGCTATTTCTGAGGCCTGGAAAAAATTTTCTGTTCCAAAAAGAGGCACTAACAAAGAAGTCACATTAAAAAATTTGGCCTTATCAGTTATTTTTCAAGCATCCAGTCAGACTATTGACCCCATTTGGTCTGAACTTAGGCTCAAAAAACTCAAAGATTTATACGATGGGACCATTTGTACACCTTACAACAAACTCAAGAATAGATTTCAATCTACTACTCGTGCTTTCTTACAATATGTCATCCTCAAGGACATACTCCATGAGTTCCTTGCTATCTCGCCAAGACTTTCTGAACCAGCAGTTAATCTTATTTGTAATATAGATCATAATATTTTCTGGAGTTTTGAGTATACACACAAATGGTGTAATAATAGCTTTGCAGTGGTCAAGACTCAAAATATTTTCAAATGGGAAAAAGAATTACATACAATAATTGACCCTCCTGACCTTGAACAGGCATGTTCCCTCTCGTATGCCTCTACCATTTCCTTATCACTGCAAGAGACCCACTTCAAACTCTTAACGAGATGGCATTACACCCCAGTAAGACTCCATAAAATCAATCCTGACAATTCTCCACTCTGTTGGAGGGGTTGTGGTAGGCCTGGAAATATCCTGCACATCTTTTGGCAATGTCCCAAAATTGTTCCTTTTTGGAGAAAGGTTTCAAACCTTATTGATCTTATCCTAGGAACACGACTTATTTTGTCTCCTTGTCTGGCCCTTCTCTCCCTGGACGCTGATACAATTGATCCTACTAACAGACTATTGATTATGCATATTTTACTAGTCTCTAAACACAATATCGCTTTCCTTTGGAAAAACCCAAAACCCCCGCAAATTAACAACATTATAAACAAAATTAGTCTTCATCGTTCCTTTGAACTAAAATTTGCAAATATGCATGATCAATTTGCCAAATATGCCAGGAAATGGTCCAGATGGCTGGAGTTGTTTACTTAAGGCTACAACCGGAGTGCACCTGCTTAAGACCCCTTTCGTCTGGGTCTTTTGGTTGGTATAGATTTAATAGGTTATATGCTTATATACCTACCTTTGCTAGAGTTCATTTTACATTGTGTTTCTGCATCAACATGTTTCATTTTCATGTTATCTTTACATTTGGACTTTGTTGTCCTTCCTTTTTTCCTTGCTTCCTTTTACCTCTCACCTTCCCCCCCATTCCCCCTTCTTTCCTCCCCCTTATTTTCCCCATTTATTGAAAAACCAATAAAAGTTTGGAAAAACAAAAGTGTCCATATTTTTAAAGAGAAGCTTTCACAACTTTTGACATTATAAACCGTACATTCCTGCATATAGCTACAGGAATGTAAATTAAAACTTTTTTTTGCATTTTTATTTTTTCCACTCTGTTGTAGAGATATAGGGAGCTGAAATTTTCTGATTTGATCAGCTGTCATGTGCTAACAGCCAGGAGTATAATCGCGATCCACCCACAGCTGTTAACATGTTAAATGCCGCTGTCAATCTCTGACAGCAATATTTAACATGATCGTGCATCACAAACCCAGACCATCGACATCCATGTCACATGATCGTGTGGCGCTGAAGGCATGGCATAACAACCAGAGATCTGCAGAAGACACCTGTGCTTGTCATTGTTGATCTGCTGTGAACGCTAGCCCGTGGTTCATAGGAGATGATCATTTCAGGCGATCAGATGAGAAAAAAATGGCGTAACAAGAAAAAAAAATCAAATTGCCAGAAATACATTTTTTATAGCTTCAGCATTGCAATAACAGGCAATCAAAGCATACCATACCATAATGGTATCAATAAAAATGTCAGCTCAGTGCACAAATAAGCCCCTCACTCAGCCCAAGAACCTGAAAATTGGAGGCGCTACGGGTCTCAGGAAATGATGTAATTTTTTTTTTTTTTTTTTTTACAAACTTTCGATTTTTTTTCACCACTTAAATGAAAAAGAACCTATACATGTTTGGTATCTGCAAACTCATAATGACCTTGAGAATCATAGTGGGAGGTCAATTTTTGCATTTAGTGACCATGACAAGTTCCCTTTAAGGCTACATTCATCCCTCTTTTCATTTTTTTTTTTCTTTTTTATGATAGTTAAAAAGTGAAGCAGAAACACTTCAATTCTATAGCAATCATGGCAACAAAACGAAACACAGAACACACCAGTCATTTGTGAATACAAACAAATTGAAAGCTAATCAGTCACCATAAAGTGTGTCCTTGGAGGGGTCCAATGTCTGGTGATTAGTAATGTATATATAAAAACATTTTATCTAAATGCAAATATTTTTCACAACATATATTTGTAGATATACAGCATAATTACCCTTCTGCAAACTCATGCATCATTTCTAACATTGATGTGGATGTTAAATAAGCTATGATCATCGATCGGCCACATGTTTGCCGATAGGTAGTTTTCCAATAGCCTGCTTAGACAAGCCATTAATACTTCCAAACAAATAGACAATCTGTAGTAGATTGTCTATGCACACAAAACATTCATTGTACTTGGCAGAACATGACCTATCTACTTGACTAGACATCAACCGAGATGTCTAAGGGTCCCGTTACATTTAGCGATGCACCAGCGATCCCGACAACGATACGACCCGGTCAGGATCACTGGTGCATCGCTAAATGGTCACTAGTGAGCTGCCAAACAGGCAGATCTCACTAGCGATGCAGCGATGCAGCAGTAGTCGTTACTTACCTGTCAGACGCGGCGATGAAGACGTCCTCCCGCCCGCGTTCATGCGTCGCTCGTCGGCGCCAGCAGGAAACCGCTGACGAGAAACGGCCCAGGACGTTCTCGCGTGATCAACGATAGCCAGCGGGAGAGCCGGTCGGAGGTAAGTGTCACATATAGCGATATCGCTAGCAATATCGCTGCTGCGTCACAAAATCAGTGATGCTTTAGCAATATTGCTAGCGATATCGCTATATGTGAAGCCCCCTTAAGGCCACATTCACATGCTCAGTATTTGGTCAGTATTTTACATCAATATTTGTATCCCAAAACCAGGAGTCGGTGATAAATACAGAAGTGATGACATGTTTCTATTATACTTTTCCTCTGATTGTTCCACTCCTGGTTTTGGCTTACAAATACTGAGGTAAAATACTGACCCAATACTGAACATGTGAATGTGGTCTAAGCAGCCCCTGGCATTGGAGGCAGTTGGCAACATTTTGCACCACATGTAATTTGGCACTTCAAGGCAACCACCCAAGCTTCACCACTCTTGGTAGTTTGTATTACATGCGCCATATGGGAATCACCACAAAATATAATTACCTATGTACATGTCACCAGTATAAAGTGATTTCTCTGTTTGTTTTTTTAGAATTATATTACAGCTCCAAAAGTCACCTCATTCTAAGAGAAAAAATAGTGCTTCTGGGCTTAAACTCATAAACTCCTACGGATGATCTCTTTTGGCAAAAGTCATTGATAATTTTTTAAAAAATATATATATATTTCCATGATTGTCAGAAAATGTAATTTATTTTGTAATTCACTTTAAAATATGTTCTCATTCATGAGGTGGTGACCTCACGTGCCTGACATAGGTTGAGGAGCGTATGATATTGTCATAGTTTAAAATAACAATATATCTTTACAGATTACACTGGTCAACAGCATTTTTGGTGCCAAAGATATTTCATCGAATTTAGGGTATTTTTGGGGTGCTGATTATGAATATGTCATCAGTTTTGCCAGATTGGCTCAAGTTTTTGAGATTTTTGGTATCTTATTTATAGCACTTGTTGGTAAATGCGACGCATCATCTCATTAATTTCTTTGGATTAGTACTTGAACTGAGCAGTTCTCAATATAGTTTTGTGTTAATTAGTGTTCTAAAAGTTTGTTCATAGCTTGATTTTTGCACTAACTTTATGTTGTTGTCTGTTTTCCAGTGAAAAGCATGAACTCATCATGAAGAAGTTGTCTTAACGATCCAGACTCATTCTGTTACATTTGTGGTGAATACACACTGCCAAAACATAGAAGAAACATAACAGACTTCGTCAAAAAAGTGTATTTTGCCTATTTTGGGGTTATGCTTGGGGACCAAGACAAGTTTTGGGCACCACACATAGTGTGCAAAGCATGTATCGAATTATTACGAAAATGGAGCAAAGGACAAAGAAAAAGCTTCAAATTTGGTGTTCCAATGGTGTGGAGAGAGCCAAAAAATCATCATGATGACTGTTATTTATGGTAAACACAGGTACAGGCACATCTTCACAATGAGGGACAGGCCTTCTTGCAGATTCCATGTTACTCCCATTTTCGTTTCTTATGCTTATTGAATCCTTGCACTTGCACTGCACAGAAATAACAGTCATCATGATGATTTTTTGGCTCTCTCCACACCATTGGAACACCAAATTTGAAGCTTTTTCTTTGTCCTTTGCTCCATTTTCGTAATAATTCGATACATGCTTTGCACACTATGTGTGGTGCCCAAAACTTGTCTTGGTCCCCAAGCATAACCCCAAAATAGGCAAAATACACTTTTTTGACGAAGTCTGTTATGTTTCTTCTATGTTTTGGCAGTGTATATTCACCACAAATGTAACAGAATGAGTCTGGATCGTTAAGACAACTTCTTCATGATGAGTTCATGCTTTTCACTGGAAAACAGACAACAACATAAAGTTAGTGCAAAAATCAAGCTATGAACAAACTTTTAGAACACTAATTAACACAAAACTATATTGAGAACTGCTCAGTTCAAGTACTAATCCAAAGAAATTAATGAGATGATGCGTCGCATTTACCAACAAGTGCTATAAATAAGATACCAAAAATCTCAAAAACTTGAGCCAATCTGGCAAAACTGATGACATATTCAGAATCAGCACCCCAAAAATACCCCAAATTCATTAAAATATTTTGGACACCAGAAAAAAAAATTTTTTTCGTTGACCTGTGTTATAAACCCTATCCTTAGTATGTCCTCAAATTCTCAATATAATTAATTAACCCAGTCTGGCATTTGAGCATTTTGAGTTTTTTCTAGAGAAATAGCGGGTTGAAACCAAACATTTGGCGCTAAACCATGTTACTAGTCTTTAATCCAGAACATTCAAACATGTAGGTTAAAACAATGTTCACCATGACTGTATTTTGGGTCTTTCTATGCTTTTATGACAACCTTCCATAGAAACCAATTAATACCCAGCTTTTTCAACAGCGCCATAAGAAATGAAAGATGTGCACTGATTGATTGCTTTGGGCAACAAAGATATTTTCTTTCTTCTAGACAGTTTCATTAATCTTCCCCTTAGTGTTTAATAATTTACCTTCTCCCTGGCTTTATTTTTGGTCTCTTCATCCATCCAATCATTTTCTTTTTCCAGCATGTCAATGAAAGCCCAGCGGATTCCTTCAATCACTTCTTCCATCTAGTCAAACAAAGTTGAATTACACATTTGATTGCTTAACATGTACAAGGTAAACTCGGTTTCACATTCCAGACATTCAGGATCAGAGTACACACTGAGGTGTGTGGACCAGCTGTAGGTTTCCTGATCCAAACTCTAATGAGGCAGTTGAGTTCAGGTCAAGAGACCTGCGACTGGTCCATACATTGACATCTGACACATACTTGTACCATGATTGTTGGACGTGAAAGCAGCAAAACACTTTCAAAAACAAAGACAAAAACAAAGGTAAATTACAAGAATTATTTTGGTAGTATTACTTATTTAAATGTTTATTTTCACTGGTCTGAAAGATGATCATTTAAAATGAATTATCTACAAAAACAGACCTGTTAAAAACAAAGTCCAAAGTTCCAATTATGAGGGGCATATAAGTACCTTTTGGACCATGTGGTAGATCTTGGAATATCCCATGTAACTTCACAAAACCAGAAAACCACCATACTGTATATGGCACTCTGAGTTATATGGTTCATTCATGCCATAACAATAATTAAAGGGATAGTCAAAAGTTAATAAATTGCTTTAATTAGTTAGACAGCATGAAAATATAAAAGCTTGTAATTGACTTGCTTTTACTATTTGATGTCATTTTCCTGCAATGTAATGAGAGCTTTCATCTTTCAAATTGTAAAACTAGTTTCCATTGAGGTCAGCCAATACTAACTGCCCAGACCCTGGCCTAGTATGCAAAGTAACAGTATTCCAGGAGAGAAGTTAACTCTTAACATACCAGCCATGTTTCTCCAGCCCAATGATTTCTATACAGTAGTTAAGTGCTCACCTTCCTTCCACCCACCCCTCCATCAGTTGTTATAAACCTTGGAAAATCACAAGCCTGTAACATCTGCTATTTTCAAATCATTGCTCTCCCTGTCCTCAGCTGTGTGCTTGTTCAAATACCCTGCTTTATTTAAATGTAAATAAAGTGATATTCATGGTCATTCCAGAACAAATAAGTGATAGCTGACGGTGTTTTCAGAATTTTTGCTCGGCTTTATACTTCTACTAATACTACAGTTCTGCCACTCAAGGAGGAGAGCCTGACCTGCCAGTAACCAGGAAGGGAGGAGACTGTAAGGAGGCTGCATTACTCTGAATGTCATGAGACAACTTGAGAATACCCCTTTAATTTAACTCTGTTAATGTTTTAAAGTTGGATATGTCAAGTGACCAGCCCCTGTAAGCGCCAATAACTTTTCCCGTATAGTAAAATAAAATACTATAAGGGCAGCACAAGTAAGAACAACCAAATTTTATAAAAATTATATCACTATGTTAAAGTGAAGCTATCATTGGAAAATGATCTGTTGTTTAAATCAGGTGTTTGTGTTACATATATTTGTAAGGAGTTTGTATGTTCTCCCCGTGTTTGCGTGGGTTTCCTCCAGGTACTCTGGTCTCCGCCCACATTCCAAAGACATACAGATAGGGAATTTAGATTGTGAGCCCCATCGGGGACAGCGATGATAATGTGTGTAAACTGTAAAGCGCTGCGGAATATGTTAGCGCTATATAAAAATAAAGATTTATTTATTTATTTATTTTATTTAAAAATAAATTTATAATTTTTGTTTGAAAAGTGCAAGACTTTTATTGTAACAATAGAGAAGTGGTGGGATGACCGGACTGAAGGCCAGCAACAGCAGTATTCCAGACAAACTTGGCTCAAACCGTCACACTTATGCACACCCCTGAGGGCCAGGAATACTTTTCACCTGCCCCCACTAAAGGAATGAAGATTTTTGCAGAGCCCTTCCCATGTGCCAATAGTGGGGGAGCTGGTGGCTAAGCACACAGGCCACGGTTGCGTCAAACACACCAATTTACAATACCAGTAAGGCAGAGTGAAACCTAGAAAACCAAAGTTGGAAGATCAGGGAGCATAAACAGGGATATAGGAACCAGAGGGGACAATACATCTGAGCCAGAAACAAACTAAAGAAACACTCAGCAAGAACTACCAACCATACCACTGAAGTGCAACTGAATAATTAGCGGTGAGCAAGAGGATTTGGTGGGTTAAAATATCCCTCTCATGGATCACCTAACACTGTTGGGGAAATGCCCAATCTCCACCCTCTTCCCCAAGAGACAGAGGAAGGGGCGAGAAGGGTGGAGATAAATGATCCTCCCATAGCATACCTGAACCAGGAGACAGTGTCTCATGTCTCCTGGCAGCAGATGGTGTTGGGGAACCCAGCATCCCAGGATCCCTGAATAGCGTAAGCACTGGGAACAATGGCGTTCCTCCTCCCAACCACACCACGCACTGAAGCCAGTCTCCTGGAATGGCGCACACGGCAAAGTGGGGACCCCATTCCTTGAAGGTGACACCTCACCCCCTTCTTGGCTGCCTGTCATCTATTTTATTAATTTTAATACAGATTATGATTTGAAAAAAATATATGGCCAAAATTAAAAAAATAAATACATTTAACAAAAAAAACTTGATTTAAAGAATAGATCATTGTTATTAAGTTAGCTTCTCTTTAAGGCTCGAATAAAGGTTAATGTCTGTCTTGAACTTTTTTATTGTTAGAATGTCCCAATAAAACCGATTAAATATCGTGATTCCAATGCTCCCACATAGAGTTGAGCGACTTTTGATGGATCGGGTTTCGTGAAATCCGAATGAAACAAAATTTGAGTCAGGTGAAACTGGTCCGACTAGGGCAAAAAAAGTCGGAGTTTCGTCCGAAACCCAACCCCAATGCAAGTCAATGGAGAATAAAAGTCGGCATTGAGTGGATGAATGTCATCTGCTCAATGCTGACTTTTATTTCCCATTGACTTGCATTGGGGTCAGGTTTCGGACGAAACTCCGACTTTTTTTGCCCTAGTCGGACCAGTTTTATCCGACTCAAATTTTGTTTCATTCGGGTTTCACGAAACCCGATCCGACCAAAGTCGCTCAACTCTACTCCCACAGTCAACTATAATCTGTCAAGGAACTAGAGATACATTGCCAGTGCACTTTCTGTAGCAGTTCTCCGTTAAGATAAGGCTATACTTGCATTTTTATCAGAGGCTCCAATATGTGCAACATTTTTGGTCCTGTTAAAATTATGGCACCTGAAACGGATCCAGCACTGAGTTGTGGTTTTTGCTAAGAAATCAGTGTCCTTAAAGGAGATGTGCACAGCCCTTTATTAATTGCCCTTGCATTCTAATTTACTGTGGGTACGGAAAGTATTCAGACGCCTTTAAATTTTTCACTCTTTGTTTCATTGCAGCCATTTGGTAAATTCAAAAAAGTTCATTTTTTTCTAATTAATGTACACTCGGCACCACATCAAAAAACAGAAATGTAGACATTTTTGCAAGTTTATTATAAAAGAAAAACTATATATAACCGTTCACAATAACAATAATTTTGACCAGGGGTGTCCAAACTTTTACATATGACTGTATATTGTATTTTGCATATGGAACATTTGATTGGATGGAATTAGGAGAATGAGTAGGCAAAAGCAGAAATAAATATGTGCCAGGTTACTGTATTTTTGTCCTCATGAGAGCTCAAAAACATTTCTGTAAGGCTAGTTTCACACTAGCATTTTGGGCGCAGCGCAGGGCTGCCGCTAAGCCCCGTCCCCAGCCCCGCCCCCTCCGATCAGCTCCTCCTCTGATTGCATGAGGCTGCATACGATCAGCGTATCCTATATTTAGCATTGGATGCGCTGATCGAGCGCTGACCATGCGCTGGTCTGATTTTGCTGGCGCTGCGCCCTTTTGGCGTTGTGCCCAGCGCACAAAAATGCACTGTGTTGCATTTTTGTGCTCTGCCGCAGCGCCAAAAGGGCGCAGTGCCAGCAAAATCATACCAGCACACGGTCAGCATACGATCAGCGTATCCAGCACTAAATATAGGATACGCTGATCGCATGCAGCCTCATGCGATCAGAGGAGGAACTGACCAGAGGGGGCGTGGCTGGGGGTGGGGCTTAGCGGTGGCAATGTGCCCAAGAATGCTAGTGTGAAACTAGCCTAAAATATATATTTTAGAATAACACAGCAAACAGTGCTGCTTTTTCCATGTCATGTGTATCATAGCTGTACCATGAAAAGTTATCTGTCAATCTAATACAGCTTTTCGCCAAACATTGACATTTCCATGTAGTTTGCATTAATGGAAGCAGTACAATTTGCTTCCCCAATGAAATTTTCCCAAGTAGGGTAGATATTTCATTTTTTTCTGGTGCTTTTTTGTGGAAAATGTAGATGTGATTTAAAGAAGCACTCCCATCAAAGTTTTCATTCTATCAATATATTAAAATCATCATATAATTTAGCACAGTATATTTACAATTACTCAATTTCCACTCTACCCCAGCACAGTATCATGCCCCAACTATGACTCCCACATAGCCATCTATACAGTAGATCACAGTCCTGCATATAATATAATTTTCCCCTACATAGCCCTGCAAACCGTATAATGGCCACCGCATAGTCCTACAAACAGTATTATAGCACTCACGCAGCCCTTCAAATAGTATAAAAGTCCCACACATAGCCATCTATATAGTATAATGGCCCCCAATTTACCCTCCCAATATTATTATCACGCCCCATAGCCCTCCATATAGTATAATGGCCCCCACATTACCCTTCATAAAGTATAATGGCCCCCACATAGCACTCCATATAGTATAATGGGCTCCACATAGCCCATCAATTATTATAATGGCCCTCCTCCATAGTGCTCCATATAGTATAATGGGCCCCACATAGCCCTCCACATAGTATAATGGGCCCCACATTGCCTTCCACTTAGTATAATGCACTCCACATTCCTTTCTTTGTTGTATAATGCACCCCACATAGCCTTACATGTAGTATAATGCATCCTACATTGCCTTCCACATAGTATAGTGTGCTCTACTTTGTCTTCTTTTGTAATGCACCTCACATTGCCTTCCATGTTGTAATCCTTCTAAGCGATGTAGAAACAGGAAGTTTTTCTTCCAAACATGAGTCATCATTAGAACTAAAATTCTACAGCACTATATAGTCCCTGGCATCCCAGTTCTACCTTCTCTTCAACTCCGGACCCAGTTTCTCCTGCCTCCCTTGCTTTTATCTTTTCTTTCCTTGTTTCCTTTTGTCAGTTATATAGATTTGCAGTTCTAATGCTGACTCATGCATTTACACTTAAAGCACATTTAGAAAAGAAACTGCATGAAATCTGCACCAAAAATGCATAGAAAAGCAGCAAAAAAGCAAGAATGCAAGAGGGGGAATTGCTATTGTGTACTTCAGTGCAGGAAATTGCTGAAAACATTGCATTTTTGAATACGGGAATATCACTTTATGAAAGCTCATTGTGCAATTTCAAAAGTAGTTTTGTAAGTAGCTAGAGGTAAGAATTAATATTACTGAGCTAAAACTGTGAATATTTAAAGAGAATCCAACGTGCATCTTGATAGACTGTGTTTTGGTCATATGATAGGTACATTTTGGCTGTGCACAATTATCATCGATTCATGGATGACCGCTGTGCCTTTCCTACCAAATGCTAGAGCAGGGTATCCAAGTCTCTCAGTCAGCTGTTTCCATTCATAAAGTTGTAAAGTTGCAGCTCATATGATTGACCACCATACCTACAGATGACAGATTGATGGGGAGGGATGGAGAACTCACTCAATTCCCTTGTGTGAGAATACCACTGATTCAAAAGTTTTCAGCCATCTTTAAAGGAAAATATCTTTCACATAAAGTCCTTTAAACATTTATAAAACATTTGTATTTCTGTTTTTTTTATATAATAAACATAGTCGTTGCTTTATATTCAGTTATTCCTAATTTACATGTATTGTATTGTACCATTAATTTCTTGTCCTCTTGGAAAAAAGAATCCACGAACATCTTTCCTACAGCATAGGGGAGAGCATTTTCAATATAATTTACACATCTGTCCCAGCGTGCAGTCAGAGAATTTGTTCCTAAAAGAACCTGTAAAATAAAAAATGTCATAAAGTTGCAAAATATCATCAGCTTTAAGAGGTGATGAGACGAAATGTATCAGGAGGCTCTTTATGATGGAATATAAGTAAAGGATGGCAAAACCTGTGGGATAAATGTGTTTACCTGAGATTTACTGTAATGTGTAACAGATATTTCCCTATTTTAACACATTTTGGTGGAACAAAAGTCAAGTGATCTCCAAAAAATTTCCCTTATAGATGTGGCCCTTGCATAAATGCGCCCATTGATTTACACCTTTTAAATAAGTATTTTTTTAAATACATACTGCTGCCATATGTGCCTGTGAGCGGAGCTATCGCTGCTCGCTCAATTCCCATCATGTGACCCTGGCTGCTGCCGCCGCTAAAGTCCTCTGTCACATCAACTTCCAGACTTCACTTGATTTATCTCCATGACCCAGTCGCACGCACCCCACCCCCATTTGACTGGGCAGTGGGTAGCGTTTCACAGCATGTCACAGCCCAGAATTCAGCGTGCGCTTTTCCTCTCTCCTCTGCTTTCATTGGCTGCAAGTGCGCTGTATACTGGGCTGTGACATGCGGTGAAACGCTGGGTAACTGGGTAACGCGGCTGCTGCAGACCGGGGTTACGTGATGCGGACTGAGCGAGAGTGATAACTCCACTCACAGGCAGATATGGCAGAAAAATGTATTGCAAAAATACTTATTTAAAATGTGTAAATCAATGGGGACATTACACAATGAAGTGAACCACTTCTTTAATTGTGAATTATTCATTAGAAAGCAATTCTACTCACATGCAAAAATGTCCTAAGGGCTCAAATTCTAGATTTTTTGTTGAAAAAATGTGACAACAGGGAGTACTATCATTTTAATTGTCACATTTCTATTAAATTCTCAGTAAATTGACACTTAGGATAAATAAAACATGCTCAATCATATATGCCAGGTCCAAAAATCCAATAGCACACATATGTTGGGGGGAACAGATGATGGGTTCAGTTTTGTGCATTAGCTGTGACAACAGATAAATCCAGAGCTGCATGGGGAAACTTTGTGAAAAATGTCTGTCTAAAGATAGCTTCACATTTGCGGGCGGAGGACTGCGGACTTCCTTCGTGAAGCCCCGCCCCCTGCTGCACCTCCTCTGGTCAGCTCCGCCTATTTCTGCATGCGACTTCATGTGGCCTGTGTACCCCCCTATCTTTAACATTGGGTATGCAGTCTGTGCCGCAGTATGCGGATGCCGCCGCATGCGTCGTTTTGATGGTGGGAAAAGTATTGAAAATTTTGCAACTTATAAATTGTTTGCCCTTAAACCAGAGAGTTATATCACATAAAATGATTCATAAATAAAATTTCCCATATGCCTACTTTACATCTGCATCATTTTTCAAACATAATTTTTTTTGGTTAGGAAGTTAGAAGGGTTAAAAGTTGATCAACTTTTTTTATTTTTTCAACATAATTTACAAAACCATTTTTTAGGGACCAAATAACACTTGAAGTAACTTTAGGAACCTATTTGTCAGAAAATACCCAAAAGTGACATTGTAAAAACTGCACCCATCAAAGTCCTCAACACCACATTTAAGAAGTTTATTAATCCTCCAGGTGCTTCACAGGAACTAAAGCAATGAGCAAGGAAAAAAAGAACATTTTACTTTTTTCCACAAAAATGTCAATTTAGCCCCACATTCTTCATTTTTACAAAGGTAACAGGAGAAAATGGACCTCAAAAATTGTTTTCCAATTTTTCCTGAGTATGCTACTACCCCATATGTGGGGGAAAACTACTGTTTGGGTGCACAGCAAGGCCCCTCAAGGAATTCATATTGGGGTGTACTGAACATTTTTAACCTACAGGTGATTCTTTAGACCATTTAGAAGTGAGAACAAAAAAATGACATTTTTTCCACTGAAATACTGTTTTAGCACCCAATTTATAATTTACTCTAGGGGTAATGGGAGAAATTGGAACCCTAAATTTGTTATGCAATTTCTTCTGAATGTAGTAGAACTCCATATGTGGTTGTACACTACGGTTTGAGCACACAACAAGGATCTGTTGGGAAGGAGTGCTGCTTGGCTTTTAAAATGCTGATTTTGCTTGAATAGATTGTGAGCTCCATTTATCTGAGCCCATGAGGTACTAGAACATCAGAATCCCCTGCCCAGGTGACCCTATATTGGAAATTTCACAGCCTAAGGAATTCATCTAGGGGAGTAGTGTGTATTTTGAACCCATAGGTGCTTCACAGAATTTTGTAACATTGAGACATGGAACTATGACATTTTAGCTGTAAAAATGCAATTTTTGTATTTGCTCTATATCAGCCAGATCAGCCAGCAACTGTTGTGCCAGTCAGTACATTAGCCTATCTGCCAGCACCCACCGGAGCCAGTCAGTATATCAGCCGAACCCGCCTGCACATGCCGTGCGAGTCTGTATATCAGCTGGATCAGTTTGCACCTGCCAGTGCCTATCTGTATATCAGCCAGACCAGTCGGCACCTGTCATTGCCTATCTGTACACCAGTCGTACCCATCTGCATCTGAGGGACCCATGTTCCTGCCTTGCCTGCCTATATCAGCTGTACTCTCCTACTGAGCCATTCCAGCCGATAATGTCTGTAAAGTGCTGTGGAATTAATGACGCTACATAAGTGAGTAAAATAAATAAAATAAATAAATTCCAGCTACCTGACCATCCAGACCAGCTGCCGTGCTTTTGAGGTCTGTCTTGGAGTAGCATCCAGTGTCCATTAGGAGCCAAGTCTAACCCCACCATCAGGGGCTCTAGTGAAAAGTCAGGTGCTCACCTATTTACACTCCTCCAAGCTCTCCTCGGACTACGGCATAGTGGTTCCAGCATTCCCTTTACACCAATTATGTTTTTTGTCTGTTTTATGTTACTTTTTTATGATGAGAAAAGAGGAGATAATTTGATTTTTTTATGTTTTTACATTATTTAAAAAAAAAAATTTACTTTATTTTTTTTTTTAGTCTCCTAATGGGAATTGAACCTCCAATCATGTGAACCATCTGCAATCATACTAAAGTATGGCAGTATATAGTGAAAATTAGAGTCTCCTTTGAATTTTATCATATAGCTGAACATGAGAAGAAGACCAAGATGGCAAAGACATGGGTCAATGGGCGCCTGCACTGGCTATAATGTCATTTAAGTCTGGAGGGAGCTCTGCTCCTGAGCCCCCTTTCATACACAGTCACCCCATTGCAAGACATACAGGTATGTCCATATGTACAAAGGGGTTAAAGCCCATCACGGTTTTCTAATGAGAATATGAAGACAGATTGTAAAAGAAAATGCTGATAAATTCAAAATTCAACCTCTTACCCGGATATATTCTAGTTGTCTATATTGAAAGCGTCTACTGAGATTTGAAATTCTTGAATACACAAATTTCCATATTAGGTAATTTGCAATAGTCCTGCAAAAATAAAAAATATTAGTTATGTGTACTGTATATCTGTAGAAAACACAATTATCCTAATAATGATCTTTTCAAAGAAATCTTTGGGACCATACCACTGATTGTGTATCTTTTGCAAGTGAGACTAATGAGCTGCAATACCATGCGTAGCAATTTTGCAGACAAGCCACTGCGCCCATGTAAAGAATGAAGGTCAATCACTCTGCAGAATCCTACTGATTAGACTATAATGGCCTGTCCTAGGTAGGGAAAAAATTGAATTTGAAAGTACATACAGTGGGGCAAAAAAGTATTTAGTCAGTCAGCAATAGTGCAAGTTCCACCACTTAAAAAGATGAGAGGCGTCTGTAATTTACATCATAGGTAGACCTCAACTATGGAAGACAAACTGAGAAAAAAAAATCCAGAAAATCACATTGTCTGTTTTTTTTTCATTTTATTTGCATATTATGGTGGAAAATAAGTATTTGGTCAGAAACAAGCAATCAAGATTTCTGGCTCTCACAGACCTGTAACTTCTTCTTTAAGAGTCTCCTCTTTCCTCCACTCATTACCTGTAGTAATGGCACCTGTTTAAACTTGTTATCAGTATAAAAAAACACCTGTGCACACCCTCAAACAGTCTGACTCGAAACTCCACTATGGTGAAGACCAAAGAGCTGTCAAAGGACACCAGAAACAAAATTGTAGCCCTGCACCAGGATGGGAAGACTGAATCTGCAATAGCCAACCAGCTTGGAGTGAAGAAATCAACTGTGGGAGCAATAATTAGAAAATGGAAGACATACAAGACCACTGATAATCTCCCTCGATCTGGTGCTCCACGCAAAATCCTACCCCGTGGGGTCAGAATGATCACAAGAACGGTGAGCAAAAATCCCAGAACCACACGGGGGGACCTAGTGAATGAACTGTAGAGAGCTGGGACCAATGTAACAAGGCCTACCATAAGTAACACACTACACCACCATGGACTCAGATCCTGCAGTGCCAGACGTGTCCCACTGCTTAAGCCTGTACATGTCCGGGCCCGTCTGAAGTTTGCTAGAGAGCATTTGGATGATCCAGAGGAGTTTTGGGAGAATGTCCTATGGTCTGATGAAACCAAACTGGAACTGTTTGGTAGAAACACAACTTGTCGTGTTTGGAGGAAAAAGAATACTGAGTTGCATCCATCAAACACCATACCTACTGTAAAGCATGGTGGTGGAAACATCATGCTTTGGGGCTGTTTCTCTGCAAAGGGGCCAGGACGACTGATCCGGGTACATGAAAGAATGAATGGGGCCATGTATCGTGAGATTTTGAGTGCAAACCTCCTTCCATCAGCAAGGGCATTGAAGATGAAACGTGGCTGGGTCTTTCAACATGACAATGATCCAAAGCACACCGCCAGGGCAACGAAGGAGTGGCTTCGTAACAAGCATTTCAAGGTCCTGGAGTGGCCTAGCCAGTCTCCAGATCTCAACCCTATAGAAAACCTTTGGAGGGAGTTGAAAGTCCGTGTTGCCAAGCGAAAAGCCAAAAACATCACTGCTCTAGAGGAGATCTGTATGGAGGAATGGGCCAATATACCAACAACAGTGTGTGGCAACCTTGTGAAGACTTACAGAAAACGTTTGACCTCTGTCATTGCCAACAAAGGATATATCACAAAGTATTGAGATGAAATTTTGTTTCTGACCAAATACTTATTTTCCACCATAATATGCAAATAAAATGAAAAAAAAACAGACAATGTGATTTTCTGGATTTTTTTTTCTCAGTTTATCTCCCATAGTTGAGGTCTACCTATGATGTAAATTACAGACGCCTCTCATCTTTTTAAGTGGTGGAACTTGCACTATTGCTGACTGACTAAATACTTTTTTGCCCCACTGTAATTTGCTGTTAAAAAAATTACTAAGTACAGTGGATACGGAAAGTATTCAGACCCCTTTAAATTTTTCACTTTTTGTTTCATTGCAGCTATTTGGTAAATTTAAAAAAAATTCATTTTTTTCTCATTAATGTACACTCTGCACCTCATACTCAAGACAGCATTATGGCAACGCTCTGGACAATCAATTAATGGTTAGTGAGTGAATCCGACTCATGTAAGGCAGTTATGATATACTTGATTGTCTTGCTGTTTTACTTGACTGTTTTGCTATTTTTGCTTTTCCTTGTCCTTGCATAAATCTTTTTTAGCCCCAAATTTTGAATTTTCATAAAGGAAACATTAGAAATTGCTCCATACAATTTGTTGTGCAATTTCTCCTGAGTGTGCTCATAAGCAATATGTGGAGGAAAACAACTGGGCGTACGGCAGGGCTTAGAAGGGAAGGAGCGCCATTTGACTTTTTGAATGCAAAAATTTGCTGGAATACTTAGCGGACGCCGTGTCGCATTTGGAGAGCATCTGATGAGCCTAGCCAGAGAAAACTACCCAAAAGTTACACCATTTTGAAAACTAGACCCCTTTAGGAACTTATCTAGATGTGTATTGAGCATCTTGAACCAACAGGTGCTTCGCAGAAGTTTATAACGTTAAGCCATGAAAATAAAAAAATCACATTTTTCCCACAAAAATCTTGTTTAGCTCCAAATTTTGTATTTTCACAAGGGTAATGGACCCCAAAATTTGGTGTGCAATTTGACCTGAGTTCACCGATAACCCTTATGTGGTCGAAAACTAGTTTTGAGGCACATTGCAAAGCTCAGAAGGTAAGAAATGCCATATTACAGTGTAGATTTTGCTGCACTTGTTTGAGGGTATAAATGTTACATTGACAGAGCCACTGAGGTGCCAGAACATCAGAACCTCCCATAAGTGACCCCATTTTACAAACTGAATTCATCTAGGGGTGCAGTGGTTATATTGATACCACAGATGTGTCCCAGACGTTTAAACCATTGGGCAGTAAAGAAAAAATAGTTTACATTTTCCCACCAAGATTGTGTGGTAGCCCCAAGTTTTACATTTTAATACTGGGAAATGGGTAAAAATGGCACCAAAATGTGTTCCCCAATTTCTGCTGAATGTAGAAATATCCCATATGTGGACGTACAGTATTGCTTAGCCATACAGAGAGACTCAGGAGGGACAGAGCGATATTTGCCTTCTGGAGCACAGGTTTTCCTTGAATAGTTTATGGATTCAATATAAAGAGCCCCTAAGTGCTAGAAAAGCAGAATCCTCGAGTGACTCAGTTTGGAAATTATAACCCTTCGGCTGGGGTCACACTTGCGAGTGTGATGCGAGAAACTCACGTGTGTCTCTCGCATCTGTCTCATTATAGGGAATATTCCGCCAGGGGTTCTGTCTGAATCACATATTTCAGAGATTTACATGGAAATCCCAATGTAATCACTCAATGTAGAGTGCAGGATAAATGTGCACCAAGTCTTACTGCGATCTTTGGGAGGCAGAATAAAAAAATGAATAGCATGTGAAGAATTGGTTTTATTTATTTTTTGCACTGTTCCTGTTCGGTATAAGTGATTAGACGACTTTATTCTTCGGGTCAGTGCAATTACAGCGATACCAGATGGGGATTTTATGTTTGGCTGCTGTCATACAGAAGACACTTTATTGCGAAAACTAGTTTTTGCAACACAATATTTAGACAGCTATAATTTTTCTATATTTCGTCCGACAGAGTCATGGCTTGTTTTTTGCAGGTCAAGCTGACGTTTTTATTGGCACCATTTTCAGGCACATGACAATTTTTGATCGCTTTCTATTCAGATTTTTGGGAGACAAAAAGAAAAAATCTAACAATTCAGGACTTGCTTTTTGTTTTTTTCATACTGTTCCATGTATGGTAAATTAATAAGGCAGCTTTATTTTTCGGGTCAGTATGATTACAGAGATACGGAATTTATATTTCTTTTATGTTTTTGCACTTTTATACAATAAAAACTATTTTATAGAAAAAAATTATTTTTGCATCGCTTTAATCTGAGAGCTATAACTTTTATTTTCCTGCTGATGGAGCTGTATGGCAGCTTGTGTTTTTGTGGGACAAGATGACATTTTCAGCAGTACTATTTTTATTTGCATTCATCTTTTTGCATTTTACTGCACTTTTTGTTGGGTGGTATGATGATAAAGTATTGTTTTTTGCCTCGCTTTTTATTTATTTTTTATGGTGTTCTCTGAAGGGGTTAACTAGTGGGACAGTTTTATAGAGTAGGTAGTTATGGACATGGCAATACCACATATGTGTTCTTTCATTGTTTATTTTTTATTTACATAAATAAATGTATTTATTGGAAAAATTTTGTTTCCTTTCTTCTTCTTTATTTGAGGATTTTTAAAAATATTTTTACACTTTTTTAATATATATCTTTTTTTACTTTTTTACATTGTCTCAGGATGGGACATTACTGTACAGCATGAGATAGCTGATCTGATGCTCTGCAATGCTTCTGCACTGCAGAGCATCACATCAGTACCTGACAGGTAGGAAAGAAGGTATCTCAGATCCTGCATCTCCATAGAGACCATTAGGACAACACAATCGCATTGCGTTGTCCTGATGGAAGCACGCAGGGAGCTCATTCCCTGCGCAGTGCTCCTCTATGTCGCTATCACTACTGACATCGGCATCAGAGGGGTTAAATGCCTGCAATCAGTGCTAGCACCAATCGTGGGCATTGCTGCAGGGTACCAGCTCTCACACAGAGCTGACACTCACACTCGATCACCGCGGCGCTCCGCGTGAGGCAGCGTGATTGTGGCGCCATACAAATACTGCTGTTTGCTGGAATGCAGCTCCCGCAAATCAGTATGTGTATGGCACATGTTGGGAAGGGGTTAAACAAAAGGATTCATAACATAAAGTTAAAATGTTAATTATACCTTTCAACTTTTTCCAGCATGGAGTACCAGTTGCGTGGATCTTATTGTTGTGTTTTATTAGAAATTTGCTTGCTTATCAGTTTAAGGTGCGCAAATCTCTCCTGCAAAAGTGTCCAGCCTCAAGAATCAATGTTACCATTAGTGAGAGTAAGCAGCGGAAGATGTGTAGGCTAGAACTTATGTATACATAAGACCAGAAACAAGATTGGTAATCAGGTAAAGCAATATGTATACATAAGACCAGAAACAAGATTGGTAATCAGGTAAAGCAATCCTTCCATTACTCTTATTAGTGTCTCAGAGGCCTCAATTGAGCCATTGCTTTATATGAGACTGTACGTTGACTGTTGTATGTTATTTTGTGGAATACCTATTGATTTTGTATTGCATAAGTCCACTGCAGTTTACTAATCTACACAACTTACACCTTAGGACAGATATGCAGGTTAATTGAACAATCAAACAATGAAGGATTACCAACCCCACTCATGTGGAAGAATGTTCTGAATGGGAGATGTGGGTATAAAGTCTCTAGCCCCCTCTGCAGAATGACTCTTCAGTCACAGCTCAAGGGAACCATGGCTCCATCTGGTGGAATACAGATCTGCTACAATTCCCATCACTGAACCCAAAAAGACGTTTAAAGAGTGAAAATCAGGTTACTTGGCGATACCTCCTCTTTGTGGGTGCCCACCAAAAGTGAGGTGCCACTGGTTGGGGTAGTTGGCCCTGGATTCCCCAAAGTAGCAGAGGTACTAATCGTTGCCAAGTCAGCAAATGGATGACACTTTGACATTTCCACCATCTGGTGTTCTTGCTGGGACTGTACTATATACTGTTGCTGGCTGGAGCTGGATACATGTACTGAGGTTGTGGTATCTGTGACTTGGATTTGAGGATCTATCCTAAGGACGGTTGCTGCCAAGTGAAGCTGAATACTGTGTAAATGTGCTACAGTCATGATTCCCTTCATCTGGAGGAGCATGGACTATGACTACAGACTATACTGGCAGGAAATACAAACGCTGTGGGCCAAACAAATATTGTGAGACAGTGGGTATCACCTGATACGGGGGTATTGCAACTACCAGCCCTGGGTTGGGATCTTGTGGACTGGGGATATTGTATTTTTGCTGTAAGGCCATGGACATAAGTAATAAAAAATAGTTGCATTGTTAACCTGCCTAGGTGATTATTAAAACCCACCACCTCAGATCTTCACAGTGACAAAATAAAATAGGTGGACAGAAAAAAAAATATTTATTGCTCTTGAAAAGCAGGGATGAAAAATAACACTGCTTCCTGATTAGCAAAATAGGCAATGTCCCTTACAGGATTTTCCACAAGATAGTTAATAACTTGTTGATCTGTGGGAATCTGACCTCTGGAACCTGCACCACTTGGCAACAGGTCATTTTTATCAACGTTAGAATAGAGCAGCAGTGTGCATGCTCGACCACTGCTCCATTCATTTCATATGGAGCGCAGTTTCTGGTAGCCCCATATAGAATGAATGGAACATCGCTGCTGCTCGATTTTGTAACTGGGACAAAAGTGCCCCATCAGGGATAAAATTTCCCATTCTGCCAATCAGCAAGCTATTCTATAGATAGATGATAACTTGTCAAATAAATTTAAATTTAAATCCCTATCAATTTAGTGCCGTAACCTAAGCTAATTTCTAATATACTTGCATTAAAAATTCTCTGCTATTCTTGTGCAATATACCTCTATTTATTACCTAGGGACTACACAGGATCATAATCCAAACACCATCCTGATCTTGGTGCATAAAATAGGGCTCACAATACTTACTGTCTATCTGATGCGGTGTATGTGAACTATTGAGAATGAATTGACCAATGAGATATGATTGACATATCTAGTGTTTTGGAAGTGACTAATTTCCTTGTATATATTGCCAAAATTCTTTAAGTTTACCAATTTGGTCACTTTTTTGTCCTGTATACCTAATTATTCTAATGTATTTATGGTGGTGTTACTTCTTTGCAGGGTATAATAGGGTAATTGAGGGTGAGTCGATGTTGAGCGGGGGCGCCATATCGCTCTTTAGGGTACCAACCCCCGCGGCAAGATAGGGAAACTATCAGGCGAGAATTCCTATTGCCCATATGTGCGACCTACCCTGTTTTGACAATCCAGTCACCCTTTTGGACTGTTTACATTTAATAGCACCTACGATACTTACTATCTATCTGATGAGATGTATGTGAACTACTTAAAATTAAGTATTCAATGAGATATGATTGACATATTTCGTGCCTTTGACACAACTTTCTCCCTAAATGTATTGCCATAATTTTTTGAGATTACCATTTGGGTCACTTTTTGGTCATGCATATCTGTTTGTGGTTATCGAATTATTCACGGTGGTGCTACTCCTTTGCAGGGTATAACAGGCTTATTGAGGGTGATTCGACGTTCAGTGGGGTCACCATATCGCTTTTTAGGGTGCCAAACTCCGTGGCAAGATAGGGTAACCATCAGACCAAAACTAGGGCCAGAATCCCTATTGCTCATTTCTGTAACCTGCCTGACAAAGTTGTTGTAAATAGTAGGAGGGTTTTTTTTAGTGTTTTTGAAGGAGTGGGGAGCAGGGTCAGCTGTGACATCACAAGTTATGATTGGTGGATATTGTGTTTTCAGCTATGTATAGAGATGCTACCTGTTATTGTAATCCTGCCTCTGCTGATAAGGAACCTGCTGAACAATTTTCCTGAAAGAACATGTGAACATTGCAAGTATAGTAATTTACTTTTTATAAAGATTGTGATATGGAAAAAAACATTGCCAATTTAAAAAATATAGATAACACGAAAAACAGATTTAAGCAATTAGTCATTTCTTGATGATAGCTTCCTTTTGATTTCTTAAAGTAAGGAGAACTTCACTAGGTCATTGCTCAATGATGGTAAGTGCTTAAAATGGCCTGAACCCTGCATTAGAAGGGGTCCTTGTTTAGAAAATTACTTTATATGTGGGTTTGCATTTTAGATCCCATACACAGTAACTGATGTAACTTTGGGAATATTTGTTTCTTATTGTATTATACAATGTACCGGTACATTTTAACTCCAGCTCCACTAACCTCACATAATCTGTGTACTGTTGTCCTGTACTATAGTAGCTTTCAATTATCAATCTAATTCCTCTTTGCCCCATAAATCAACCGGAAGATACGTCACATTTTTCTCATCTACGATTGCTAGATAAATGGCATATAAAAACCAAAAAAAATAGGTGCCATTAATTTTCATTAATTTTCACAGCGTGAAGGGCGATATAGAACTGTCTGCAGATTTGTCATAGCCAATATTTTCACTGACATAGGAAAAAACTGACTACATGAAATATCTGTTTAGATTCGCTTAAGTGTCAGCGGCCATGAGAAGGTACACGTCTAAAAATAGAAATCGTTTATTTCCAAAATTACTTGGCATACACTATGCTTAACCGTGAAAATATGTTTACGGCAGCAGCGTGTGCTCACAAAAAAGGATCCAGGGTAAGAGGCAGCAGTTTGTGACATTTTATGGAGTGTCAGCCCCCAGATGGCTGCAGCAATATACATTGTTAAGGGAAATAATTCAACTCTTCACAGGAATTCCTTTAATCTTAAATGAAATGTCTTCCTTTGCAACATGTCGGGCTGACATCTGATGAGATTGTGGATTTCTATTAATCTTCAGCTTCTGCTAAGTGTCCTGTATGCAGCGCCTCTTATAGCTGTCACAAGTCTCCAATCACAAATTGCTCAAGGTTAGCAGGTTTTTACTTAAAAAAAGAAGTTTTATTTCACTCCACTATTTTACCACTGTTTAATGGCTTATATTCATCAACACAAATTGGGCATCTGATTAAGGCTGGGGTCAGACTTGTGAGTACAATGTGAGAAATTTGCGAAAGTCTCTCACATCAATACCCGGTACTGCCGCCGGCAATCGGGACCGTAATGTGCGGCTGCATAGAAATATATGCAGCCGCACGCTCCAGTCCGAGTGCTGGCGTTGATGCGCGAGTTTCTCGCATAGTACTCGCAAGTCTGACCCCGGCCTAAGGGGCCCGTTACACATAGCGATATTGCTAGCAATATCGCTGTAACGTCACCGATTTTGTGACGTTATAGCGATATTGCTAGCGATATCGCTATGTCTGATACTTACCTCCGACCGGCTCCCCCCGCTGCTCATCGCTGGTCGCGCGAGAACGTCCTGGACCGTTTCTCGTCATCAGATTCCTGCTGGGCTTCCTGTGGCGCCGACGAGCGACGCGTGGACGCGGGCGGGAGGACGTCAGGATTGCCGCGTCTGACAGGTAAGTAGCGACCCCCGATCCCTGCTATGTCGCTGGTGAGATCTGCCTGTGTGTCAGCTTACTAGTGACCACTTAACGATGCACCAGCAATCCATATCGTTGTTGGGATCGCTGGTGCATCGCTAAGTGTAACGGTACCCTAACAGTCAACTCTGGTTGTCGTAGGTTTTGGTAAAAAAAATGCTTTTGTTTTTCATTGTCATGATGTTATAAGTTATATGGTTGGAAACGCGAGAAATGCCATAAAATCTAGTTACATATATACACTGTGTTAAAATTACAAACCAGCAAACAGATATTTAAAGCTGCTCGAGCCTCAAGGTGTAGGATCCTTCAAAGGCTTGCTGTGGTGCATAAACCTACTATTCAGCCACCCCTAAACAGTGTTCACAAGCAGAAATGGTTGCAGTGGGCCCAGACATACATGAAGACTAATTTTCAAACAGTCTTGTTTACTGATGAGTGTCGAGCAACCCTGGATGGTCCAGATGGATGGAGTAGTGGATGGTTGGTAGATGGCCACTATGTCCCAACAAGGCTGCGACGTCAGCAAGGAGGTGGAGAAGTCATGTTTTGGGCCAGAATCATGGGGAAACAGCTGGTAGGGCTCTTTAAGGTTCCTGAAGGTGTGAAAATGACCTCTGCAAAGTATATATAGTTTCTGACTGACAGCTGTGTTCCATGGTATAAAAAGCAGAAACATGCCTTCAGGAACAAAATCATCTTCATGCATGACAATGCACCATCTCATGCTGCAAAGAATACCTCTGAGTCATTGGCTGCTATTGGCATAAAAGGAGATAAACTCATGGTGTGGCCACCATCTTCCCCTGACCTCAACCCTATAGAGAACCTTTGGAGTATCATCAAGCAAAAGATCTATGAGGGTGGGAGGCAGTTCACATCAAGACAGCAGCTCTGGGAGGCTATTCTGACTTCATGCAAAGAAATACAAGCAGAAACTCTCCAAAAACTCACAATTTCAATGGATGCTAGAATTATGAAGGTGATATCAAAGAAGGGTTCCTATGTTAACATGTAACTTGGCCTGTGAGGAATGTTTTGAAGTTAAATAGCTTTTTTGTTCAGTGAATGTGACCTCCTAATGCTGCAAATTCCACAAATGAGCATTTTCAGTTCTTTAAAACAGATCAAATGTTTAGAAATTCTAATGTGCCTAATAATTTGGAACAGTGCAATTTGAGTTTTTATTCATTTTGGAGATTATACTGTTATCATTGGGAGGTTTCTTCAATAAAATTTGATGTATTCTCTAACCGGTGATGACTTTTATTAGACTGACTGTCATTTGTACCGACTATTTAGGAAAATCATTGAAAAATATCATTTGCTTAATAATTTGGAACACAGTGTAATAGTAAAAGTCATATCTACTTACATAAAGAGTACAGTTAAAAACTCCAAATAAATAATACAGTATGTTAATTCTGGCAAATAAACAAAGCCAGGAGTGTGTGATTTCAGTCTGAAAATATATTATTTTCTAGTTTAATGTTAAATTCCTTTTATTTCTTACTTTGCTGAATCAATGATTATTATGATTATATTAGTAAGGTGGCCTTACACATGAGATTAAACAAACTGTTTGGGGTTGCTCACTTCCACATCGGAAGGTAAGCAGCGCTGGTGATGTCACATCTGCCCACCCCTGCCAGACCAGTGGCATATTAGCATAGGACACATGCATTAAACTTGCTGATCGTGCACCAGTTATAAAGGTGTAAAGTCATCATTACTGCTCACCCATCCAAGTGGCAGAGAGCAGTCCCAGACATGTACCAGTTATGAAGGCGTACCATCCAAGTGGCATACAGCAGTACCAGACAACTTTTTTAATGTTGGTCAAAACCAACAATCATATAATATGTGTACAAAAACCATCTGACTCTTTCTCGATGGCAGACATTGGGCAAAGGAAAGATCCGACATTTGGATTTGAACATAACTGGTCTTTTTGTTCTCAAGGGATATAAGTTGCAATTCCTATTCAGGATACATGTTTGTTAAGATGAACATTTATGTATATCCTGTAATCAGGAGAATTAGTGTAGACAGAATAAGTGCTCTGCCGGCAGGTATGTGAAGAGTATTTCCAGTTTTATTCAGCAGCTTAGAGAAGTTCATGACATTTGAGTGAGAACCTAGTTTGGTTGAGGCCAATATAGTGACTAAGTTAACCCTCATGGCTAATTTAATCCATGGCCTGTTTTGTCAGCATCTCATGCCAATAGCATGGAAAAAAAGGTAGATTTTTCTCACCACCCGTTATATGTCCACCACCACATATAGCTCCGGATCTTCAGAAAGTGCGTTGGCTAAGATGTGTAATATAATCCCATGCAAAAAGGAAAAAAAAACTAATTCTGAAATCACCAATAAAATTTCATCCACTTTATTAGAAATCCATATATATATACCGTATATATATTTTTGTATTCTTCAAATGTGGCTTGATTGTTCACATATGTATGTTCAATATGGTCCAGATATCCACACGTCTGCATATCATTAATTTAGTGTTATCATGGGTGGAGTGCAGCTATAGCTTTTATAAACTATTTGTCTGGCATTGTATAAGTTATGACTAAGACTAGTAAGTCAAAACGCTTAAACTAGGCTTTGTTACCTTGCCATGATGATATTTTAAATGGATTTCTAATAAAGTGGGTGATATTTTACCACAGATTTCAGAATTTTTTTTTTCCTTTTTGAAAGGGATTATCTCTCACACCAATGTCATTACGAAACACAGTGAACATATGATCGGGTGGCTGGTGTGATAAAACACTCCGGGATCGCCTTTGCTGGGGTCAAAGGTCACGTGCATTCAGCATGAAACTCAGGCGCAGAGCTGGGATTTGGGTGTAACTGACCCTGGGTCAGGTTTATTAACGGTGAAAGCAATGCAAAAGGAAATAAAACATAAAACAAATCCTTGCCTGTCCGGCACTAACTAAACAATGGACAACCTAACTACCAACTGGCGGGCTTCTCCCGTCCAGCCAAACCACAGTTGCAGTGGGCACTGCTTCCACTCACGTGTGTCTCTCACACAGACAGGCTCTCTGTGTTCCCAGGCTGAGACACTCACACAACCACCTTGCATCCTTTTATATCCACCTCCCATTATTCATTAGCAAGCAGGTGCGATACTGACCAAACTAGGCCACATAGGAAAGGAATCTGGGCGAGATATACCTGCCCTCATACACTATTCCCACATGATTCTCACATATCCCCCCCCCTCTGCTCAGACCACTCCGGTCGAGCAATGACACCCGCCAAACAGTGCACTCGGGACAGGGCATCTGCATTTCCCATCTGTACCCCTGGGCGGTGCTCCACCGTAAAAGTGTAGGCCTGCAGGGCAAGGAACCACTGGGTCACCCGGCTATTCCGTTCCTTGTTCAAGTGCATCCACTTGAGAGGGGCATGGTCAGTGATCAGCCTGAACTTTTGGCCCACCAGGTAATATTTGAGGGCCTCTAGAGCCCACTTAATGGCGAGGCACTCTTTTTCTACGACTGCATACCTTTGCTCGTGTTTATTCAGCTTCCTGCTGAGATAGAGGACTGGGTGTTCCACTCCGTCCCTCACTTGTGAGAGTACGGCCCCGATACCGGTATCAGAGGCATCCGTTTGTACCACAAACTCACTGCGGAAGTCCGGAGTCACCAGTACGGGCTGAGAACAAAGTGCCCGTTTTAGGCTATGGAAGGCTTCTTCAGGCGCTAAACTCCATTTAATCATGACGGAGTCTTTCCCTTTTGTAAGATCCGTCAGGGGGGTAGCGATGGCTGCAAAATTGGGTATGAACCGGCGATAATAACCGGCGATCCCCAGGAAGGCTTGCACCTGCTTCTTGTTGACAGGTTGTGGCCAGTCCTGAACCGCCTGAATCTTATCAACCTGGGGTTTAACAACACCCCTCCCAATTACATACCCCAAATACCGGGCTTCTTCTAGCCCGATGTGACATTTCTTGGGGTTCGCGGTTAGACCTGCCTCCCACAGGTCGTCAATCACAGCTTGTACTTTCTGGAGATGAGTCTCCCAGTCCAAGCTGTAAATGGCAATGTCATCCAAATAGGCCGAAGCGTACCGCCTATGTGGCCTCAAGACTCGATCCATCAGTCTCCGGAAGGTCGCCGGTGCCCCGTGCAGTCCAAACGGCATATACACATACTGAAATAAACCTTCCGGCGTAGCAAATGCCGTCTTTTCTCTGGCCGCCTCAGCCAGAGGGATCTGCCAATACCCCTTTGTTAGATCTAGGGTCGTAATATACCGGGCTTTTCCTAACCGATCTATTAACTCGTCAACCCGGGGCATAGGGTAGGCATCAAATTTTGAGACCGCATTCAGTTTCCTGAAGTCATTGCAGAACCGGATGGTGCCGTCCGGTTTAGGAATTAGCACAATCGGGCTGGACCATGCACTGTGCGATTCCTCAATGACTCCTAACTCTAATATTGCCTTCATTTCTCAGGAAACGGCTTCACGGCGCGCTTCCGGGATTCGGTAGGGCTTTACGTGAACTGTGACACCAGGTTCCGTTACGATGTCATGTTTCATTAGCATAGTCTGCCCGGGTTTTTCTGAGAAAAACTTTTGGTTGTGAAGTAGAAACTGCCTGACCTCAGTCTTTTGCCGCTCCGAGAGAGTCTCTGCAACCCGTACCTCCGGCACGGTATGCGGGCAGACAGGACGGGCCAGCTCCGCTGATAAGGCAGACCGATCCTTCCAGGGCTTTATCAGATTTACATGATAAATCTGTTCAGGTTTCCGTTTACCTGCCTGGTATACTTTGTAGTTTACTTCACCAACTCTTTCCTTGATCTCAAAGGGGCCCTGCCACTTTGCCAGGAACTTACTGTCCACCGTGGGGACCAGGATCAACACCCTATCTCCGGGTGCAAACGTACGGATCTTGGCGCCCCTATCATAGATTCTTTTTTTGGGCTCCTTGAGCCTGTACCATGTGTTCTTTGACGATAGGCATAACAGCCGCAATACGGTCCTGCATTTGTGTGACGTGATCTATCACTGTTTTAAACGGAGTGACCTGACCCTCCCAGGTTTCTTTTGCAACGTCTAACAGTCCGCGAGGACGTCGGGCGTACAATAACTCGAAAGGCGAGAATCCCGTGGAAGACTGGGGTACTTCCCTGATGGAAAAAAGCAAATACGGAAGTAAATAGTCCCAGTTCTTCCCATCCTTGTCTATCACCTTTCTCAGCATCTGCTTCAGAGTTTTATTGAACCGTTCAACCAACCCGTCTGTTTGAGGGTGATACACGGATGTGCGTAACGGTTCGATTTGTAACAATCGGCAGAGCTCCTTCATTATCCTGGACATAAAGGGGGTCCCCTGGTCGGTGAGTATCTGTTTTGGTATAACGACCCGACTAAACACATGCACCAGTTCCTTGGCAATCGTCTTGGTGGCCGTGTTACGCAAAGGGATGGCCTCCGGGTAACGGGTGGCATAATCCAAGATGACCAGGATATGTTGGTGTCCACGTGCAGACCATGGAAGGGGCCCAACTAAATCCATCCCAATCCTCTCAAACGGGACTTCAATAATAGGTAGGGGTACCAAAGGGCTACAGAACCGGGGCTTAGGTGCAGAGGCTTGGCAGTCAGGACAAGACTCACAATATACACGAATATCGTGATGCATGCCTGGCCAAACAAAACAGTGTAATATCCTTTCGATGGTTTTCTGGACTCCCAGGTGACCTCCCATCACATGTCCGTGGGCCAGGTCCAACACCTGCCGCCGGTAGGGTTTTGGCACGACTAATAGTTGCACCGTATCTTCCTCCTTTTTCTCTATCTGATAGAGTAAATCATTCTCCAGAACCATGTAAGGATATGCCAGCCTAGAGCCAGGTTCTACGGGTACCCCATTTATCACTTTTACATTTGTCCTAGCCTGAGAAAGGGTAGGATCCTTTATTTGCTCGCTTTGGAAGTCATCTTTCTGAACTTCTAAATCCGGCAAACGGGGAGGTGGACGGCTGTCGGCCTCCTCCTCTTCCCCGGTCTCCTCCGTATCACCCGCCATGACTGAAAACGGGAACGGCAGGTCATTTCCCGCAGACTCTTCCCCAGAGTCTTCCGGGGAGACCTCTTCCAGGGGTTCGGGACCCACACGTGCCCTGGGAGAAGAATCATGTACACTATTACCCTGGGGTATCAACTGATTCTCCCACAATTGCCAGAAGTGGGGAAAATCCCGGCCCAGGATAACATCATGCAATAACGCCGGGACAAGTCCCACTTTATGTTGCACAGACCCATAGGAAGTTGTAATGCATATGACCGTGGTGAGGTACGAACAGGTGTCTCCATGCACACACATTACAGAAAATTTGTCTGATGGTCCAGTCGGGGCTGACACCAGACTGGCCTTCACCAGAGTCACCACACTTCCCGAGTCTAACAATGCCACCACATTTTTGCCATCAACAGTTAAATCACACAAGTGTTTTTCCACATCCTTTTGACCGGCATTCACACTCACTACCCGTGCAACCATAGACATGCGGTTTTTAGAGTCTGTGACGTCGCACTGCATGGGTTCAGTAGTGACCGGACAGTTCACAGCAATATGTCCCATCTCTTGGCAGCGGAAACACCTAACGGGCCCCTTGCTTAGACCATAGTTCGTTACTCTCAGCCTCGCAGTGCGGGCAGTCCTGTTTTCCTCCCCCTCTGTCTTAGGGATTTTTCCATCTCCCCTACTCCCTGGAACAGTCTTACCGGTTCCACGTGGAGATGATGAAGAACGAGGTGGGGTAGCGTCGTCTCGGAGTCCTTCCGCCACGGAGTAATGTTCAACCAGATCCACCAGTTGATCTGCCGTCGTAGGATTCCATGGCTTACCCACTTCCTCAGGGCTGGCGGTAGAGCTCTCAGGTACTTGTCCATGACGACTCTCTGGATTATCTCTGGCGCTGTCAGCACCTCGGGTTGTAGCCACTTCTTCGTCACGTGGATCAGGTCGAACATCTGTGACCGCGGTGGTTTATCCGGCTGATAAGTCCATTGATGCACTCTCTGTGCACGGACAGCGGTCGTCACTCCCAGCCGGGCCAAGATCTCGGCTTTCAATTTGTCAAAGTCCTGCGCGGCTTCAGGCTCTAAGTCATAATAAGCCTTTTGGGCCTCACCGGAAAGAAACGGGGCAATCAGGCCGGCCCATCGTGCCTTCGGCCATTTTTCTCGCACCGCCGTCCGTTCAAACGTGGTCAGGTATGCCTCGACGTCATCTTCGGTCGTCATCTTCTGCCAGTACCGACTCACGTGAATCACTCTCGACTCGGCTTCCAGGTTAAGCTCAGGTAAGCTTGCCAAGCGCTGCGCCACCTGCTGGAGAAGCGAACGATCGGTAACTGTCATGTCCACCAACTCCTTCAGCTGGGCCATCATCACCCAATTAGCTTCTTGCTGGACGGCAGTGGACTGTACCAGCGCTTTCACCACGTCCTCCATGCTCATGCTTGCAATGTGATGCCCGCGTTCTCCACCACAATGTGATAAAACACTCCGGGATCGCCTTTGCTGGGGTCAAAGGTCACGTGCATTCAGCATGAAACTCAGGCGCAGAGCTGGGATTTGGGTGTAACTGACCCTGGGTCAGGTTTATTAACGGTGAAAGCAATGCAAAAGGAAATAAAACATAAAACAAATCCTTGCCTGTCCGGCACTAACTAAACAATGGACAACCTAACTACCAACTGGCGGGCTTCTCCCGTCCAGCCAAACCACAGTTGCAGTGGGCACTGCTTCCACTCACGTGAGTCTCTCACACAGACAGGCTCTCTGTGTTCCCAGGCTGAGACACTCACACAACCACCTTGCATCCTTTTATATCCACCTCCCATTATTCATTAGCAAGCAGGTGCGATACTGACCAAACTAGGCCACATAGGAAAGGAATCTGGGCAAGATATACCTGCCCTCATACACTATTCCCACATGATTCTCACACTGGGTATTCATGAGAGAAAGTGAGGCGAGACAGCAGTAGACCAATAGGGGTTCAGGCACTAGTTAACTAAGGAATATGGGCACTTTAAAGGGTTAATTCCAAAATATTGTTATCTTCTAACTAAAGATCGATCAGCAAGAGATCAAGTTCAAGTTAACTTTCCTGAAATTTGTGGTTCCACGTGAATTGGAACACTTTGCGATTTCACATATAAAGATTGTAGAAAATAAAATGTCATTTACCTCACCGCTCACCTATCCAGCCTCCAGGCTGCTTACTGTCCCCAGTTTGGTCATCAGGTCTCTTCTTTCATTCGTCACGTGCCTCATCTCCCTGACCTACACTATACGCTAGTACTTCTAGCCATAGCTAGGCCTCAGATGCACTGAATGTCGCAAGATAGTAATGTCGTGATGTCAGTGACCTATTAAGTTTCGGGGATTTTACATCTAACAACAGATCTCAGAGCATAATAAGGATGTCATGATCTGCTGTGTTTGTGTGATCAGGTAGTTCAGAGGTTAATCTGGACAGCCTCACTCTGAGACTCTGGGAGGCTTTTTATAGCCTCATTGTGGGCTCACTCCTTGTCGCTTATACTCAGACCCTTGACCGAGTGTGTGACCCTAGTGTGCTTTGTGACTGTGATACTTTATGCTTGCTTGGCTTTGATCCGGTTCTGTCCCTGTTACGAGTTCTGCCTGTTCCTTTGTACTGCTCTGCTATTCCCGTGTATGACTCTTTTGCCTAGGTCCTGACTAATCTCTGACTGCCTCCCTTGTACTGAGTTGCTATCTCTGTGTATGATTCATTGCTTACTTTTTGACTATTTTCTGCTTGTCCCCCTGGTACCGCGCCGCCCTCTCTGTGTACGACCCCATTTGTCTGATCTGAGTTTCCCTAGCCTTTACTCCAGGATTCCTGCTATAGAGCCCTATAGCCCTCTCCTGCAGCAAGACGCTAAGCCACGCCCCTATGGTCACATGATCGTAGGTCCCGGTACTGCTTAACTACTTTCAGTGTCGCAGGTCCTGGTGTCAGAATTTTCACTGCAGTATCAGACCCCGGGTCCCCCGTAGTCTGGGTGAGTCATCCTGTTCAGCCGCAGCAGTCCGCCGGCGTTACAGGATCCTGATAAAGGATCATTATATTTGAGGCAAATAACTTCGCTGTGAACAAATTCCCAGCAGAATACATGTGAACTGGCAAATTTATTTTCAATTTGTCTGACATCACTACTGCTAACCAAATGATAGGGTAAAATCTACTGATCGCTGGGTGTCCAACCATTGGGATGCTTTGAGATCCTAAGATTTGAGCACTGAAAACCCATTTTGAAAGGATTTGAAGGTCACAGGGTTTGGAGACCAAGTAATCAGTAAATTATCCCATATGCGATGAATAGGGCATAACTTAATATTTTTGAAATAGCCCTTTGAGAAAGATGAACAAGGGCAGAGAACTTCAAGAACACTCATCAGCAGGCATTATGTTAAGATACAGATAACATTTAAGACCATTGCAATGTAGTTTACAGGAATTTATAGAAATCATGATTTCTCAGAAGAGAGCGAACTTCAAAAATATTATTGAGAAATATTGAAAAACTAAAACATTTTCATCAGTCCTGATTTACTTTATTTTACTATGAATTACTGTAAATTACTTAGTAGGAAATACCACACGAAGACTGGAAATGATACCTTTTGTCTTCATTCTCTAATATTCTAAACAAATCTTTAAAATACTGCGGTACCCGGACAATGACTTCCTCTGAAGAATCAATATCTTTCAGTTCAGGATACATCTTGAAATCAATGACTTTCTTTAAGTAGGTTAACCAGTCAAACTGGGAAAAAACATGAAATATAATTAAATGGTTGCGTTTAAAGGAACTTTACTCTTATATCTTCATATTTATTGATAATATGTACGATACAGTGTACAAGAAATTTCGCCTATGCAATTAATGTTCATAAAGTTCATCGGTCAAACTAAATTCTTCCAATTTTTAATATAAAAAATATCTAAAAATATATTCTAATGAGTCATACACTTAGGGCCTGATTCATTTTTGGATCTGTTTTTGGGAAGTGCTTAGTGCCTTACGCCCTTTTTCTCTTTGTTTGTACCAAATTAATGTTTGCAGTTGTGCTTTTTTAAAGTGTATTTTATATCTGTTTGCCTGTTGTTTTTTTACTTTACCGCTGTGGGTGTGGTTTAGGATATACACATGTTTTTGCCTAATCCATCATTTGTGACCTTTTTCAAAAAGTCACTAAATTTTGTACAAAAATACTTCAGTCCCCTCTCCCTTTTAACAATTTTGGATCTAAAAGTTGCAAAAATGATGAATAAAGAGAGGGAGAAAAAGGACAGATTTTGACAAAATCCACAAACTTTTTTGTGCCATTTTGATGAGTTTGGAGAAAACTGAAAACCTTAGCCAACAGCACAATAAATTGAAATGATGACATATATAACTGTAACGTAAAGCCAATTCTAATATATAAAGCTCGAAGTGTGTATGTGTGTGTGTATGTATGTGTGCGTGTGTGTATGTCCGGGATAGGCATCCGCACCGTCGCAGCTACAGCCATAAAATTTGGCACAGTCACACATCTGGACCCCGAGAGCGTCCTAAGCTATGTTGTGAGGCGAAACTTTAACCCCGCGCGTTCCAATTCACCAAACAATTTTGCCCCTATCTACATACTGGGGGAAAAAGTGTGTGCGCGTCAAGCCCCGCCCCTCATTATGATGTCATAGTGCCCCTATCTACATAATGGGGAAACAGTGTGTGCGTATCAAGCCCCGCCCCTCATTATGATGTCACAACAGTTGCCATGGCGACGCTGATGTCATCATAGGTCGCAAGCCCCGCCGCCGCTCTTTATGATGTCATAATGGTTGACTATGGGATGGAGGATGTGTGATGGGTATATGGGCACTGGACTATGGGATGGAGGATATGTATGACGGGTATATGGGCACGGGACTATGGGATGGTGGATATGTATATGGGCACGGGACTATATGATGGAGGATGTGTGATGGGTATATGGGCATGGGACTATGGGATGGAGGATATGTATGACGGGTATATGGGCATGGGACTATGAGATGGCGGATATGTATGATGGGTATATGGGCACGGGACCTTGGGATGGAGGATATGTATGATGGGTATATGGGCATGGGACTATGAAATGAAGGATGTGTGATGGGTATATGGGCATTGGACTATGGGATGGAGGATATGTATGACGGGTATATGGGCACGGGACTATGAGATGGCGGATATGTATGATGGGTATATGGGCATGGGACTATGGGATGGAGAATATGTATGATGGGTATATGGGCATGGGACTATGGGATGGAGGATGTGTGATGGGTATATGGGCACTGGACTATGGGATGGAGGATATGTATGATGGGTATATGGACACGGGCCTATGGGATGGCGGATATGTATGATGGGTATATGGGCACTCAACTATGGGATGGCGAATATGTATGACGGGTGTATGGGCATGGGACTATGGGATGGAGAATATGTATGATGGGTATATGGGCATGGGACTATGGGATGGAGGATGTGTGATGGGTATATGGGCACTGGACTATGGGATGGAGGATATGTATGATGGGTATATGGACACGGGCCTATGGGATGGCGGATATGTATGATGGGTATATGGGCACTCAACTATGGGATGGCGAATATGTATGACGGGTGTATGGGCATGGGACTATGGGATGGAGGATGTGTGATGGGTATATGGGCATGGGACTATAGGATGGAGGATGCGTGATGGGTATATGGGCACGGGACTATGGGATGGAGGATAATTATTATTTGCTACAACTAACCACAGTTAGATACTATGCCCGGGCAGCGCCGGGCTCTTCAGCTAGTATTTAATATAAATACTATGAAATATAGAAACATGGAAGCCAGAAGTCAAACTATAGCAATGCCCTGGATATTTTTGCTCAAATGCTCAGGAAGATCAGGAGTGATACAATGTTGACAATGTTAGTGCTACATGATGCCATATAATCAATCTCACAAATGCTTCGTTTAGAAATAAAACATGGCACTCTGCTGTGAATATTATTTTGCCAGCAGCACTGTAAAGTCACGTGCTCATGACCAGTATTGGGTCAGTATTTTACATCAGTATTTGTAAGACAAAACCAGAAGTGGGTGATAAATACAGAAGCGGTGATGTGTTTCTATTATACTTTTCTTCTGATTGTTCCACTCCTGGTTTTGGCTTATAGATACTGTGGTAAAATACTGAACATGTGAACATGGCCTGACAAGATAGCCACTTAAGCCAGGAGATGGGCAACAAGGTAATGACCGTTTTGTTTTCCTTAACACTTTGTCTGGCTTTTAAACTTGAGAGAGCATTAGCACGTTTCTTCATGCAAAGCAATCATGTGCCCTCTAATTGATTTAATAGAAACTGCACACATAATATACACAATGGACATTTGTGCATATATACAATACGCTGAAATCTAATGTAGACTATTACTGTAACAAAACATATGCATGAGGACAGTTGACTGCAAGAAGATTATAGACACAAACTTATGAGCTTGCGATGATTTAATCCTAAATTGCAGAGATCCCCAATTTGTAAAATCCATTTGCCCTCTATTCATAATAATATTTTTCATTACACACCTGTCTCAGGTATCCCAGGCTCTGCTTCATTCCCCTGGGTCCACTGCCCTCTGTTGTGCTCCATGTGGGGTTTTGAAAGTGGCTCTCAGGGTAGCCAGCAGTGGACACCGTGTCAGACCCAGGCAGCCACTTATCTAAAGGACGACCACGTCCCATGAGAGACAAGCGTGTGCATGGATAGCGCTCTCTTTACTAAGACAGGAACTTTTAAGTGATATTATCCATGGAATCTGAGAAATCTAGCTCTATTGGAATTCGGACATTACATGTCCTCATTATAATTTCACCAATAGCGACAGTCGGTTACACTGATGAAGGTCGATTAAGGCCGAAACGTCTGTGACTTTTGTACCACTGACTGTTAATTCAAGTATTCCTCTACTCATCCTATCAAGTTGAGCGCCAAGTTTATTCATACATACTATTGGTTTGGGACCATACTTGCGCACCGCACCAGTAGTGCCACTTTTACTCTTCACATTAGCTATTTCAATGACCTGAGAGCGTATGTATAATGCAGGTGCAATCATCTCTCCTTATCCATATGTTTTGATATTTTCTAATAGTCTGCACTCTTAAATCCACTAGAGGGAGAAGTATATCTGTGCATAAAGAAGTGTGTTAATGATCTGTTGAGGTCAAGGACCAGAGGAAGCACTCTACAGCATGAATCGGCCTTAGCCTTGTTGCACTTCTTCCCTGTATGGCTTCGTTCTTGTAATGCCACTCACAGAATAAAGTTCACAGAAGATTGGCGAGTGCTGTGTTTTATCTCTACAGGAAAGAATGCAATACATAAATATGACTATAAACAATAATAAGATGTGTACAATTCAATGACTATTAGTTTTAAATCTAAAAGAAGAAATCACATACCTGGGGGATCATAGTGTTCAGCTCTGAGATATTCATCTTATTATACATTGACTCACTAGTTCTGTTGTCATGGGGTACAGTAATCTAAAACATAACAAAAAAGTTAAAGTTTTTTGTTTGTTTTTGCAAACGCCAAAAAAAATATTTTTTGCTATTAAACATTAATATGCTAATTCTTAAAATGAAATTAACCTGCTCAGGGCCCCGGCACTTGCCCAAGTGCGCCTGGTGCTGACGCCGGCCCTGCTGGTGAGGCAGCAGAAACACTTAGCTGTTAGCTCCTGCTGTTTCATCCGTTTACTCACTTATTATAAGTGACTTATGGTTCTACCCTTCCACCCAAGAATTTTGGCATGTTCTGCCCATGTTCATGTATTTTCAGACACAGCCATAACACAACAGGGGCACATTTATAAGATTATCTCAGCACAGGAACATTTTTTTTTAAAACATCCAATTGTAGAACTTATTATTATTATAAGATCTATTGATTAAAATGTACTTTGTTCATGGGAAAAGCTCTTTAAATATCGATCAACAAAATCAAGAATCCAAACTACATCATCTTTCATTTTCTTGATTTTTAATGAGCATTCACAGGGCTAAATGAAATACATATTCTTTGGATTACTATATGGTACTCTGATATTAATAGAATTGATTTAGAGTGTGCGCTTACTTCTGTTCATAACACCTGCCCGTACCCTACTGAAGCAGAATGACAGTAAAGAGGGATACGCTTATTTGCACCCTTGTTCTGAAAGTTTTGTTTTACATGGCTGTCTATTGATTTGAAGGGACACGGTAATGCTATAATTTGCCATATGGAAGCATTTGTACAGTTGTAATTGCTAAGGGTCGGGGATCTAGCAGTTGTGGTTTCGGCGATTAAATTAGCATCAGTTACCTGTCAGAAGGTGAGACTTGAGTGCACCACCGAAATACATGAGAACATTTGCAAATAAATCTAAAGAGTATAGGAAAGATCTACCGCATATGATTTTGATGATTTATGGTAACATTTTAATTGCTAGGACATGTATTTTTTTTACATATATTGTAGTCAGTGTGCAATAAATTTAGTATTAATTGCTAATTTCAGAATTTCTGTTGGTAAAAATGAGCATGGCATACTAGGTAAATTAATTAGGACAATTCAGGCCTCATCTTTTCAGCCGCAGCCAAATAACACAATTGAAACTTTCTGTTATTTCAATACTATTGTTTCCAGGATCAGAATTTGTTTATATAGCTATGGAAAACCTCCTCTGCCAATATTAATGGTCTGTCGGAGATGCTGGCAAGCATTGTGGGAGAAAATTCAAGTCAACAAGTCTTGGAAAATATTTTTTAAAACCAGTTCATAAAGCATGTATTAAAGGGGTTCTCCATGTTAAGCAAAATTATACACAGACAGTTGAAGACCTATAATAATAAGTGACACTGCATTTATTCCCCGGTTAGACTCCACAGTGGCTCTAGCGCAGGGTCCGCAAGGGATATTTACATTTTTAAATTTAGAAAGTGCAACCGATCTTTGGAACGCGCCTTTCCTTTTTTAATTGGATCTGTAAGGGATGACGTCCTAATTTTTGCTCACCTGATGTGTGAGTAGCTGCAAGTGGAACAGAATATTATGAGTTGCACAGAAGTATTCCACTCACAGGCACCACATCACACATCAGTTTTTGTTGTCAGCTAAAATCCGCTAAAATGGCGGACAACGGATCCATTCTTGAACTGACCACAACGTTTGGCACTGGACCATTGATCCGTCGAAGGAAGAATTTTAAAGGAACCGCTGCCTGGGGAAGGAGAGAGAGAGAGAGAGAGAATTTTTTTCAGCCGCCAGAACAGGGCTAAATTTGCGGCCGAAGCAAATCCTCCGGGCATGCGCAATGTAAAATGCGGATCCGGCCGCCCGAAAAAACGTTGCATGGTCCGTCCAGACATGTCGGCGGACACCAAAATTTTGGCGGATCCGCAAAAAAACAGATCCAATGGATGGCCATCCGTCAAGATCCGCCGGTAATGCAACTCAATGGGAAAAAAACGGATCCGCCAAGCAAAATGGCAGATCTGTTTTTTTTGCAAAACGGCGGATTTTGACTGATTTGAAAAAAGTGATGTGTGAAACAGGCCTTAGGTGACTAAATAGACTGATTGCAATGGTCACAGGTGGTTTAACCCCTTCGCACCCGAGCCTGTTTTTGCCTTCGTGACTGGGCCAATTTTTTCACGAATGACCAGTGTCACTTTATGAGGTCTTAACTCTAGAATGCTTCAACGGATCCTGCTTATTCTGACATTGTTTTCTCATGACATACTGTACTTCATGATGGTGGTAAAATTTCTTAGATATGAACTGCGCTTATTTGTTAAAAAAAATCGAAATTTGGCAAAAATTTAGAAAATTTTGCAATTTTCAAACTTTTAATTTTTATGCCCTTAAATCAGAGAGTGATATCGCACAAAATAGTTAATAAATAACATTTCCCACATGTCTACTTTACATCTGCACAATTTTGGAAACATAATTTTTTTTTTTTAGGAAGTTATAAGGGTTAAAAGTTGACCAGCGGATTTCTCATTTTTACAACAAAATTTACAACACCATCTTTTTTAGGGACCACCTCACATTTGAAGTGAGTTTGGGGGGTCAATATGACAGAAAATACCCAAAAGTGACACCATTCTAAAAACTGCACCTCTCAATGTACTCAAAACCACATTCAAGAAGATAATTAACCCTTCAGGTACTTCACATGAATGAATGGAATGTGGAAGGAAAAAATAAACATTTAACTTTTTTTCACAAACATTTTACTTTAGAACCATTTTCTTTTATTTTCACAAGTGTAAAAAGAGAAAATGAACCACAAATTTTTTTGTGCAATTTCTCCCGAATACGCCAATACGGGGTCGTATGTGGGGCTAAACCACTGTTTGAGCACACGGCAGAGATCAGAACGGAAGGAGTGCCGTTTGACTTTTTCAATGCAGAATTGGCTGGAATTGAGATCGGATGCCATGTCGCATTTGGAGAGCCCCTGATGTACCTAAACAGTGGAAACCCCTCACAAGTGACCCCATTTTGGAAACTAGACCCCTTAAAGAACTTATCTAGATGTGTCATGAACACTTTGAACCCCCAAGTGCTTCACAGAAGTTTATAACGTAGAGCCATGAAAATAAAAAATCTTTTTTTTTCCACAAAATGATCTTTTAGCCCCCAATTTTTTATTTTTACAAGGGTAACAGGAGAAATTGGACCCCAAAAGTTGTTGTCCAATTTGTCCTGAGTACAGTGGTACCCCATGTGTGGAAGAAAACTACTGTTTGGGCACACGGTGGGGCTCGGAAGGGAAGTAGTGACGTTCTGGAATGCAGATTTTGATGGAATGGTCTGCGGGTGTCATGTCGCGTTTGCAGAGCCCCTGATGTACCTAAACAGTGGAAACCCCCAATTCTAATTCCAACCCTAACCCCAACACACCCCTAACCCTAATCTCAGCCCTAACCCTAACCCTAGCCCTAGACCTAACCTGCGTGCCTGCTTTTTTTTTCTTTACTTTTTTTATTTTTGTGACTAGATCGCTGCCTGGCACATAGTAACGCCACTTCTCCTCTGATCTCACACTGACAGATGATCAGAGGAGAAGCAGCGTTACTGTGTGACAAGATCGCTGCCTGGCACAGCTGTGACAGGCAGCGATCAGCTGTGCCAGGCAGCGATCTAGTCACACAGTAACGCTGCTTCACCTCTAATCATCTGTCAGTGTGAGATCAGAGGAGAAGTCGCGTTACAATGAGTCAGATCGCTGGGAAACAAGCAGCTTTCCCAGCGAGCGCTCTCATTGGCTGCTGTGACGCTGACGTCATCAGGACCTGAACCGATCAGGTCTCGATGACGTCGGGGGTCCCAGCATGCATTGTGCACCGGGATCCCTGCATTATAAGGTATGTGGGGGTCCCGGGGGGGCACAAAACTGCCGACAGTAGATAAACGTTGGCGCTGCACAAAGCCCAGCAAGCGCCAACGTTTATCTACTGTGGGCGGTCGGGAAGTGGTTAACCAGCTCTATTTACTATTTCAGGCTAAAAATTTGCACTTCTGATAACTTTTTGCTTACCTTAGGCAAACCCTCTACAGGGGTTCACGAGTTAAAAAGAATGTGTCCCCAACAAAACTCAAATTAAACCATTTATACGTCCATATAGAGGACTTAGCCCTTAGCCTCTAAAAATCATACTTTTCGTAAAGATTTCACTTCTTTCTCTACATAAGTGGAGTAGTGATATATATATATATATATATATACTGTGTATGTATATGCAGTATATATATATAAAAATATATATAAACTGTTATTACATATGTAAATGAGGTGTCCTTGGTGAAACCTTTGCATTGACAATGGCTCAGTGCACCATTCCAACCTCCTTAATTCTTTAATTAGCACCCTACACACACTGCTAATATTCACTGACTGCGCTCATTTTGGATTGCTGCCTGATTTGAATCGCCTGTCCTGCATGCGCTAACACTGTAGGACCAGCGAGAACACACAATGTAAGTGTGAGAGTGCTCTTATCCCCACTCCTGTCTGCACTGCCAGCCAAAATCACACAGGCTGACAAGAAAGGACGGTGAGAATATGTTCGCACTGACACTGGTTGTTTGCGCTCGGCACCTGCAGTGTCAGTGCTGGTACATTCTCATCCTTATATCATGTCAGCATTGGCTGCCATTACTGTGTGACCTGTGTGCCGCGAGTAGCCACTGCAGAAAGGAGAGTGGGATGAGAGCACACCCGCTCTGACACTTTGTACTCTCGGCTGCTGCAACAAATCTATTGTTTGTGGAAGATTTACTGTATATTCTATATTTTGAATTCTGATTAATAAAAATCTATTTGATCAAAAAAAAACACTCATAGATAGGAATGGAGTTGTTGCACCAAACATATTCCAACAATACAATACATAGATCAATAATACTTTTCATGTGTACATTGCTCATTTTTTCTTGTCTAATTTTTGAAAAAGTGTGGGAAAATAAATATGCAGCAATTAAAAGTGCTGTAAACATTAATATGATTTCTGTAACAGAAATGGCTTATCCATTGTTCCCACAGGTATTCAAAATTAATGATAACCATATTGTAAGTAAACCAAATATTAATATATATATACACACATACTTAAATACCTATACTTAAGTAAACCAAAGCGAGGGATTTCTGTAATAGTAAAAAATTATGTAATAATATATGGCATGTTACATGGAAAAATAGTTCAATAGTTGGTTTTACCTCCACCTATCCATACAACATTGGATTTATTTACTGAATATACACTATACTTGATTGACTTTTAATTTTGAATACCTGTGGGAACAAGCATAAGCTATTTGTGTTACAGAAATATTATGTTTATAGCACTAAGCACTTTTCATTAAATTACTGCATATTTATTTTCCCACACTTATCCAAAAATTAGAAAAGAAAAAAAAATGTGCAATGTACACTCGTAACTTTACATGAAAAGTATTATTGATCTATGTATTGTATCTATTCTATTTTTCTATACTTATATAAGCGCTGCTGTGTTCTCCAATTGACATATTTTTTGACAATTAATAAACTTATTTTTACTGTCTTTTGTATACTCTTCTTGATTCTGGATTTCTTTCCAGAGTCTGTATTTGCAAATGAATAAGTGACTTAATTTCAGTTTTAGGGATAATAGCCTCTCTTTAAAAAAATAAATAATCGAAACAGCAGCAAGTGTTCAAAAACGAAAACAGAAAGAATGTTCACATTTTCGTTTCCTACTATTGCAGGTCAGATGTTCTGGTCTTTGAATACAAATGGACGCCACTGCCGCAGCCTCGTGTTCTGTTACCAGCACTTGGCTCTGCACTGAGTGATAACAGGCAAATTCTGGCTTCTTGTGAATACAGACTGGGTAGTCAGCTTGAGCATTTCTGTTTTACTAAAGATTTTTTTTCTTTTTATTTATCTTTTATTTATTTATTTTATTTCTGCTGTTTTTTAAACTGTTTCAAAAAAGAAATTAAAAACAGAGGTAAAAAAAAATAGAACTGCTCCGGCTTGTCCTCTCATTTTTTTGTGTACAAGAAGGGAGAATGTGACTAGCATCACTCAACGTGGAGCCATGGTGCTACTAGTACATAGCGTGGCAGCTGCAGTCATGTGTTCTCCATTTTTAAACAATCCTTTAAATTACAGCTTTAAAAAGTTTACTAATCTAGTACACATTTTATTAATTCTGGTTAACCACAAGCCATGTAATTAATAGTAGAGACACTGTTGGAGTAGTTGATCTATAACAACATAATTGTTTGTGGTCACTTGATTTACGATCTGTAACTTTATGACCAAAACCTGGACGATAAAGAAACAAGACAGAAGAAGAATCGATGCCTTCAAAATGTTGTGCTGGAGAAGGATGTTACCAACACCATGGATGGCAAGAAGAACAAATGTATCAATTTTGGAACAAATCAAGCCGGACATGTACCTCGAAGCAAGGATCACCAAGCTATGACTATCCTACTTTGGACACATGATACAAAGAGAGCACTCACTGGAAAAGGACATCATGGTCGAAAGAATAGATGGAACAAGGCGAAGAGGAAGACCAACAACCCGATGGCTTGATATTATCATGATCATTTTTGGAGAATACCATGGTGGACCTATCTAGGCTTGCTCAAGATCAATATTCCCACAAAGTATTCATCCATCAAGTTGCCATGGCTCGTGATCAAGCTGAAGGCTCTTAAATAAATGATAACAACTTTATCACCAATGACCGGGTCATGTACAGTATGCAAGGCCTGCAATAAGGGCAGCAGACCAGGCAGCTGCCTAGGGCCCCTGCTCCTCCAGGGGCCTCCAGCCAATGGCCGCTATGGGGCCCGTAAGAAGCACCCCATCGCTCATTCAACTGTATCGGCATCATACTAGACATCAATATAGTTTAAAGCAGTGATGGAGGAGACACCCTCAGATGACACTCCCTCTCCCATCACTTCCTCTGCTTGTGACTTAGCAGTGGAACCAATGAGTCCAGAGCAGAGCCTGGAGCAGAGCGGGGAACAAGGAGGAGAGGTGAGGTGTGTGTGTTGGTTGCATTATAGTGTGTGTTGTGGGCAGCTGCACTATACTGTGTGTGGGGGGAGCTGCACAATACTGTGTGTTGGGGAGCTGCACTATACTGTATGTTGGGGAGCTGCACTATACTGTGTGTTGGGGAGCTGCACTATACTGTGTGTTGGGGAGCTGCCCTATACTGTATGTGGGAATGCATTACAGTGTGAAAATGTGGCACCCCCAGGAGTATGATTGCCACAGTGGCCTTGCTTCCATCCAGGGGGGAGTGATGTCATGCCTGGAAGCAGTAAAAGGATATCTTTATCAGGTAGTTCCAGCACACAACACAGTTCCTATGCCAGGCCAGCAGAGGGAGCTCTGAACCAGGACGAGCTGCTCTCTGTAGTCGGGAATAAGAAGTTAGGGAGTTGAAATGTAAACAGAAAAGAAGGAGGACGTGGGAAAAGAAGCTATAGAGGAGCTCACCCCTAAGCTGGAGCACAGAGGCCGGACACCAGAGTCCGAGGCTGTGTGGATACTAAAGGTCCCACAGCAGATACTGGAGGAACAGAGGCTGTAAATGCTCTGTTCCCAACTAAGACTTGACAGCACAGTAGCAGCATGTGAGCCAGAGATGCCATTAAGGGCAGTTCATGAAAGAAGCTACAGCTACCTGTCATGCAAGTGGAGTTCTAAGTAACAGACAGAAAGCACTTATGTGGAGTTCAGAACCGCAAGTACTTCAGAATAGCGCTAGAAAGGAGACCTCACAACCCACCTGCATAGAGAGATCCCCAAATTGCTTCCAGGCTGATCAACTCCTTGTTAGGACGGCGGAACGCACCAAATATAAAATAACAGGAGGTGCGTTCGCCGCCCGGAGTCCACCGTGCGGTAGGTGACAAGACCGCTGCTGAACAATGGCAGATGCACCTAAGCAATGAGGTACTGCGCTCGGGTTAACGTCACCCGAACGCTAAGGACAGCTCTGTTCTGGCACAGAGTCGCAAGAGGCAATGTGATGCCGAGACACGGCTCTTTTAATGTCACAGAGGCCTGCATGTGGCGTCGCAACAGCGACCAAGAGTAGCTGCGGTTAGTGCAGCGCAGCGGCAGGTAAAGCCGCAGACGTCAGCGCTGAGACACAGGCGCCGACGGACGCTAGTGTAGGCGAGGATCACGTGGCGTGTAGCTTGCCACAAGCTGAGACTGACTATCCAACTCTCTGTCACCATTCGTAATATCCGAGGGAAGGGGTTTCATAATGCGTCAGTCACCAGTCCACACATCCATCACCATACACACACAGCATAATATGCTACACTAGCGCATCGCCGAGCCGCCATGCGGGCTTTTTATAGCGATGCGCTTCCGGGACCTTCCATTAGCTTGGGAAGGACCAATCAGATCCAACGTAGGACCTGAGCATGTAACCCCTGCTCTCCAGTGCGAGGTCAAGTTGCGAGCATGCCCAGTAGCACGGCATGAGGACTTAGCCTCAGGAGCAGTTCCCTGCAGAGCAGGTTGCGCTGCTATTGCTGCACCAGAGGTGGCAGCAACATTCAGGCTGTCAGAGCGAGTCTGAGCAGCAAGCCTGGCTCGCCGTGTTTGCTGAGCAACACCCGGAGCGGTCGAGGAAGAATAGGAGACCGCAGGATGTCTGGCTCTGGACTCCCGCTGTGCAGTGCCAGGAATCTGACGCCTAACACTCCTGTTCCATCTGTAATCTGAATCCTGGACTGTACCTACAAAGCTCAGTAAAAGGTAAAAGAAACTGCACTCTGTCCTTTGAATTCTCCCAGCATCATCTTCTCAGCGCTGCTACATCCTTTGCTCCTCACTACATCAACATCCACTTCTCAAGATCTCTTGTCTGCCCTGGGACTCAGCTCTGCCTGCTGCATCATACCATCTGTCCCAGAGGATCTGCACTGCAGCGCTGGTCGCCTCTGACCAGATACCACGGGTGGCGTCACAAACTCTTATTACCAAAAACTCTTTATTTTTCCATTCCCTTGTAAATATATCCCTTTTATTGGATGCCCAGGGCCAAGGACCGGGTTACCGCCGCTGTGACACTGCCCCTTTAAGAAGCAGCCCAGTACCGAATACCCCACTTGCCCTGGCGGGCGCTCCAAGTGTGTGTATAGCTGCAGTATTCTCTGAGGTGGACTGCAGTATACCTTATGAGAGGGGCTGCAGTATACTCTGAGGGGGGCTGCAGTATACTCTATGAAGTGGGCTGCAGTATACTCTGAGTGAAGCTGCAGTATACTCTATGAGGGGCTGTATTATACTCTATGAGGGGTGATGCATTATACTCTATCAAGGACCATGGGGAGTGCATTATACTATATGCAATATATGAGACCTGCATTATACTCTATCAAGGACTATCTGTCCCCATCATTCTTCCTCAGCCGATGTAAAGAAACTCGAGAACAAGGGTCAAACGACTTCAATATTGTTGATCACGCTCACATAATGACCTGAACTCAGCGCATGTAAATACTTTCAAAATGTTTCTATGTGATGGTGCAATATGTGAGCATTTGGAGCCCCACGTTAAACTTTTGCCCAGGGCCACACTTTCTCTAAAACCTGACAGTCTGTGATCTTCAGAAAGTGTAATGCTCAGGCAGTAAAATCCACAATCATGTATGTTTATGCGGCCATACGGTGGCATGGCTGAGCATTAAATCCGAAATAAACAGGACAGACACTATGTGATCATAGATGAGTTGGGCCAGCTGATCACCTCCATCCATAACATCCTAGTTACAATCCTACAAAGGTAGAATATTCATAATAGGATGGCAGGGGGATTATTTTGATTTTAGAATGCGCTATTACATTTGGAAATGCATCATTTTCCCTTATCTTAACCAATTATATGTGGAGCTGTGACTTCAACATGATTTTCTCCTGAAGCATGAAAGCTCAGGGTAATTGGGAATTACTTTTACAACCATAAGCAGAACATAAGAACGCACTTACAGGCATATAATATATGATTTAATTCCTGTGACGGAGGAGATACACTTAGCCCAATCCATTTTTACTGAATGACCTCTAAGTAATGTCTTTTTCTAGTGTCCTCAGCAGAATAGCTTTTCACATTGAATCAGCATCTTCCAGACTGTGTCTTAATGACTTTTAAACCCAGTTAATGAAATATGGAAGAATTTAGCTGGGGTATTGGAGAACAATTATTAGTTAAAAATAGATTAGCATTCGTAATGTGCATTATGACAATTACAGGTTGGTAAGATGGTAAATGATGGAATAACAATGGCTAGCAAAGCGGCTCTGCGGATAGGAATAGAAAAATGAGACAAATCAATCCAACATCTGTAGATAGTTTGTATGGGTTTGCATGGGTGCCAGGAACAAGACATGCAAGTATGAGTATACTAGGTGGCTACCAGAAGCAAAATGTGACTCCTGGTTAAACAAATCACCCAGCATGGTAGACAAAAAGCTAAATCTCAATTCTATCAATAGACAATACGAGGGAAAAGTTGGATTTTCTCCATACATTTTTATCATAAAGACAATAATCTAATATTTATGTCCAGCATAAGTTCTCCACAAAGCATAAGACATCCTGCACATTCCTGGCTCCTCACCGTTGCGGCTACAGGTGAGAACTTTCAGAAGCTTGATAATATTGACTTGCTGAATCTGGGTTAGTGACTGTGCTTGCTTTTAACATCTTTACGCACCTGACTAAGAAACAAATGGATCAGAAACAGTGTTTGTAAGAAAATATGAAATCCCTGAACGGATGTGTTGTTCCACTGTTCTATCTAGTGCATTTTCACTTATGAGGGAACACCACTATTTTTGCTCATAAGCCTCCATCATCCTTGCCCTAGCTTTAGGATAAGGAAAGCTTTTCTGGAATCCAGCTGTCTGAAAGGGAAACTATCAGCAGGTTTTTGCTATGTAACCTGACATCAGCATGACGTAGACTGAGACCCTGATTCCAGCAATGTATCACTTAGTTTATTGGGTGCAGCAGTTTTAATGCAGTCACAATTTTCTCTGCAGCAGATGTAGCAAAGCTCAGTTATTGAGTTGTGGATAACGCTGCCTACAGCACAACTTCCTGTACTTTGTATACAGTAGTGACAGAGAACTACTAATCAGTAGTGGATGTGTAGATAGACTAGATTGCCCAAGGACATTTGTCTTCTAGTTATATTATTCTGCTAATAAAACACTGATTGTATTGAAACAGAATAACAGAATGGCCCAGTAAGTGACACATCGCTGCAATCAGGGTCTCTGTTCCTACATTATGGGTCTCAGAGTGCATAGCATAAATCTGCTGACAGATCCTTTTGAATAATTGTGTATTAATGTACTAAGATAGATAGATAGATATGAGATAGATAGAGTGGGGGAAATAAGTATTTGATCCCTTGTTGATTTTGTAAGTTTGCCAACTGACAAAGACATGAACAGTCTATAATTTTAAGGCTAGGTTAATTTTAACATTGAGAGACAGCATCAAAAATAAAATCCAGAAAATTACATTGTATAAAATCCATAAATTTATTTGCATTTTGCAGTGAGAAATAAGTATTTGATCCCTCTTGCAAACAAGACTTAATACTTGGTGGCAAAACCCTTGTTGGCAAGCACAGCAGTCAGACTTTTTTGTAGTTGATGATGAGGTTTGTTCACATTTCAGGAGGAATTTTGGTCCACTCGTCTTTGCAGATAATCTCTATATCATAAAGATTTTGAGGCTGTCGCTTGGCAACTCGGAGCTTCAACTCCCTCCATAAGTTTTCTATGGGACTAAGGTCTAGAGACTGGCTAGGCCATTTCATGACCTTAATGTGCTTCTTTTTGAGCCACTCCTTTGTTTCTTTGGCTGTATGTTTTGGGTTATTGTCTTGCTAGAAGACCCAGCCACGACCCATTTTTAATGTCCTGGCGGAGGGAAGGATGCTGTCACTCAGGATTTTACGGTACATGGCTCAATCTATTCTCTCATTGATGCGGTGAAGTAGTCCTGTGCCCTTAGCAGAGATACGCCCCAAAACACAATGTTTCCACCTACATGCTTGACAGTGTGGACGGTGTTCTTTGAGTCATAGACAGCATTTCTCTTCCTCCAAACACGGCGAGTTGAGTTAATGCCAAAGAGCTCAATTTTTGTCTCATCTGACCACAGCACCTTCTCCCAATCACTCACAGAATCATCCAGGTGTTCATTGGCAAACTTCAGATAGGCCTGCACATGTGCCTTCTTGAGTAGGGGGACCTTGCGGGCACTGCAGGATTTTAAACCTTTACTGCGTAATGTGTTACCAATGGTTTTCTTGGTGACTGTGGTGCCAGCTGCCTTAAGATAATTAACAAGTCCCCCCGTGTAGTTTTAGGCTGATCTCTCACCTTCCTCATGATCAAGGATACCCCACGAGGTGATATTTTGCATGGTGCCCCAGATCGATGTTGATTGACAGTCATTTTGTATTTCTTCCATTTTCTTACTATTGCAACAACAGTTGTTTCCTTCTCACCCAGCGTCTTACTTATGGTTTTGTAGCCCATTCCAGCTTTGTGCAGGTGTGTGATCTTGTCCCTGACATCCTTCTAAAGCTCTTTGGTCTTGCCTATGTTGTAGAGGTTAGAGTCTGACTGATTAATTGAGTCTGTGGACAGGTGTCTTTCATAAAGGTGACTATGTAAGACAGATGTCTTTAATGCAGGTAACAAGTTGATTAAGAGTGTCTAACCAGTCTATAGGAGCCAGAACTCTTAATGGTTGGTAGGTGATCAAATACTTATTTCTCACTGAAAAATGTGTTCTTTGACCTTGGCTAAGTTTATTAATCATGACCTATTTATATGAGGATATGGTATCTTGGACTATACATATACATATCTGTGAAGCAATATACATGCTGCGATAATTAGGTGGATTGATATATACTGTTTGCAGCTGATGAGTCATGATACACTGTATTTTTGTCAGTCATATTTATATGTCTGAGCCCTGAGTCGGGACAGAACCGTCTCCCCATATGCCTATCTATTCATGTGTTCTTTTATATGTGTAACATTTTGTGGGTTCTAGGGTCCCCCTTATCGTAGGTTCGTCTCTGTTATTTGGCAGGGGTTCCCTTAGCATCGGGGAAGGGATTTCACTAGTGGTGCTAGGATACAATAGGGCCCCTAGGGACAGCCATCGTTGAGCGGGGGCGCCACAACGTTCCCCCCTAGGGTGCCAACCTCCGCGGTTAGGAAGGTGACAATAGGATACCTCAATAGGGACTCCTAGGACATTCCCCACAATTATTTTAATTCATTTGTTTTTTGGACACTTTTTTTGTTTTGTCTTTTGTGTTCACTTGTGGTTGAACCCTGGTGGGTTTTTTATTAATAAAATATCAGTTTTAGGGTATGTTATATGATTTCTTTCTCACTGAAAAATGCAAATAAATTTATATAATTTATACAATGTGATTTTTTGGATTTTATTTTTGTTATTCTATCTCTCTATGTTAAAATTAACCTACTCTTAAAATTATAGACTGTTCTGTCTTTGTCAGTGGGGAAACTTACAAAATCAGCAAGGGATCAAATACTTATTTCCCCCACTGTAGATAGATAAGTAAATAGATAGATAAATAGATAATAGATAGACAGATAAATAAACAGACAGGTATACAGATACATATGTATACTTTAATCCTTGCCGCCCGCATGGTGTTTTGAGCAGGGAGAGTGTCATGCAGAACAGGCAGGTAAGTTGCAATTATCTGCCTGTTAGTGCTTAGGTGCTTTTTTTTTTTTTTTTAAATAAAGTCTCAGATATAGCCTTTAGGCTATGTGCGCACGTTGAGTATTTGCTTGCAGAAATTTCTGAAAGGTTTCTGCATCTCTTGGCAGAAAAACGCAGCAGAAAATACGCACGTTTTTGCTGCGTTTTTGCATGAATTTTTTCATGCATTTTTGTAAATCCATAGAGCTAAATAAGTATGAAAAAGGCACAGCAGCACCCTGTGAATGCCAAGACATATGATGTCAATGGAAATATCAACTTCCAAACACTCTGTCCCTCAGCAAGTTGTATTTACAAAAAAGCGAAGGTTCTTATCGCATGTTTTGGCCAATTCATGTGTGCCCGTCAACCGCGGCAAGGTGACACTTCTCTGATGGGTCCTGTCTTAACCCTTCCATATCCTACTGTACATGCCACTTTCTGGTTAAAAAACCTACAATAACTGACAAACATGTCTCACCTGGGCTGCAAGCCTACAATTTAAATGGGCAAGTAGAACTGGTTGAGAACACCGGCAGGTTAATGGGAGGAGTGCAAGTGTCAGAGCAGAGGGAGCTAAATAAGGATATATTATTAAAAAAAAAGAATTGTGATGTAATTTCCTTGTTTAACCTTCTTTTCCACTCTCCATTGAAGACCATATTGTCATTACATATCATGTTCAAATATAATGTGCAAACACACAGAACAAATATAAGTTCATCAGCTCCAGTGCTCTCACTTACAGCACCGCTGCTTAAGAACCGGAGCTGATCAGCTGTTGAACTCTGGTGAACTCTTACGGCAGCGCATTGATACAGCGCAGGAGCGATTACCTCCTGTCAGTGTATCGTTGGAGGCCAGGTAAAGCAGTCATATCTCCTGATGTGACTGTTCTACACATGGGATCGCCATGGGACACTCGGTATTTAAATGGACTATGGAGGACAGGAAGTATATGTTGGTTTATTATTTTTTGTTTGCAGAAGACATGGGCGTCGGGGATTAGGTGTTCGATGAGTATGTGTGTGTCTTATGTAGCATTTTTCCTATCAAGAGAAGTATTTTTGTTGTAGAAATTTCTGCTGCAAATACTGAATTTGCGCACATTTGCAGCAGAATGTCTGTGTCGGCCTTTAGTTACCTCTAGAGAATATTAAAAGCACCAATATTCATCTCTTATCTCATTAACGTGAAAATCTGTCTTCATTGAATACAGAGTTTATCCATCAATTCAGAGTGAAAGATCATTCCAGAAGGGAAAAATGCTAAATTCTCTGATAACATATCATAAAGTTGCTGATTTTCATGTGTACTATTGATTTCTGAAATAAAAATGTTAAAGAAGGTTACTCCTTAAATAAATATCACTTGGTCTTACCTGAGCAAGTTTAGTTTCCAGATCAATTAGCGCCTTCATATCAGATTCTGCTCGCGTCTTATTGGCACCGAGAAAAACTGACACATCAACCATGAAGCTGAATAAAGCCTCTTTGTACTGTAGAGAAAGGTATACATTATTGTGAAACAAAATCTTGAAAAGAATTTTAGAATGTACAATTTCTTTCTCATTTGTATATAGTTAAACATCTTACTTAATGAAAAGAGTTCTACAATTAGGATAACATGTGATTATGTGAGACGCTGCTACTGTATATGAGGAATACATTTGTCACATTAACATACCATATCTTTAACTCCTTACCACTGAAATCAGTTTTTACCTTCATGGCTAAGCCCAATTTTTCAAATCTGACATAACAATTTATGTGATAAAAAATTTGGAATGATTTCTACAATTCCTTTGACTAGCTTGGCGCGTGCAAAATTTCAGAAAAAGCAAGCTGGTCAAATGTAAATGTATTTCATGAGATGATGAACACAGACAGGTATTTATATATGTAACTTGGTAATATAATAAATTGGTTTGATAAGTAGAGGCCAAAAAATGTCTTCCGGTTGAGGTGCCACCTGCAGGTCATTGTGTCTTTCTGTAGGTTTATGAAAATTAATGTTTAAACTGTATTTAGTGATAAAATCATGAATGTGTGGTTTGTTTGGCTCTTTTCTTGCTGAAAGGAGCAAGTTTACCTTTGAAATGATGTATCATCTGTGTGTGGGGCGAAGTACTGTATTTTTCGGATTGTAAGACGCACTTTTGTTTCCCCAAATTGTGGGGGAAATGGGGGTGCATCTTAGAATCATATAGTGCAAAAAACTGGGGGAGAAAAACTTACTTTTGCGGTGGCAGTGACTGTTGCGGTGGCAGTGGCGGCTGCGGAAGCGATGGCGGCGACGGTAGCGATGGCGGAGGTGGCTGCTGAGCAGCCTGGTACAAGGCAGGGTCTACGGTGGGGCAATGCAGCAGGCCTGGAGCTGGGGGTATCGCTGTGGTTAACCGGCGGTGCGCGGACAGCATAGTGCAGGGCGGCGCCATGACACTTCCAGGAACAGGCTGTGAGTTTCCGGTTACCGATGGAATACCGGTATCACAGCCTGTGTCTGCAGGGCTACAAGAAAATGGCCACCGAGCTCTGTCACTGCAGCAACAGGAGGCTCCGCTGCACACGGAGACCTAAAGCAGAGGAGGGAGAGAAGCATGTTTCTCCTCCTCCTCGTTTGCAGGGATGGATATTGATTAGTGGAGGAAACTGTTGCTGAGCTGCCTCCACCAATCAGGTATCTATCCCTGCAAACTGTATAGTAGCAATTTCTTTTACCACAGTGCACACATTATTCTGAGATCCTTGGGAGAGGTGAGGCAGTGCACACATTGAAGGGAAGTACAACCCCCATCATCCTTCAGAATACCGTATACTCTATCAATGGGTGTATTCTGATGGATGATGGGGGTTGTAGCCATATTTTGGTGTAAATAGGGATAGTGCCCAAAGTGTTTATTGCAACTGTGACTACCACCTCCCTCATCTTTCAGAATACACCCATGTATACAGTACATAGGTGTATTCCTATTGATGAGGGGGGTGGTAGTCACAATATATGGTACTACACACACCACACACTGTACTGTGATTCACAGATCCTTATAATAGTGTGTCATCCACAGATCCCCATAACAGTGTGTCATCCACAGATCCCCATAACAGTGCGTCATCCACAGATCCCCATAACAGTGCGTCACCACAGATCTCCCATAACAGTGTGTCTCCACAGATCTCCCATAACAGCGCGTCACAGATCCCTCATAGGAGTGCATCGCCACAGATCCCCATAACAGTGTGTCACCACAGATCCCCATAACAGTGCGTCATCCACTGATCCCCATAACACTGCGTCATCCACAGATCCCCATAACACTGCGTCATCCACAGATCCCCATAACAGTGCATCACCACAGATCACCCATAGCAGTGCATCTCCACAGATCACCCATAGCAGTGCATCACCACAGATCCCCCATAGCAGTGCGTCACCACAGATCCCCCATAGTAGTGCATCACCACAGATCCTCATAACAGTGCGTCACCACAGATCCCCCATAGCAGTGCATCACCACAGATCCCCCATAGCAGTGCGCCACCACAGATTCCCCATAGTAGTGCATCACCACAGATCCCCATAACAGTGCGTCACCACAGATCACCCATAGCAGTGCATCACCACAGATCCCCCATAGTAGTGCATCACCATAGATCCCCATAGCAGTGCGTCACCACTAGTGTTGAGCATTCCGATACCGCAAGTATCGGGTATCGGCCGATACTTGCTGTATCGGAATTCCGATACCGACTTCCGATATTTTTTCAATATCGGAATACGGCATCGGAATCGGAAGTTCAAAGTTGATTGACAGCCTGACGTCATCATGATGCGCGGTGTGTGCGCATCATGATGCGCCGTCATTTCGGGCCTTCCGGGGGTCTCTGCCGGCCTGCCGGGGGGCTGTGTGGACTGCCCGGGGTCTGTACCGGCCTGCCGGGGGGCTGTGCCGGCCTGCCGGTGGTCTGTGCACCCTGTGGGGGTCTGTAAAGGCCTGCCGGGGGGCTGTGCCGGCCTGCCGGTGGTCTGTGCACCCTGTGGGGGTCTGTACCGGCCTGCCGGGGGGCTGTGCCGGCCTGCCGGGGGGCTGTGCTGATGTCCGGAGGTCTGTGCAAGCATCGTCTGATGGGACTACAAGTCCCATCTGGCGATGCCTGCTACCATGACAGTGATTGACACATTAGCCAATGATGGGACAGTAGTAGTCCCATCATCCGGCTAATGTGTTAAATGTTAAAAAAAAAAAAAAAAAAATACTACATACATACTACATGCATGCTACATACATACTACATGCTACATACATACTACATGCTACATACATACTACATATATACTACATGCATGCTACATACATACTACATGCTACATACATACTACATATATACTACATGCATGCTACATACATACTACATGCCACATACATACTACATGCTACATACATACTACATATATACTACATACATACTACATATATACTACATACATGCTACATACATACTGCATGCTACATACATACTACATACATACTACATACATGCTACATACATACTACATGCATGCTACATGCATGCTACATACATACTACATGCTACATACATACTACATATATACTACATATATACTACATACATGCTACATACATACTGCATGCTACATACATACCACATACATACTACATACATACTACATACATACTACATGCTACATACATACTACATATATACTACATGCATGCTACATACATACTACATGCTACATACATACCACATACATACTACATATATGCTACATACATACTACATGCTACATACATACTACATATATACTACATATATACTACATACATGCTACATACATACTGCATGCTACATACATACCACATACATACTACATACATACTACATACATACTACATGCTACATACATACTACATATATACTACATGCATGCTACATACATACTACATGCTACATACATACCACATACATACTACATATATGCTACATACATACTACATGCTACATACATACTACATATATACTACATACATACTACATATATACTACATGCATGCTACATACATACTACATGCTACATACATAAAACATACATACTACATACATGCTACATACATACTACATATATACTACATACATACTACATACATACTACATACATACTACATGCATGCTACATACATACTACATACATACTACATACATACTACATGCATGCTACATGCATGGTACATACATACTACATGCTACATACATACCACATACATACTACATACATACTACATACATACTACATGCTACATACATACTACATGCATGCTACATACATACTACATGCTACATACATACCACATACATACTACATACATACTACATATATACTACATGCATGCTACATACATACTACATATATACTACATGCATGCTACATACATACTGCATGCTACATGCATGCTACATACATACTACATACATACTACATGCTACATACATACCACATATATACTACATACATACAATACATTCATACAATACATACATAGACATACAGTACATATAACATAGAGTAACATACTTACCAATACTTGTCACATTGTTCCCCGAAGCCATTGTCTTTTCCGGAATAAATATTAACATAACAAACCACAAAAATACTCACCCACGATCCGAAGCAGTCCACGAGTGTGTCCCACGACGATCTTGGGTAGAGAACGGCAGCATCAGATGATGCTGCCGTTCTCTACGGGCTGCAGGAATCCAATGACGGAAGGTAGGTATCCTTCCGCACTGTATTCCTCCGCCACTTAAAAAAAAAAAGTCCCTAGTCTCACTTTATGCCATTGCTGCGTGGGAAATTCCCACACAGCAATGGCATAAAGTGAGACTAGGGACTTTTTTTTTTTTTAAGTGGCGGAGGAATACAGTGCGGAAGGATACCTACCTTCCGTCATTGGATTCCTGCAGCCCGTAGAGAACGGCAGCATCAGCTGATGCTGCAGTTCTCTACCCAAGATCGTCGTGGGACACACTCGTGGACTGCTTCGGATCGTGGGTGAGTATTTTTGTGGTTTGTTATGTTAATATTTATTCCGGAAAAGACAATGGCTTCGGGGAACAATGTGACAAGTATTGGTAAGTATGTTACTCTATGTTATATGTACTGTATGTCTATGTATGTATTGTATGAATGTATTGTATGTAGTATATATGTGGTATGTTTGTAGCATGTAGTATGTATGTAGTATGTATGTAGCATGCATGTAGCATGCAGTATGTATGTAGCATGCATGTAGTATATATGTAGTATGTATGTAGCATGTAGTATGTATGTAGTATGTATGTAGCATGCATGTAGCATGCAGTATGTATGTAGCATGCATGTAGTATATATGTAGTATGTATGTGGTATGTATGTAGCATGTAGTATGTATGTAGCATGCATGTAGTATGTATGTGTTATGTATGTAGCATGTAGCATGCATGTAGTATGTATGTAGTATGTATGTGGTATGTATGTAGCATGCATGTAGTATATGTGGTATGTATGTAGCATGTAGTATGTATGTAGCATGCAGTATGTATGTAGCATGCATGTAGTATATATGTAGTATGTATGTAGTATTTATGTAGTATGTATGTTGCATGTAGTATTTATGTAGTATGAATGTAGCATGTATGTAGTATGCATGTTGTATGTATGTAGCATGCATGTAGTATATATGTAGTATGTATGTAGTATTTATGTAGTATGAATGTAGCATGTATGTAGTATGTAGTATGAATGTAGCATGTATGTAGTATGCATGTTGTATGTATGTAGCATGTATGTAGCATGTAATTTTTTTTTTATTTTTTTTACATTCAACACATTAGCCGGATGATGGGACTACTACTGTCCCATCATTGGCTAATGTGTCAATCACTGTCATGGTAGCAGGCATCGCCCGATGGGACTTGTAGTCCCATCGGACGATGCCTGCACAGACCCCCGAAGCCTGCACAGACCACCGGCAGGCCGGCACAGCCCCCCGGCAGGCCGGCACAGCCCCCCGGAGCCTGCACAGACCACCGGCAGGCCGGCACAGCCCCCCGGCAGGCCGGCACAGCCCACCGGAGCCTGCACAGACCACCGGCAGGCCGGCACAGCCCCCCGGCAGGCCGGCACAGACCACCGGAGCCTGCACAGACCCCCTGGCAGGCCGGCACAGCCCCCCGAAAGGCCCGTACAGACCCCAGAGAGGCTGTACAAGGCAAAAACAGGGTTTTTCTTATTCCGATACCGGAAGTCCCATAGACTTGAATGGGACTTCCGGTATCGGAATCGGCGATACCGATACTTTTTTTAAAGATCGGCCGATCCATTCCGATCCGATACTTTGAAGTATCGGACGGTATCGCTCAACTCTAGTCACCACAGATCTGCCATAACAGTACATCACCACAGATCCCAATAACAGTGCGTCATCCACAGATCCCTATAACAGTGCTTCATCCACAGATCCCCATAACAGTGCGTCACCACAGATCACCCATAGCAGTGCATCACCACAGATCCCCCATAGCAGTGCATCACCACAGATCCCCCATAGTAGTGCATCACCACAGATCCCCATAACAGTGCGTCACCACAGATCTCCCATAACAGTACGTCACCACAGATCCCGATAACAGTGCGTCATCCACAGATCCCCATAACAGTGCGTCACCACAGATCTCCCATAACAGTGCGTCATCCACAGATCCCCATAACAGTGCGTCATCCACAGATCTCCATAACAGCGCATCCTCCACAGATCCCCATAACAGGGCGTTATTCACAGATCCCCATAGCAGTGTGTCACCACAGATCACCCATGGGAGTGCATTACCACAGATCCCCATAACAGTGCATCACCACAGATCTCTCATAAACAGTGCATCACCACAGATCCCCATAACAGTGTATGACCACAGATCTCTCATAAACAGTGCATCACCACAGATCCCCATAGCAGTGTGTCACCACAGATCACCCATGGGAGTGCATCACCACAGATCCCCATAACAGTGCATCACCACAGATCTCTCATAAACAGTGCATCACCACAGATCTCTCATAAACAGTGCATCACCACAGATCCCCATAACAGTGCATCACCACAGATCTCTCATAAACAGTGCATCACCACAAATCTCTCATAAACAGTGCATCACCACCGATCTCTCATAAACAGTGCATCACCACAGATCCCCATAACAGTGCATCACCACAGATCCCCATAACAGTGCATCACCACAGATCTCTCAAAACAGTGCGTCACAACACATCTCGCATAACAGTGCGTCACCACAGATCCCAAAATAACAATTTACCGTCTTTCATTCATCATAGGTGTAGAAAAAGACATGGGCCACACATCTAAAACCATAAGTTGATCTAATGCCACTAGGCAAAATGAAACTAAACATGAAGTTCTTAGTTTAACATTCTGATTAGACTGTATGAAGCCGCTAGCACATGACGGCGAACCTCTTAGTGAGCAAAAATAGGCGGAACCCCTCCTACAGTCTCCAGCCTTGCAGCATGGGTACTGTGCGGCACCAGGTACCCACCTGCTCGTTGTCGTTGTGGTGGTGGTCGGCACATTACTCCACACCTTTATGGCTACAGTATTTAAAGTTATGGACACATTCGCCGTCACTTGGCAGTAGGCTTCATAAGTCTGATCATAATGTTAAGCTAAAAACTTCTTGTTCGGTTGAAAACAGTACATTTTTGCTTAACACCACTAGATCAACTTGTTAACGCATTTTTGGATGTGCGGCCCATGTCTTTTCTACAGCAGGAGTACTGTATTCATTCATGCTCTCAGTTGCCCCCATAACTATGAATGACAGAGCTGACAGTTGTTTCAATACTGTATTTTGTTGCAGAAAAATACCGTACAGTTGGCTGCTGCATATTGTGCAAGTTTCAAGCATGTCAAAGCAGAAAAGGCTTGCATACAAAATTCCCTTTAAACTGGAGGTTGTAAAATACGCTAAAGAGCATGGGAACAGAGCAGCGGAGAGACATTTTGGACCGCCTCCAACTGAAAAAATGATAAGAGAGTGGAGGAAACAGGAGGATGAACTGCAAAAAGCAGGAAAAAGCAGATCTGGTCTTCGTAGGCGTGGTGCAAAGTGGCCAGAATTAGACGTGGACGTAAAAGAGTGGATCATACGCCACAGAAATAATGGCCTTTCGGTCTCAACAAAAATGATCCTATTCGAAGCCAAGCGGATTGCTGCTGAGAAAGGCATCAATGACTTCACTGGATCACCAGCATAGTGCTTCAGATTCATGAAGAGATGTGACCTTGCTATGCGCACCAAAACTAGAATTGCCCAAAAAATGCCACAAGAATATGAAGCAAAGATTCTGTCTTTCCACAAGTTTGTAATTGACAGCAGAAAGAAAAATGGATATGAACTAGGCCAGATTGGGAATATGGATGAAGTCCCTCTAACCTTTGACGTGCCATCCAACAGGACTGTTGATGCAAAGGGTGCCAAAACCGTCACGGTAAAAACTGCAGGACACGAAAAAAACCACTACACAGTTGTGTTGTCCTGCTGTGCCGATGGCACGAAACTGCCACCAATGTTAATTTTTAAAAGAAAGAACATGCCCAAAGAAGCTATCCCACGAGGAGTTGTTGTGCACGTTCACGAGAAAGGATGGATGGATGAGAATGGAATGAGATTGTGGGTTGACAAAGTGTGGTCCAAACGTCCTGGAGGGCTTCTAAAAAAAATCCCTGTTAGTGCTAGACCAGTTCAGAGCACATATTAGTGAAAACACAAAAAAAGTGTTTAAAGAAGTGAAGACCCATCTCGCGGTAATTACAGGGGGGCTTACCAGCCAGCTGCAACCTCTCGATGTTTCTATAAACAAGCCGTTTAAAGTCTACATGCGAGAAGAGAGGAATAAATGGATGGCTGCTGGCAATCATGACCTGACACCAACTGGACGCATGAAGAGGCCCACTATCACTCAAGTTTGTGAGTGGGTGAAAACATCATGGCAATCAGTGAAGGATGAAATGGTTATACGTTCATTCAAAAAATGTGGGATTAGCAATGCCTTAGATGGCACCGAAGATGGTGCGCTATATGAGGACAGTGAAGAAAGTGACACCAATGATTGTGAGGACCTGAGCTTTCTAGACTCTGACAGCAGTGATGAGGAATTCCTGGGATTCTCTGACTAGAAGATTGTGGTGTCTGACGATTAACGTTTCTCCCCAATTGCTAGCCAGAACATGGCTTTTGCTGTTACTTACGATACATGGGACTGTTCTTACATGTTACCCAGAATGCTGCTGTTGACTGCTGTTGAGTCTACTATGTTAAAATAATATTTTGTTATTTAATTAAAGGTTTTTGCACATTATTTGACTCAAAAAATGTTTTTCTTATTTTCCTCCTCTAAAACCTAGGTGAGTCTTATAATCAGGTGCGTCTTATAAAGCGAAAAATACGGTAATCACAGATAAAGCAGTGCATGTTTACAAATGTGTTTGCATATGTGACTCACCATTTGTGTGTGGGGGGCAAAGTAATCACCAAAAAAGCAGTGCATCTCTACAAATGTGTTTGCATATGTGATTCACCAGCAGTGAAGTGTGCAATCCTCCAATGTGCCTAAAATAAGAAGGGCAAGCACCTGAGCAAGCTGGAAAGACCCCAAGGCAAATGTTTGAATTTGTTTGTGATGTCTGTAAGCAGCTTTGGGATAGTGTGCTGCCACCTGCAAGTAATTTAACCTTTCAAATGGTGTATCATTTGTTTGCGTGGGTGGAGTATGAACGGAGCAAGTGTGCAATTCAATAGGCAGTGCATGTTTACAAATGTGTTTGCATATGTGCCTCTCCTGCAGTTAAGTGTGCAATCCTCCAATTTGGCTAAAATAGGCTGGGCAAGCAGTTCCGCAAGCTGGAAAGCCCCCAAGGCAAATGTATGGATTTGTTTGTGATGTCTGTAAGCAGCTTTGTGGTAGTGTGCTTTGGGGTACTGTGGTGCCACCTGCAGGTCATTTTTCCTTACTGCAGGTTTATGAAAATTAACGTTAAAAGTGTATTTTGTGATCTAACTGTAGATGTGTGGTTTGTTTGGCTATTTTCTTGCTGAAGGAGGCAAGCTTACCTTTCAAATGGTGTATCATTTGTGTGTGGGTGCAGTAAGAACAGGGACACAAAGTAATCACCCAAAAACAGTGTTTAGAAATAATAGAATAGATTGTTGGAACTTTTTTTCATGACATTTTGCACTTCATAATAGTGGTAAATTAAGGTCAAATAGGATTTGTGTTTATTTATGAAAATATCAGAAATTTATCTAAAATTTAGAAAAGTTTTAAATGTGCAAACTTTGAATTTTTCTGCTCTTACAACTGATAGTCATACAACAGAAAATAGTTGATAAATATAATTTCCCATATGCTAACTTTAGTTAGCACCATTTTTCAAATGTCATTTTTTCTTTTCAAAATGTTAGAAGGGTTAAAAGGTTAATAACAATTTTTCATTTTTCAGCAAAATTGCCAAAGTCTATTTGTTTATAGACCCTTCACTTTGGAAGTAACTTTGAGGGGCCTATATGTTGGAAAACTAATAAACGTTATACCATTTTAAAAACTGCATACTTCGTATTATTCAAAACCTTGTTCAGAAAGTTTGTAAACCCTTCAAATGCTTCAGTAGAATTAATTGAAAGTGGAATGAAAAACTAAAAACCACATTCTTTCAATTAAAATTTAGCTTTAGTCTTGAATGTTTTCTTTTCACGAGCTGTAATAAGAAGAAATACACCCCAAAATTTGTTATTGAATTCTACTGAACGCAGCAATACCCCATATTTGATCATATTCTACTGAATGGACAAATGAGTTAGCACAGAAGGGAAGGTGCACTGCTTTTGAAGCATAAATTTAACTGAAATAGTTGGTGCCTCCTGCACAGCCACAGGACTGGTAGAACTGAAGAGGACTCCCAAAAGTTAACCCATTTTGGTAACTCTACTCCTCAGGAAATTCTTATAGGAATGTAAAGAGCAGTGTTATCCTACAGGTGTTTCACTGATTTATGGCTTGTGTAAAAAGTGAAAAAGCATAGTTTTACAATAAAAAGTGGATTTTGCTAAAAATGTTTCATTTTACCATGGCTAATAAGAAAAACGTACACCCTAGAATGATTATACTATTTCTCCCAAGTACAGTAATACCCTATATAAGGTAATACACTATTATATGGGCACATTTGGCTTTTGGGGCCCAGATTTTCCTGGAGTAGTGCCAAAACAAGAGAAATTCTCAAAAAGTGATTACGTTCACAGAAAAAGTGATTACCCTCACAGAATTCATCTCAGGTGTACTATTTTCACCTCACTGGAGTATTTCAGAAATTAGGCCACAGTGGATGCTGCTGAGTGAAAATTGCGAATATGCCACTCTAGTGCCCAATACATAGTACTCAGCTTGTGATTCTGGAAACATGTGCCACATAGATTGCTAAATGGGCTGTACTGAATTTAACACTTCACACCAGTCTCAGTGTTAGATCAGTGGGTGCTTGGGCAGCGGCCAGATCTAAGCCAAGTATGGTAAAAACGCTGCACCGGTCTCTGCTTAGCAGCCGTGTAGATGAGTACTTCATTATATTAACTTCAATGGCAGATAAAGTCAAATGCATCAGAATACGGTTCTGTTGTGTTACACCTATACATCGCTTAGTTTCTACCACTGCTGGAAGCCATTATCACTGTTCTTAAGGTGCTGACCTATCCAACAAAAAAGTCATGGATCATCAACTCTAGGAAAATCTCTATTTTTCTATTGACAAATGATAGATCTGGGTAGGGGCTTATTTTGCGGGATGAGTTTTTATTGTTACTATTTGGGAGTACATTTTTTTATTTTCATTTTATTCCAATGTTTGGGAGACAGAATGTATAAATAAACACCATTTCAAGAATTGTCTTTATGTCTTTAACCCCTTTCCGCAATATGATGTACTATTCCATCCATGTGCCCTGGGACTTAATTCCCATGGACGGAATAGTATGTCATATGTGATCAGCCGCACTCACGGGGAGAGTGCAGCTGATCGCGGCCAGGTGTCAGCTGATTTCCACAACAGACACCTGGCACTAAGTGCCAGGAGTGGTCACTGACCGCTTCTGGCACTTTAACCCTCGGCACACTGCGATCAAACATGATCGCAGCATTCCGGGAGCAGGCAGAAGGGCTGTCAGCTGTGATAGCCCCTCTGCCTTTGGATCGGAGACCCCACGGCATGATGCAGGGTCCCGATCGCTGCCATGGAGACCCGATGCTGTTACGGCGACATCAGGGTCTCCACTACTGAGAGACTTCCTGTCATGCGCAGGTCAGTGTGCAACTTTGAGCAGCGCTCACAGCTTCTGCAGCATGCAGATCTTTGATATTTAAATAATTGTAAAAATATTTTAAAAAGATTATAAAAAATAATAATAAAAATATCAATATTTATTCAATGAATAAATAAATATTAAAATTGAAAAAATCTACACAATAAAAGTACACATATTTAGTATTACCGTGTCCATAACGACCCGCCCTATAAATATATCCCAGTATTTAACCCTTTTAGTGAACATTAGAGTTGAGCGAAACGGGTCGAAAAAATTCAAAAGTCGCCGACTTTTGGCAAAGTTGGGTTTCATGAAACGAAACCCGACCCTAGGATGAGGTCGGCCACGAGGTCGGCGACTTACGCGCCAAAGTCGCGTTTCAAAAGTTTGTTTTGCGCTCTTTTTCAGCCAATCAGGATCCACGGACACTGTGGGCAACGTGATGACATAGGCACGGGTCACCACCATCTTTCAGAAGGGCATGCAAGTGATTGGCTTGCTTTGGTGGGCGTCACAGGGGGTATAAAAGGGCGTGCACGCCGACCGCCATCTTACTTCTGCCGATCTTAGTATAGGGAGAGGTTGCTGCTGATTCTGTAGGGAGAGCGTTAGGCAGGGAAGAAGACAAAAAAACTGCTTCTGCTGCTAGCGATTTGGCCTGCACAACACACAAGTCACTGTGTGTGCAGTGCAAGGGGAGGCTATATTGTGGTGTATCAGTGGTGTTGGTTGTTGGGCTGCCTTCTAAGGCTTCCTAACACGCTGGCATTGCTGTTTACCCACTGCTCCGCAAACTGCTTTTTTAAAAGCAATCCAATCTCCCTTATCCTCTCGTCACTTTGGTCACAGGCAGCTGTGCCATCGAGCGTGTCACATAGCGCTCAGATATCAGTGGGCCGCACACAATCCACAAGTGTCCACTGTCCACAAGTGTACGCAGAGATTCAAAATCTCCATTATCCTCTCGTCACTTTGGTCACAGGCAGCTGTGCCATCGAGCGTGTCACATAGCGTTCAGATATCAGTGGGCCGCACACAATCCACAAGTGTCCACTGTCCACAAGTGTACGCAGAGATTCAAAATCTCCATTATCCTCTCGTCACTTTGGTCACAGGCAGCTGTGCCATCGAGCGTGTCACATAGCGCTCAGATATCAGTGGGCCGCACACAATCCACAAGTGTCCACTGTCCACAAGTGTACGCAGAGATTCAAAATCTCCATTATCCTCTCGTCACTTTGGTCACAGGCAGCTGTGCCATCGAGCGTGTCACATAGCGCTCAGATATCAGTGGGCCGCACACAATCCACAAGTGTCCACTGTCCACAAGTGTACGCAGAGATTCAAAATCTCCATTATCCTCTCGTCACTTTGGTCACAGGCAGCTGTGCCATCGAGCGTGTCACATAGCGCTCAGATATCAGTGGGCCGCACACAATCCACAAGTGTCCACTGTCCACAAGTGTACGCAGAGATTCAAAATCTCCATTATCATCTCGTCACTTTGGTCACAGGCAGCTGTGCCATCGAGCGTGTCACATAGCGCTCAGAAATCAGTGGGCCGCACACAATCCACAAGTGTCCACTGTCCACAAGTGTACGCAGAGATTCAAAATCTCCATTATCCTCTCGTCACTTTGGTCACAGGCAGCTGTGCCATTGAGCGTGTCACATAGCGCTCAGATATCAGTGGGCCGCACACAATCCACAAGTGTCCAGTGTCCACAAGTGTACGCAGAGATTCAAAATCTCCATTATCCTCTTGTCACTTTGGTCACAGGCAGCTGTGCCATCGAGCGTGTCACATAGCGCTCAGATATCAGTGGGCCGCACACAATCCACAAGTGTCCAGTGTCCAAAAGTGTACGCAGAGATTCAAAATCTCCATTATCCTCTCGTCACTTTGGTCACAGGCAGCTGTGCCATCGAGCGTGTCACATAGCGCTCAGATATCAGTGGGCCGCACACAATCCACAAGTGTCCACTGTCCACAAGTGTACGCAAAGATTCAAAATCTCCATTATCCTCTAGTCACTTTGGTCACATGCAGCTGTGCCATCGAGCGTGTCACATAGCGCTCAGATATCAGTGGGCCGCACACAATCCACAAGTGTCCAGTGTCCAAAAGTGTATGCAGAGATTCAAAATCTCCATTATCCTCTCGTCACTTTGGTCACAGGCAGCTGTGCCATCGAGCGTGTCACATAGCGCTCAGATATCAGTGGGCCGCACACAATCCACAAGTGTCCAGTGTCCAAAAGTGTACGCAGAGATTCAAAATCTCCATTATCCTCTCGTCAATTTGGTCACAGGCAGCTGTGCCATCGAGCGTGTCACATAGCGCTCAGATATCAGTGGGCCGCACACAATCCACAAGTGTCCACTGTCCACAAGTGTACGCAGAGATTCAAAATCTCCATTATCCTCTCGTCACTTTGGTCACAGGCAGCTGTGCCATCGAGCGTGTCACATAGCGCTCAGATATCAGTGGGCCGCACACAATCCACAAGTGTCCACTGTCCACAAGTGTACGCAGAGATTCAAAATCTCCATTATCCTCTCGTCACTTTGGTCACAGGCAGCTGTGCCATCGAGCGTGTCACATAGCGCTCAGATATCAGTGGGCCGCACACAATCCACAAGTGTCCAGTGTACAAAAGTGTACGCAGAGATTCAAAATCTTCATTATCCTCTCGTCACTTTGGTCACAGGCAGCTGTGCCATCGAGCGTGTCACATAGCGCTCAGATATCAGTGGGCCGCACACAATCCACAAGTGTCCAGTGTACAAAAGTGTACGCAGAGATTCAAAATCTCCATTATCCTCTCGTCACTTTGGTCACAGGCAGCTGTGCCATCGAGCGTGTCACATAGCGCTCAGATATCAGTGGGCCGCACACAATCCACAAGTGTCCAGTGTCCAAAAGTGTACGCAGAGATTCAAAATCTCCATTATCCTCTCGTCACTTTGGTCACAGGCAGCTGTGCCATCGAGCGTGTCACATAGCGCTCAGATATCAGTGGGCCGCACACAATCCACAAGTGTCCAGTGTCCACAAGTGTACGCAGAGATTCAAAATCTCCATTATCCTCTCGTCACTTTGGTCACAGGCAGCTGTGCCATCGAGCGTGTCACATAGCGCTCAGATATCAGTGGGCCGCACACAATCCACAAGTGTCCACTGTCCACAAGTGTACGCAGAGATTCAAAATCTCCATTATCATCTCGTCACTTTGGTCACAGGCAGCTGTGCCATCGAGCGTGTCACATAGCGCTCAGATATCAGTGGGCCGCACACAATCCACAAGTGTCCACTGTCCACAAGTGTACGCAGAGATTCAAAATCTCCATTATCCTCTCGTCACTTTGGTCACAGGCAGCTGTGCCATCGAGCGTGTCACATAGCGCTCAGATATCAGTGGGCCGCACACAATCCACAAGTGTCCAGTGTCCAAAAGTGTACGCAGAGATTCAAAATCTCCATTATCCTCTAGTCACTTTGGTCACAGGCAGCTGTGCCATCGAGCGTGTCACATAGCGCTCAGATATCAGTGGGCCGCACACAATCCACAAGTGTCCAGTGTCCAAAAGTATACGCAGAGATTCAAAATCTCCATTATCCTCTCGTCACTTTGGTCACAGGCAGCTGTGCCATCGAGCGTGTCACATAGCGCTCAGATATCAGTGGGCCGCACACAATCCACAAGTGTCCACTGTCCACAAGTGTACGCAAAGATTCAAAATCTCCATTATCCTCTAGTCACTTTGGTCACAGGCAGCTGTGCCATCGAGCGTGTCACATAGCGCTCAGATATCAGTGGGCCGCACACAATCCACAAGTGTCCAGTGTCCAAAAGTGTACGCAGAGATTCAAAATCTCCATTATCCTCTCGTCACTTTGGTCACAGGCAGCTGTGCCATCGAGCGTGTCACATAGCGCTCAGATATCAGTGGGCCGCACACAATCCACAAGTGTCCACTGTCCACAAGTGTACGCAGAGATTCAAAATCTCCATTATCCTCTCGTCACTTTGGTCACAGGCAGCTGTGACATCGAGCGTGTCACATAGCGCTCAGATATCAGTGGGCCGCACACAATCCACAAGTGTCCAGTGTCCAAAAGTGTACGCAGAGATTCAAAATCTTCATTATCCTCTCGTCACTTTGGTCACAGGCAGCTGTGCCATCGAGCGTGTCACATAGCGCTCAGATATCAGTGGGCCGCACACAATCCACAAGTGTCCAGTGTCCAAAAGTGTACGCAGAGATTCAAAATCTCCATTATCCTCTCGTCACTTTGGTCACAGGCAGCTGTGCCATCGAGCGTGTCACATAGCGCTCAGATATCAGTGGGCCGCACACAATCCACAAGTGTCCAGTGTCCAAAAGTGTACGCAGAGATTCAAAATCTCCATTATCCTCTCGTCACTTTGGTCAGAGGCAGCTGTGCCATCGAGCGTGTCACATAGCGCTCAGATATCAGTGGGCCGCACACAATCCACAAGTGTCCACTGTCCACAAGTGTACGCAGAGATTCAAAATCTCCATTATCCTCTCGTCACTTTGGTCACAGGCAGCTGTGCCATCGAGCGTGTCACATAGCGCTCAGATATCAGTGGGCCGCACACAATCCACAAGTGTCCACTGTCCACAAGTGTGTGCAGAAATTCTAAAACTCCCCTGTCCTATAGACACCTTGTACCTTGTTTTACATTACTATATAGTTTGTTGGATTTTGTCTACATTTCTACCAAAAATGAGGAAGGCTGGTGGAAGAGGCCGTGGAATTGGGCGGGGGTTGGCAGCTGGTAATGATGGTGTTGGTGGTGGATCTGATGGTAGTGGCAAGAGCAAAATAGGACCAAATGCAGGAGGTGCTGACCCTGCGTCATCGTCTGTCTACATAAGGCCTCGAACGCTTAGTTTTCTAGGAGTTGGCAAACCGCTTTTAAAGGCAGAGCATCAGGAAAAAGTTTTGTCTTACATTGCTGACTCAGCCTCCAGCTCTATCGCCTCCTCTTCTTCAGTTGTAAAAAGTAAAAGCACTGAGTCGTCATTGGAGGCTCATGTTCATGAACCACACCTTTCCTTGTGTCCTTCACCCCAACCAAGATTGAAGGATGACGCAGGCCATACTACTGATTACTCCATGGAGCTGTTTTCACATACCATGCCTGGATTATCAAGTCAAATGGTGAATTACCCAGGCCAAGATGAATCTGACATGGAGTGCACTGATGCACAGCCGCTGATGGATGATTCTGCTGGTACATTCACTCAGAGCACTACATTGTCCTCGCAGTGTACAGAGCCAGATTTTGACCCTGATGAGACTCAGGTGCCCCTTCCCGCACACTATACCACCATACACGGTGACACAGAGAAAGGTGCACATGACATAGAAGAGGAGGTGATGGATGACCCAGTTGTTGACCCAGATTGGCATCCATTGGGGGAAGAGGGTGCTGCTTCCAATAGCTCAGATGAGGAGCATCCACAGCAGACATCGACATCGCAACAGCTGTTATCTGGCAGGCCCGGAGCACTCCAAAGACAGGTTCCAAACATCAAAAGAGTTGCTGGACAGCTTTTCCAGAGGGTCAAAAGATCACAGCGTGCTAGGCCGCAAAATGTCTGCCAAAGTAGGAAGAGTGCAGTGTGGCAGTTTTTTGAACAAAATCCTCATGATCAGGCCAAGGTTATCTGTAAGAAGTGTGCAAAGACCTTTAGCCGAGGGAAAAATCTGAAAAATTTGAATACCAGTTGCATGCTTAGACATTTAACCAGCATGCACTTGCAAGCGTGGACACAACACCAAACCTCAAGTGCCACATGTGCAACTGATCACAACGAAGGTAGTCAGCAACGCTACATTGTTTCCCCCACTGTAAGCACACCGGTTAGCACAGCAGCAAATGTTGAGGTGTCGTTGCAAGGCCACAGCAGTCAGGGAATCCCACTGTTATATCAACGAAAGACTGATTCTAGGCCATCAGAAAGAACACCAACTCCATCACCATCATCAACCCTCTCTCAGTCCGCCCTGTCCACCGCTACTTCCACCATATGCAGCTCTCAAGTCCAGCTCACCCTCCCAGACACTATGAGTAGGTCAAGAAAGTACTCAGTCTCTCATCCGCGTACACTGGGTTTGAACGCCCACATTGCCAAACTAATCTCGTTTGAGATGATGCCCTTTCGGTTGGTGGAAAGCACAGCTTTCCGCAAACTCATGGCCTATGCAGTACCACGCTATGACCTACCCAGTCGCCACTTCTTCTCTCGCAAAGCCATCCCAGCCCTCCACCATCATGTGAAAGGCCGCATTGTCCATGCACTCAAGCAGTCAGTGAGCGGAAAGGTGCACCTCACAACTGATGCATGGTCCAGTCGGCATGGCCAGGGCCGTTACGTGTCCATCACTGCGCACTGGGTTAATGTGGTGGATGCAGGGTCCACAGGGGACAGCGGTGGTGGGACAGTGCTGCCTAGCCCACGGTATAGGAAACAGTTGGCTGTAGGCGTTCGACCCTCCTCCTCCTCCAGAAGCGAAAGCTCGTCCACAGAGCGCAGTCGTACGAGCACTCCATCTGCAGCTGCCACTGTTGCACACGATGTGTCCCCCTATCGAGCAGCTAGTGGAAAGCGTCAGCAGGCTGTGTTGCAGATGATGTGTTTGGGCGACAGACACACCGCCGAGGTGCTGGCCGAGTACTTGAAGCGACAAACTGAGTCATGGCTGGGCAGTGTACATCTTGAGGCAGGCAAGGTAGTTAGTGATAACGGCCGTAATTTTGTGGCAGCCATAGCCCTTTCAAAACTCAGCCACATACCTTGCTTGGCTCACACCTTGAACCTGGTGGTGCAGTGCTTCCTCAAAAATTATCCGGAGTTAACAGCCCTGCTCCAGAAGGTGCGAAGACTGTGCGCGCACATCCGCCGGTCGCCTGTACACTCCGTTCGTATGCAGAAGCTGCATCGATTGCTCCACCTTCCCAACCACCGCCTCATTATCGACATTGCAACAAGGTGGAACTCCACCCTGCACATGGTGGAGCGGCTGTGCGAGCAGAGGCAGGCCATAATGCATTTGTGGGAGGATACACGGCCAGGCACTTTGAGAGCAGACATGGAGTTGACAGGCGTGCAGTGGTCGAAGCTGAAAGACCTTTGTAAAGTCCTTCAGTGTTTTGAGGAATGCACACGGCTGGTAAGCGCAGACGACGCCATCCTAAGCATGAGCATCCCACTTATGCGTCTGCTCATGCAAACTTTGACGCACCTTAAGGAGCAGGCGTCTGCAGCCAATGTTGATGAGGAGGAAGAGGAGGAGTGAATCCTTGATGACATTCAGCCATTGTCTGCTCAGGGACCTCTCCTGGACGAGGTGGAGGAAGAAGAGGAGGAGGAGGAGGATGATGGGGATGATTACTTAGGGGAGGAGGATGCATCTCGTGGGGCAAGTGAAAATGTTGGCGTGGCAAGGTCTGGTACAGGGTTTGTGCGTGACTGGAGGGATGTGGATTTGCCAGAAAGTGCTCCTCCACCCAGCACTCGCAGTGCATCATTGACACCGGGAACATTGGCCCACATGTCAGATTATGCCTTGCGGATCCTAAATAGGGACCCCCGCATTGCCAAAATGATGAACGATGACGACTACTGGTTGGCCAGCATCCTGGATCCACGCTATGAAGGCAAATTACAAAACATCATGCCACAGGAGAACCTTGACCTAATATTGGCTAATAAACAAGCAACTCTGGTAAATCGATTGCTTGAGGCATTCCCAGCACACAGCAGCGGTGATGGTTCTCACACGAGCCGTACGGGCCGGGGGCAGCTTGGCAGAGGTGTTCGTGGTGCACACAGCAGAAGTGGCGTTGGAGACAGGGGTTTCATGACAATGTTGTGGACTGATTTTTCAAATACCGCTCACACAACTGGTAATACTGCATCGATGGAAAGTGACAGGAGACAGCAGTTGTCAACTATGGTTACAAACTACTTTTCCTCCCATATCGATGTTCTCCCACACAGGTCATTCCCCTTTGACTATTGGGCCGCTAAACTGGACACCTGGCCTGAATTGGCCCAATATGCCTTACAGGAGCTCGCTTGCCCAGCTGCAAGTGTGCTATCGGAAAGAGTCTTCAGTGCAGCTGGATCAATCCTGACAGAAAAAAGGACCCGTCTGTCAACCCAAAATGTGGATGATCTAACCTTCATTAAAATGAACCACGCATGGGTTTCCAAGGATTTTGTCCCACCTTCCCCTGATGACACATAGGGTGACAGAAAAATGGCTTGCTTTGGTCCACCTCTTCCTGGTACTTCACCTATTTCGCCTTTTGCATCAGTTGAATGTCCAACATCAACATATGCCACTTTCTAAACCTCCCTAACTGTGCTGCCTCCCCCCCATGGCCGGGGTCACCACCTAGCGCACGACACCGTGCGAGTGCCGTTGCCCTGGACAGGTGGGTAGGCCGACTCTTGGGCGCGGGCACTGGCACAGGGTCCCTCATAGTGCAATCAAGTGTCTCTGATGGTGGTGGTGCACACCCGCCGTCAGACACACCGCTGTACTATGAGGGGCCCAGTGCCAGTACCGACGCCCACGAGTGGGCCCCCCTTGCTTGGCCAGGGCCCCAGCATTTGCAATCTTTACCTCTCCCTGCTCCTCCGTTGTGTAATCTGGGCCGTCAAATCCATACTGTGCCTGACACCGTCTAAGCCTGCCTCCTGATGTATAGACATATATTTTGAATGTGTACGCTATCCATACATGTTATCCAGGGATACGGTACCCCTTCTAAACTTTGTGCAATGACGTGCAATCCATACTGGGCCTAACACCGTCTGAGCCTGCCTCATGCTGTATAGACATATATTTTGAATGTGTACGCTATCCATACATGTTATCCAGGGATACGGTACCCTTTCTAACCTTTGTGCAATGACGTGCAATCCATACTGGGCCTAACACCGTCTGAGCCTGCCTCATGCTGTATAGACATATATTTTGAATGTGTACGCTATCCATACATGTTATCCAGGGATACGGTACCCTTTCTAACCTTTGTGCAATGACGTGCAATCCATACTGGGCCTAACACCGTCTGAGCCTGCCTCATGCTGTATAGACATATATTTTGAATGTGTACGCTATCCATACATGTTATCCGGGGATACGGTACCCCTTCTAACCTTTGTGCAATGACGTGCAATCCATACTGGGCCTAACACCGTCTGAGCCTGCCTCATGCTGTATAGACATATATTTTGAATGTGTACGCTATCCATACATGTTATCCAGGGATACGGTACCCTTTCTAACCTTTGTGCAATGACGTGCAATCCATACTGGGCCTAACACCGTCTGAGCCTGCCTCATGCTGTATAGACATATATTTTGAATGTGTACGCTATCCATACATGTTATCCGTGGATACGGTACCCTTTCTAACCTTTGTGCAATGACGTGCAATCCATACTGGGCCTAACACCGTCTGAGCCTGCCTCATTCTGTATAGACATATATTTTGAATGTGTACGCTATCCATACATGTTATCCGGGGATACGGTACCCCTTCTAACCTTTGTGCAATGACGTGCAATCCATACTGGGCCTAACACCGTCTTAGCCTGCCTCATGCTGTATAGACATATATTTTGAATGTGTACGCTATCCATACATGTTATCCGGGGATACAGTACCCCTTCTAACCTTTGTGCAATGACGTGCAATCCATACTGGGCCTAACACCGTCTGAGCCTGCCTCATGCTGTATAGACATATATTTTGAATGTGTACGCTATCCATACATGTTATCCAGGGATACGGTACCCTTTCTAACCTTTGTGCAATGACGTGCAATCCATACTGGGCCTAACACCGTCTGAGCCTGCCTCATGCTGTATAGACATATATTTTGAATGTGTACGCTATCCATACATGTTATCCGGGGATACGGTACCCCTTCTAACCTTTGTGCAATGACGTGCAATCCATACTGGGCCTAACACCGTCTGAGCCTGCCTCATGCTGTATAGACATATATTTTGAATGTGTACGCTATCCATACATGTTATCCGGGGATACGGTACCCCTTCTAAGCTTTGTGCAATGACGTGCAATCCATACTGGGCCTAACACCGTCTGAGCCTGCCTCATGCTGTATAGACATATATTTTGAATGTGTACGCTATCCATACATGTTATCCAGGGATACGGTACCCTTTCTAACCTTTGTGCAATCACGTGCAATCCATACTGGGCGTGAGAACGGCTGGCGAGCTGTTAAGCAAGCTATAGCACCTGTCCAGACAAGTACAGGGATTCCCTAGCGAGGAGACTTATTTGATTGTTTTCTATGTTGGGACAGCAATTTTTGGGGAGCACTATACTCTGGAGAATGATAGATGGGGCCCACCATACACTGGAACATTCCAAAGGTGGACATCAGACACTGGAGCAGCATTTACAGGGCCCATTATACACTAGAGCATTAGAAATGGGGCCCATTATGTTTGGAGCATTATTTGGGCCCATAAGACAGTGGAGCTTCATCCATGGGGACCAACATATACTGTAGCATTATGTGGAGCTCATCATATACTGTTTCAAACATTATATGGGACCAATGATTTTGTATGGAGAAATAGATGGGCCTCGTCATGAGATGTAAAAAGTGAGGTATTTTTCATTGTACTATACCGCTATTTCTCTGCCGTATCGGAGCATGATGAGTTGTGGTATGTGTTAAAGGGGCGCTCTTTCGCCCAGGGCACATGAAAACCTGCAGCCAGCCCTCCCCCCCACAAATTTAGCCAAATAACCCCCATTTTTCAGTGCGTAACTTGTATTATGAAGTTAATTAAGGTTGACAAGCTTAAGTAAGAAGAATTGATGCTTTTGGCATTCAAATGGGCACTGTAGGTGTGTTTCCTGTCCTCCTCTCACTGCCGACTTTTATTCCCCATTGACTTACATTGGGTTTCGTGTTTCGGGACGACCCCGACTTTTCCCTATAATCGGACGATCTTGCTCGACCCGACTTTTGGAAAAGTCGGGTTTCACGAAACGAAACGCGACCCTAAAAAAGCAAAAGTCGCTCAACTCTAGTGAACATCATAAAAAAACAAGGGATAAAAACAAATGCTTTATCATCATACCGCCGAACAAAAAGTGGAATAACACGCGTTCAAACAGACAGATTTAAATATACGTGGTACTGATGAAAACGTCATCTTGTCCCGCATAAAACAAGCCCCCATACAGCGTCATCAGAGAAAAAATAAAAAAGTTATAGCGCTCAAAATAAAGCGATGCAAAAATAATTATTTTTTATTTAAAATAGTTTTTATTGTTTAAAAGGGCCAAAACATAAAAAATAATATAAATGAGGTATCGATGTAATCTTACTTACCCAAAGAATAAAACAGCTTATCGATTTTACCACAAGCGGAACGGTATAAACGCCCCCCCAAAGAAATTCATGAATTGCTTGTTTTTGTTCATTCTGCCTCCCAAAAATCAGAATTAAAAACGATCAAAAAAAGTCATGTGCCTGAAAATGGTACCAATAAAAATATCAACTTGTCCCGCAAAAAACAAGACCTCACATGGTTCTGTGGACCAAAATATGGAAAAATTCTAGTTCTCAAAATGTGGTGATGCAAAAACTATTTTTTGCAATAAAAAGCATCTTTTAGTGTGTGACAGCTGCCAAGCATAAAAACCTGCTATAAAAACCCGCTCTAAACAGTAGACCAAACCCCCCTTTATCACCCGCTTAGTTAGGGAAAAATAATTAAATTAAAAAAGTATTTATTTCCATTTTCCCATTAGGGTTAGGGCTAGGGTTAGGGTTGGAGCTAAAGTTAGGGTTAGGGCTAAAGTTAGGGTTAGGGTTAAGGCTAAATTTAAGGTTAGAGTTATGGTTCTGATTAGGGTTAGAGTTGGGATGAGGGTGAGGATTGGGATTAGGGTTAGGGATGTGTTAGGGTTAGGTTTGTTGTTAGGGTTATGGTTAGGGTTGGGATAAGGGTTAGGGGTGTGTTGGGGTTACGGTTGGAGTTAGAATTGGGGGGTTTCCACTGTTTAGGCACATCAGGGTCTCTCCAAATGCAACATGGCATCTGATCTCAATTCCAGCCAGTTTTGCATTGAAAAGTCAAACAGCACTCATTCCCTTCCAAGCCCTGCCATGCGCCCAAACAGTGGTTTACACCCACATATGGTGTATCAACATACTCAGTACAAATTGCACAACAACTTTTAGGGTCCAATTTCTCCTGTTACCCTGGGGTAAATAAAAAATTAGGGGCAAAATGATCATTTTTGTGAAAAAAAAAATGATTTTTTATTTTTATGGCTCTACATTATAAACTTCTGTGAAGCACTTGGGGGTTCAAAGTGCTCACCACACATCTCGATAAGTTCCTTACGGGGTCTACTTTCCAATATAGTGTCATTTGTGGGGGGTTTCCACTGTTTAGGCACATCAGACATGGCGTCCAATCTCAATTCCAGCCAATTTTGCGTTGAAAAAGTCAAATGACGCTCCTTCCCTTCCAAGCGCTGCCATGCGCCCAAACAGTGTTTTGCCTGCATATATGGGGTATCAGCATACTTAGGACAAATTGTACAACAACTTTTGGGGTCCAATTTCTCCTGTTACCCTTGGTAAAAAATAAAACAAATTGGATCTGAAGTAAATTTTTTGTGAAAAAAAGTTAAATGTTCATTTTTTTAAAACATTCCAAAAATTGCTGTAAAGCACCTGAAGAGTTAATAAACTTCTTGAATGTGGCTTTGAGCACCTTGATTGGTGCAGTTTTTAAAATGGTGTCACTTTTTGGTATTTTCTATCATATAGATCCCTCAAAGTGACTTCAAATGTGATCTGATCCCTAAAAAAAAATGGTGTTGTAAAAATGAGAAATCGCTAGTCAAATTTTAACCCTTATAACTTCCTAATAAAAAAAAAATTTGGTTTCAAAATTGTGCTGGATGTAACGTAAATGTGGGAAATGTTATTTATTAACTATTTTGTGTGACATATTTCTCTGTTTTAAGGGCATGAAAATTTAAAGTTGGAAAATTGCAAAATTTTCCACAAATTTCTGCTTTTTCACAAATAAACACAAGTCATAGCAAAGAAATTTTACCAGTGTCATGAAGTACAATATGTCATGAGAAAACAGTGTCAGAATCACCAGGATCCATGGAAGTGTTCCAGAGTTATTACCTCATAAAGGGACAGTGGTCAGAATTGTAAAAATTGGCCTAGTCATTAACATGCAAACCACCCTTGGGGGTAAAGGGGTTAACTTAGTATAATAAAGGGGTAATACAGTATTTTTGCCATTTGCTATATTTGCGCACTAAAACACTTTTTACATTTTACAAAACAAAGTATTTGTTTCTGCATCACCAAATTCTATAAAAAAAATTCTGCTGAAAGAGCAGGGCAGGCTCTAATTTTTTCTGCAATGAGTTGAAGTTATTATTGGTACCATTTTAGACTACATAACCTTCCTTTGATCACGTTTTACTGTTTTTTGATTGGCAGAATGAACAGAAACCAGGAGTTCATTAATTTTTTCAAGTTCCTTTTTTTATGCCATTCCCTGTAAAAGTGATGAGCCACTTTAGTTCTTTGGGACAGTACGATTACTGTGATGCCACATTTGTATTGGCATTACCATACTCTGATTGCTATAACTTTTTTATAACCTGCATGAGGGCTTGTTCTTTCCACAAGAAGATGACGTTTCCCGTGACTTTTTATATATTACTTCTTAATCGCATTTTTTTTCAATTTTTTGTGTGTCATCACAATGAAAAGTATTTTTTTGCATATTTTTTAATTTAATGAGACAACTTTATGGATCAGGTGAATCTGGATGTGGCAATATCAATTATATGTATTTTTTGTTTACTTTTGTTTTTATATAAAAGCCGCATTTATAGTTTTTGATATTTTTCATAATTTCATTTGAATTTCTTTATGCTTATATGCATTTTATTTCTCTTTTGTTAATTTTTTTCCCTCTACCAGTCTAATATACAGCAATACCTATGTAGCGCAGTATATTAGACCTGTCAAGTTTATACAAACAGGAGGCCTTTCAGACCCTGTTTATGGTAAGGTCTAACAGGCCACCATAGTTGGCTAATCTTGAGGCCTTCACATGGCCTGGGCTTGCAATAGCAAGCATCAGCACCCGTGCTTTAAATAATTATCTAGAAGCATACATGTAGCAATGAGTAACATTGTAATATTGATATTAGTTTTGTTAATATTGTTTTTAGTCCATATTAAATTGGGTCAAGTAACTCAGAATTGAAAGGAGGTCCACAGCAGAGGGACAACGTGAAATTCTTTGGCACAAATGCATTGCATTCCATTTATAATTCTAGTATTTTTGTCTGTGGTGAAGGTGCCCCTCGGGTACAAAGGCTCATGCATAACTGCTACCTAGGTGCCTTTATAACTGCACCATTGTCAACAAAGCATGAAAAACTGGAAAAAATAAGTAACCAGATATATAAGCTGCTTCTTCATTGTGCTTTCTTATGAACAGTACAATTCCTTTTTGTTTGATAGTATTGACTAAAGGCCCTTTTACATTTAGCGATGCACCAGCGATCCCGACCATGATACGACCCGGTCAGGATCGCTGGTGCATCGCTAAATGGTCGCTAGTGAGCTGCCACACAGGCAGATCTCACAGCGATGCATCAGCGATACAGCGGATGATACTCACCTTTCTGACGCGGCGATCCTGACGTCCTCCCTCCCGCCCGCCTCCACACGTCGCTCGTCGGCGCCAGCAGGAAGCCCAGCAGGAAGCGCCCGACGAGAAATGGAGTCGCCCGATCTCGCGCGATCAGCGACAGACAGCGGGGAAGCCGGTCGGAGGTAAGCATCACACATAGCGATATCGCTAGCAATATCGCTATAACGTCACAAAATCGGTGACGTTATAGTGATATTGCTAGCGATATCACTATGTGTAAAACCCCCTTAAGGCATAAAACTCATCTTTTTTTTTAGCCAAGGCTATTTGTGAGCTACATGGGTGAGTTGCATGACTCATGCAAAGCTACAATGAACAAATGCAATCAGATAAAACTACTGGTGATTTATGCAATCATGAGGTTTCGAAGTTACTGTTGATTACAATGGCTGGAAGTGAAGAACGTGTCAGCTAACATTAATCTTTACCTCTATGAACTGGCAGGCATATTGTGCTATATGCAGTGATAAGATTTCTACCTTTCTTATTTTGTACAACCTGGAAAGCCTCATTGTTTGTGCGGCAGCTCATTCTTTCTTATTCATTTAAAGAAAAAGATTTGCACAAAAGGCTTCAGCCCAAATTTGATCATAGGGGATTTAAGCATGATTTATAGGCTTTTCCAGAGCAGCTGTTGCCATTTTTTTCCTTGTATAGTATAATATGTATAGTATGTCATATAAAAGTGGTGTAAAATTTTGGGAAAGTTAAACTATAATTTATATCTAATTAAGTTGCATCTGTGCAAGATGAAAAGAGAAACAATAATAAAGCCGGACTAGATTTTTCCCAAGGTACCATCAGAAAAATCTTGTCATCTGAAGATATGACATTGGCATCTCAAAAGGGAAAAACATTGGACAAGAAAACCAAACCTTGTTATGGCCACTTTATACCAGCTCAACAACCTTGACAGTTTTTACATACCCGCCTAGAACACTAGGCAACAAAATATGACACACGCATAAGAGGGAAGCCCAACCAAAGAGCACCATTTGTATATGTAAGCTTTACTTTTCTTACATAGTTACATAGGTTGAAAAAAAGACTCAGGTCGATCAAATTGAACCTTTTGCAACCAGTTATACATTCTTTATCACTAGATTATCTATATCCCACAGTGCCATTTCTGCTGAGGAAATCATCCAGCCCTTTTTTAAAAGCTGTTATAGTGTCTGCCATTACTACCCCTTGTGGTCGGGCATTCCACAGTCTGACTGCTCTAACTGTAAAGAACGCTTTAATATTTTGCTGTCGCAATCCCCTTTCTTCCATCTATAATGAGTGCCACCTGGTCCTTTGTAAGGTCTCTCGAGGGAATAAGTTGTGTGCCAGTCCCTTGTATTGACCACACATTTGTTTATACATATACATGAAACCTTTTCTGAGGCTTTTTTTCTGAGCTAAACAACCCCAACTTTTCCAGTCTCTCATCATATGAGAGGCCTTCCATCCCTTGTAATAATCTAGTTGCCCGCCTTTAAACTGACTCTTAACTTCTGAATATCCTTTTTAAAATATGGAGCCTAAAACTGGATCCCATATTCTAGATGTGGCCTCACAAGTGATTTATGAAGAGATAATACATTGGGATTGCAGGATTTTCTCCCTCTTTTTATACATCCCCAAATCCTGTTTGCTTTTAAAGCTGCTGCTTGATATTGAGTGCTGCTACTGAGCTTACTTGTAACAGGAATACCCAAGGGCTTCTCCTGTTCTGTAGTGCCAAGTATACTCCATTTCATGTATATGCAGCAATAGGATTACTCTCGTCTTAGGTGGATTACTCTACATTTATCAACATTAAATCTCATTCATTTGCTAAGTGTTTGCCCATTCATACATCTAATCCAGATTGTTTGTAATATAGTACTGTCAAAGTCAGTTTTGCAAGAGCAAGCGACACTACTCTGTCCTCCTCCTCCTGGACCTGTTTGCTGCCTTTGACACAGTGGACCATTCCCTATTATTACAGACCCTCTCATCCCTTGGCATCACAGACTTGGCCCTATCCTGGATCTCATCATACCTAACAGACCGGACATTCAGCGTCTCCCACTCACACACCACCTCCTCACCTTGCCCCCCTATCTGTCAGAGTCCCACAAGGCTCAGTCCTAGGACCCCTGCTCTTCTCCATTTACACCTTTGGCCTGGGACAGCTCATAGAATCTCATGGCTTTCAGTATCATCTCTATGCTGATGACCCACAGATCTACTTCTCTGGACCAGATATCACCTCCCTACTAACCAGAATCCCTCAATGTCTGTCCACTATTTCATCCTTCTTCTCCGCTAGATTTCTGAAACTTAACATGGACAAATCAGAATTCCTCATCTTTCCCCCATCTCACGTGACCCTCCCAACGAACCTATCCATTACAGTAAATGGCTGCCCACTCTCCCCAGTCCCACACGCGCACTGCCTCTGGGTAATCCTTGACGCTGATCTCTCCTTCAAACCACATATCCAAGCCCTTTCCACTTTCTGCCGACTTCAACTCAAAAATATTTCACAAATCCGTTCATTCCTCAACCAAAAATCTGCGAAAACCCTAGTCCATGCCCTCATCATTTCTCGCCTTGACTACTGCAACCTCCTACTCTGTGGCCTCCCCTCGAACACTCTCGCACCCCTCCAATCTATTCTAAACTCTGCTGCCCGACTAATCCACCTGTCCCCCCGCTATTCCCCAGCTTCTCCCCTCTGTCAATCCCTTCACTGGCTCCCCATTGCCCAGAGACTCCAGTACAAAACCCTAACCATGACATACAAAGCCATCCACAACCTGTCTCCTCCATACATCTGTGACCTCGTCTCCCGGTACTTTCCTGCACGCAACCTCCGATCCTCACAAGATCTCCTTCTCTACTCCCCTCTTATCTCCTCTTCCCACAATCGCATACAAGATTTCTCTCGCGCATCACCCCTACTCTGGAACACTCTACCACAACATATCAGACTCTCACCTACCATCGAAACCTTCAAAAAGAGCCTGAAGACACACCTCTTCCGACAAGCCTATAACCTGCAGTAACCACCGATCGACCAAACCGCTGCATGACCAGCTCTACCCTTGCCTACTGTATTCTCACCCATCCCTTGTAGATTGTGAGCCTTCGTGGGCAGGGTCCTCTCTCCTCCTGTACCAGTTATGACTTGTATTGTTTAACATTATTGTACTTGTTTTTATTATGTATACCCCTCCTTACATGTAAAGCGCCATGGAATAAATGGCACTATAACAATAAATAATAATAATAATATCCTATATAGTTTGATATTGCCAGCAAAGACTGACACTTTATTCTCAATCCCATCCATTTAGTCATTAATACATAGATTGAAAAGAATCGGTCCTAGCACAAATCCTTGCGGTCCCCACTGCAGACTATGTCCCATTTAGAGAATGTACCATTAACAATGACTCTTTGCTTCCTGATTTTAAATATATATATCTGTATAGTAGAGTAAAAAGAAGAAAAAAACTTCATGGAGCAGTGAACACCTGCAGTGAACATTTAATTTTGGCGAGGTTTATGATGGATGTGTGCTGTAGGTCTAAAGAAAGGGAAAAGTTAAGCCCTGCTGTTCGTGTTGTGGGTATAGATTGAGAAAAAGAGAAAGTCAAATGAAGCAAAAGTTGTACAATTGACTAAGGCAGCAACACATCATAGGGAAATAACATTTGGGATCAGAAAACTTTTGGAGCTCAGTTCATGGATCTGATGAAGAGACCAGTCTGGTCTATCACATAGTATTGTGTTATCAGGAAAAGAAGATTCAGAAATACTTTATCATTTCTCCTTTTAACATTTAGAAAATAGCTAATTGATATAGGTAGAATATTCTTATGCCTAGCATGAGTTATATTATTATTTAATACAATGTGTCCTATTATTCTATTGAAAGCCTAGTATGTTTTCCTATGATTATGCTTGTTTGTGCTTATATGCTTGTAAAGGTGGAGATGTTGAACACACTCTCTGAAAACTTCTTATGTATTGTCTTGTGTCACCAATATAATTGTGTGTTATCCTCATATAGGCAGCAGTTTTCTTGTGTTCATGGTGGACAAGGTTAACTATAGGGCCATCCCATAGTTTGGGGAGGAGTAAGTGGGCATTAGGAGATAGTTCAAGTTCAGCTTCAGGACTGCCAGCAATGCTACTGCCGCAGCACTGCCACCCTCATCGTCACAATCCCCAGAGACTGCCTTTGCTTGCTGAGGAGCAGACAATAGACCTAGGGTCCAGGACCTAGTACCCTTCTCTACCACTTGGAAGGTCAGTGAGCTTCCACACCAGACTTTTTGGAGCAGGACATGGTGGGGGAACATGAAGTGGCTGTAGCCTTTGCCAAAAGTTGGCTGATGGGCCTGAAAAGGGCTGATTTTGAAGAACAATGTTGACGTAGCAAGGGGTTTTGCGTTCCTAGAGGAGCTGTATACTGGGAACCTAGTCTACATAAGCTGAAGGGTCATTAGGAAAAAGTAGAACGATCTCTGACAGCTTACTCCCTTCAACATTTGGGTGAGATCGATCTATATTGTTTTCTGATTGAAATAAGTATATCTCTTACCCTTTATTTGGTCTTTTGATTGTGTTAGTACCCTTCTTTGTGTTTAAACTAAATTTGCATTTGTATTGATTTATTTGCTGTTTCGAGTGGTTATAACTAGAGTTGAGCGACTTTTGGTTTTTTTATGGTCGAGTTTCGTTTCGTGAAACCCGACTTTTCCAAAATTCGGGTCGAGCAAGATCGGCCGATTATAGGGAAAAGTCGGGGTCGTCCCGAAACATGAAACCTAATGTAAGTCAATGGGGTATAAAAGTCGGCAGTGAGAGGAGGACAGGAAACACACCTACAGTGCTCATTTGAATGCCAAAAGCATCAATTCTTCTTACTTAAGCTGGTCAACCTTAATTAACTTCATAATACAAGTTACGCACTGAAAAATGGGGGTTATTTGGCTAAAGTTGTGGGGGGGTAGGGCTGGCTCCAGGTTTTCATGTGCCCTGGGCGAGAGAGCGCCCCTTTAACACATACCACAACTCATCATGCTCCGATACGGCAGAGAAATAGCGGTATAGTACAATGAAAAATACTTCACTTTTTACATCTCATGACGAGGCCCATCTATTTCTCCATACAGAATCATTGGTCCCATATAATGTTTGAAACAGTATATGATGAGCTCCACATAATGCTACAGTATATGTTGGTCCCCATGGATGAAGCTCCACTCTCTTATGGGCCCAAATAATGCTCCAAACATAATGGGCCCCATTTCTAATGCTCTAGTGTATAATGGGCCCTGTAAATGCTGCTCCAGTGTCTGATGTCCACCTTTGGAATGTTCCAGTGTATGGTGGGCCCCATCTATCATTCTCCAGAGTATAGTGCTCCCCAAAAATTGCTGTCCCAACATTGAAAACAATCAAATAAGTCTCCTCGCTAGGGAATCCCTGTACTAGTCTGGACTCCTTGTCGTCCCCATCTTCCATCTCACTGCACAGTATTTCAACCTTGCAAGTGCTGTGATCCTGAGCAAGCAGGGGGGGCCCACTCGTTGGCGACGGCACTGGCACAGGGCCCCTGATAGTACGGTGGTGTGTCTGATGGCGGGTGGGCCGAACCTGCACTTTCATCTGCAGCTTCCTTTTTGTCACCGTGTAAGATGGAACTGTATATGGGAAGGGTAACCTGAGTTTCATCAGGGTCAGATTCAGGCCGGGTAGCGTGCGAGGGGAATGTAGTGGTCTGGGTCAATGTACCAGCAGATTCATCGAGCAGTGGCTGGGCATCAGTGCACTTGTGTCGCCCCCAGGAGTACGGTCGCCACAGTGGCATTACCTTCCTCCTAGGGAGTGTGATGTCATGCTTGGGAGCAACGAAGGATCTCTCTAGCAGGTTAACTGATTGGGTGGCGTTATTCCCACGAGTCATGACCCTCCAAACAGCGTTCATGAAGGCAAAGTGTTTGTTTTACGTGTGCAGTATGGTTGCAAAGCTGAGCCTTAAAGGAATGTCCAGAAGGGCACCACCAGGAGTGGAGCCTACGGCGTAATTTGCCTCAACACGGGCAACCTCAACCATGCCAGCTACAGAACAGATGCACACATTGCCAGCTTAATTCCGTTAACGAACGAGACTCCGTCATGCCCCGCGGTCCGAGTCCGGCTTACTAGAGGGACACGTGAGGCTCTGGCACATGAGATTGGCCAATAACTGGTGTGTCATGCCCTTACATGTCCGTGGCTGCATGTGCGCTACACTGAAAAGGCCAGCGTTTGTCGCTTACAGGTGCAGATAACCCGCTGAACAACGTTAGTGATGGGGATCACTGATTACAATTATTACTCGCGAACGATGATTTCCCAGTAAGTGCAGGTCAACCGCAGTTCCGGAATTAGGCCTAACCGTCATTCCTGAAAAAAATGAAAAACTTACGTGTGCAAACCACAGGTGCTTTAGCTTGCTTAACAGCTCGCCAGCCGTTCTCACGCCCAGTATGGGTTACAAGTGATTGCACAAAGGTGAGAAAGGGTACCGTATCCCCGGATAACATGTATGGATAGCGTACACATTCAAAAGATATGTCTATACATCAGGAGGCAGGCTCAGACGGTGTTAGGCCCAGTATGGCTTGCACGTGATTGCACAAAGGTGAGAAAGGGTACCGTATCCCCGGATAACATGTATGGATAGCGTACACATTCAAAAGATATGTCTATACATCAGGAGGCAGGCTCAGACGGTGTAAGGCCCAGTATGGCTTGCAAGTGATTGCACAAAGGTGAGAAAGGGTACCGCATCCCCGGATAACATGTATGGATAGCGTACACATTCAAAAGATATGTCTATACATCAGGAGGCAGGCTCAGACGGTGTCAGGCCCAGTATGGCTTGCAAGTGATTGCACAAATGTGAGAAAGAGTACCGTATCCCCGGATAACATGTATGGATAGCGTACACATTCCAAAGATATGTCTATACATCAGGAGGCAGGCTCAGACGGTGTAAGGCCCAGTATGGCTTGCAAGTGATTGCACAAAGGTGAGAAAGGGTACCGTATCCCCGGATAACATGTATGGATAGCGTACACATTCAAAAGATATGTCTATACATCAGGAGGCAGGCTCAGACGGTGTCAGGCACAGTATGGCTTGCAAGTGATTGCACAAAGGTGAGAAAGGGTACCGTATCCCCGGATAATATGTATGGATAGCGTACACATTCAAAAGATATGTCTATACATCAGGAGGCAGGCTCAGATGGTGTCAGGCACAGTATGGATTTGACGGCCCAGACTACACAGCGGAGGAGCAGGGAGAGGTAAAGATTGCAAATGCTGGGGCCCTGCCCAAGCAAGGGGGGCCCACTCGTGGGCGTCGGTACTGGCACTGGGCCCCTCATAGTACGGCGGTGTGTCTGACGGCGGGTGTGCACCACCACAGTCAGAGACACTTGACTGCACTATGAGGGACCCTGTGCCAGTGCCCGCGCCCAAGAGTCGGCCTACCCACCTGTCCAGGGCAACGGCACTCGCACGGTGTCGTGCGCTAGGTGGTGACCCCGGCCATGGGGGGGAGGCAGCACAGTTAGGGAGTTTTAGAAAGTGGCATATGTTGATGTTGGACATTCAGCTGATGCAAAAGGCGAAATAGGTCAAGTCCCAGGAAGAGGTGGACCAAAGCAAGCCATTTTTCTGTCACCCTATGTGTCATCAGGGGAAGGTGGGACAAAATCCTTGGAAACCCATGCATGGTTCATTTTAATGAAGGTTAGATCATCCACATTTTGGGTTGACAGACGGGTCCATTTTTCTGTCAGGATTGATCCAGCTGCACTGAAGACTCTTTCGGATAGCACACTTGCAGCTGGGCAAGCGAGCTCCTGTAAGGCATATTGTGCCAATTCAGGCCAGGTGTCCAGTTTAGCAGCCCAATAGTCAAAGGGGAATGACCTGTGTGGGAGAACATCGATATGGGAGGAAAAGTAGTTTGTAACCATAGTTGACAACTGCTGTCTCCTGTCACTTTCCATCGATGTTGTATTACCAGTTGTGTGAGCGGTACTTGAAAAATCAGTCCACAACATTGCCATGAAACCCCTGTCTCCAACGCCACTTCTGCTGTGTGCACCATGAACACCTCTTCAAAGCTGCCCCCGGCCCGTACGACTCGTGTGAGAACCATCACCGCTGCTGTGTGCTGAGAATGCCTCAAGCAACCGATTTACCAGAGTTGCTTGTTTATTAGCCAATATTAGGTCAAGGTTCTCCTGTAGCATGATGTTTTGCAATTTACCTTTATAGCGTGGATCCAGGATGCTGGCCAACCAGTAGTCGTCATCGTTCATCATTTTGGCAATGCGGGGGTCCCTTTTTAGGATCCGCAAGGCATAATCTGACATGTGGGCCAATGTTCCCGGTGTCAATGATGCACTGCGAGTGCTGGTTGGAGGAGCACTTTCTGGCAAATCCACATCCCTCCAGTCACGCAAAAACCCTGTACCAGACCTTGCCACGCCAACATTTTCACTTGCCCCACGAGATGCATCCTCCTCCCCTAAGTAATCATCCCCATCATCATCCTCCCCCTCCTCTTCTTCCTCCACCTCATCCAGGAGAGGTCCCTGAGCAGACAATGGCTGAATGTCATCAAGGATTCCCTCCTCCTCTTCCTCCTCGTCAACATTGGCTGCAGACGCCTGCTCCTTAAGGTGCGTCAAAGTTTGCATGAGCAGACGCATAAGTGGGATGCTCATGCTTAGGATGGCGTCGTCTGCGCTTACCAGCCGTGTGCATTCCTCAAAACACTGAAGGACTTTACAGAGGTCTTTCAGCTTCGACCACTGCACACCTGTCAACTCCATGTCTGCTCTCAAAGTGCCTGGCCGTGTATCCTCCCACAAATGCATTATGGCCAGCCTCTGCTCGCACAGCCGCTCCACCATGTGCAGGGTGGAGTTCCACCTTGTTGCAATGTCGATAATGAGGCGGTGGTTGGGAAGGTGGAGCAATCGCTGCAGCTTCTGCATACGAACGGAGTGTACAGGCGACCGGCGGATGTGCGCGCACAGTCTTCGCACCTTATGGAGCAGGGCTGTTAACTCCGGATAATTTTTGAGGAAGCACTGCACCACCAGGTTCAAGGTGTAAGCCAAGCAAGGTATGTGGCTGAGTTTTGAAAGGGCTATGGCTGCCACAAAATTACGGCCGTTATCACTAACTACCTTGTCTGCCTCAAGATGTACACTGCCCAGCCATGACTCAGTTTGTCGCTTCAAGTACTCGGCCAGCACCTCGGCGGTGTGTCTGTCGCCCAAACACATCATCTGCAACACAGCCTGCTGACGCTTTCCACTAGCTGCTCGATAGGGGGACACCTCGTGTGCAACAGTGGCAGCTGCAGATGGAGTGCTCGTACGACTGCGCTCTGTGGACGAGCTTTCGCTTCTGGAGGAGGAGGAGGAGGAGGAGGGTGGAACGCCTACAGCCAACTGTTTCCTATACCGTGGGCTAGGCAGCACTGTCCCACCACCGCTGTCCCCTGTGGACCCTGCATCCACCACATTAACCCAGTGCGCAGTGATGGACATGTAACGGCCCTGGCCATGCCGACTGGACCATGCATCAGTTGTGAGGTGCACCTTTCCACTCACTGACTGCTTGAGTGCATGGACAATGCAGTCTTTCACATGATGGTGGAGGGCTGGGATGGCTTTGCGAGAGAAGAAGTGGCGACTGGGTAGGTCGTAGCGTGGTACTGCATAGGCCATGAGTTCGCGGAAAGCTGCACTTTCCACCAACCGATAGGGCATCATCTCAAACGAGATTAGTTTGGCAATGTGGGCGTTCAAACCCAGTGTACGCGGATGAGAGACTGAGTACTTTCTTGACCTACTCATAGTGTCTGGGAGGATGAGCCGGACTTGAGAGCTGCATATGGTGGATGTAGCGGTGGACAGGGCGGACTGAGAGAGGGTTGATGATGGTGATGGAGTTGGTGTTCTTTCTGATGGCCTAGATTCAGTATTTCGTTGATATAACAGTGGGATTCCCTGACTGCTGTGGCCTTGCAACGACACCTCAACATTTGCTGCTGTGCTAACCGGTGAGCTTACAGTGGGGGAAACAATGTAGCGTTGCTGACTACCTTCTTTGTGATCAGTTGCACATGTGGCACTTGAGGTTTGGTGTTGTGTCCACGCTTGCAAGTGCATGCTGGTTAAATGTCTAAGCATGCAACTGGTATTCAAATTTTTCAGAATTTTCCCTCGGCTAAAGGTCTTTGCGCACTTCTTACAGATAACCTTGGCCTGATCATGAGGATTTTGTTCAAAAAAGTGCCACACTGCACTCTTCCTACTTTGGCAGACATTTTGCGGCCTAGCACGCTGTGATCTTTTGACCCTCTGGACAAGCTGTCCAGCAACTCTTTTGATTTTTGGAACCTGTCTTTGGAGTGCTCCGGGCCTGCCAGATAACAGCTGTTGCGATGTTGATGTCTGCTGTGGATGCTCCTCATCTGAGCTATTAGAAGCAGCACCCTCTTCCCCCAATGGATGCCAATCTGGGTCAACAACTGGGTCATCCATCACCTCCTCTTCAATGTCATGTGCACCTTCCTCTGTGTCACCGTGTATGGTGGTATAGTGTGCGGGAAGGGGCACCTGAGTCTCATCAGGGTCAGAATCTGGCTCTGTACACTGCGAGGACAATGTAGTGCTCTGAGTGAATGTACCAGCAGAATCATCTATCAGCGGCTGTGCATCAGTGCACTCCATGTCAGATTCATCTTGGCCTGGGTAATTCACCATTTCACTTGATAATCCAGGCATGGTATGTGAAAACAGCTCCATGGAGTAATCAGTAGTATGGCCTGCATCATCCTTCAATCTTGGTTGTGGTGAAGGACACAAGGAAAGGTGTGGTTCATGAACATGAGCCTCCAATGACGACTCAGTGCTTTTACTTTTTACAACTTCAGAAGAGGAGGCGATAGAGCTGGAGGCTGAGTCAGCAATGTAAGACAAAACTTTTTCCTGATGCTCTGGCGTTAAAAGCGGTTTGCCAACTCCTAGAAAACTAAGCCTTCGAAGCCTTATGGAGCCAGACGATGACGCAGGCTCAACACCTCCTGCATTCGGTCCTATTTTGCTTTTGCCACTACCATCAGATCCACCACCAACACCATCATTACCAGCTGCCAACCCCCGCCCAATTCCACGGCCTCTTCCACCAGCCTTCCTCATTTTTGGTAGAAATGTAGACAAAATGCTACAAACTATATAGTAATGTAAAACAAGGTACAAGGTGTCTATAGGACAGGGGAGATTTAGATTTTCTGCAGACACTTGTGGACACTGGACACTTGGATTGTGTGAGGCCCACTGAATATCACAGTGCTATGTCACAGGCTCGATGGCACAGGTGTGAAAAAAGTGACTACAGGATAAGGGAGATTTTGAATTTCTGCAGACACTTGTGGACACTGGACACTTGGATTGTGTGAGGCCCACTGAATATCACAGTGCTATGTCACAGGCTCGATGGCACAGGTGTGAAAAAAGTGACTACAGGATAAGGGAGATTTTGAATTTCTGCAGACACTTGTGGACACTGGACACTTGGATTGTGTGAGGCCCACTGAATATCACAGCGCTATGTCACAGGCTCGATGGCACAGGTGTGAAAAAAGTGACTACAGGATAAGGGAGATTTTGAATTTCTGGGAGATTTTGAATTTCTGCAGACACTTGTGGACACTTGGATTGTGTGAGGCCCACTGAATATCACAGCGCTATGTCACTCGCTAGATGGCACAGGTGTGAAAAAAGTGACTACAGGATAAGGGAGATTTTGAATTTCTGGGAGATTTTGAATTTCTGCAGACACTTGTGGACACTGGACACTTGGATTGTGTGAGGCCCACTGAATATCACATTGCTATGTCACAGGCTCGATTGCACAGGTGTGAAAAAAGTGACTACAGGATAAGGGAGATTTTGAATTTCTGCAGACACTTGTGGACACTGGACACTTGGATTGTGTGAGGCCCACTGAATATCACAGTGCTATGTCACAGGCTCGATGGCACAGGTGTGAAAAAAGTGACTACAGGATAAGGGAGATTTTGAATTTCTGGGAGATTTTGAATTTCTGCAGACACTTGTGGACACTGGACACTTGGATTGTGTGAGGCCCACTGAATATCACAGTGCTATATCACAGGCTCGATGGCACAGGTGTGAAAAAAGTGACTACAGGATAAGGGAGATTTTGAATTTCTGCAGACACTTGTGGACACTGGACACTTGGATTGTGTGAGGCCCACCGAATATCACAGTGCTATATCACAGGCTCGATGGCACAGGTGTGAAAAAAGTGACTACAGGATAAGGGAGATTTTGAATTTCTGCAGACACTTGTGGACACTGGACACTTGGATTGTGTGAGGCCCACTGAATATCACAGTGCTATATCACAGGCTCGATGGCACAGGTGTGAAAAAAGTGACTACAGGATAAGGGAGATTTTGAATTTCTGCAGACACTTGTGGACACTGGACACTTGGATTGTGTGAGGCCCACTGAATATCACAGTGCTATGTCACAGGCTCGATGGCACAGGTGTGAAAAAAGTGACTACAGGATAAGGGAGATTTTGAATTTCTGCAGACACTTGTGGACACTGGACACTTGGATTGTGTGAGGCCCACTGAATATCACAGTGCTATGTCACAGGCTCGATGGCACAGGTGTGAAAAAAGTGACTACAGGATAAGGGAGATTTTGAATTTCTGGGAGATTTTGAATTTCTGCAAACACTTGTGGACACTGGACACTTGGATTGTGTGAGGCCCACTGAATATCACAGCGCTATGTCACAGGCTCGATGGCACAGGTGTGAAAAAAGTGACTACAGGATAAGGGAGATTTTAAATTTCTGCAGACACTTGTGGACACTGGACACTTTTGGATTGTGTGAGGCCCACTGAATATCACAGCGCTATGTCACAGGCTCGATGGCACAGGTGTGAAAAAAGTGACTACAGGATAAGGGAGATTTTGAATTTCTGGGAGATTTTGAATTTCTGAAGACACTTGTGGACACTGGACACTTGGATTGTGTGAGGCCCACTGAATATCACAGCGCTATGTCACAGGCTCGATGGCACAGGTGTGAAAAAAGTGACTACAGGATAAGGGAGATTTTAAATTTCTGCAGACACTTGTGGACACTGGACACTTGGATTGTGTGAGGCCCACTGAATATCACAGCGCTATGTCACAGGCTCGATGGCACAGGTGTGAAAAAAGTGACTACAGGATAAGGGAGATTTTGAATTTCTGGGAGATTTTGAATTTCTGCAGACACTTGTGGACACTGGACACTTGGATTGTGTGAGGCCCACTGAATATCACAGCGCTATGTCACAGGCTCGATGGCACAGGTGTGAAAAAAGTGACTACAGGATAAGGGAGATTTTGAATTTCTGCAGACACTTGTGGACACTGGACACTTTTGGATTGTGTGAGGCCCAATGAATATCAGAGCGCTATGTCACAGGCTCGATGCAGCAGGTGTGAAAAAAGTGACTACAGGATAAGGGAGATTTTGAATTTCTGCAGACACTGGACACTTTTGGATTGTGTGAGGCCCAATGAATATCAGAGCGCTATGTCACAGGCTCGATGCAGCAGGTGTGAAAAAAGTGACTACAGGATAAGGGAGATTTTGAATTTCTGCAGACACTTGTGGACACTGGACACTTTTGGATTGTGTGAGGCCCACTGAATATCAGAGCGCTATGTCACAGGCTCGATGGCATAGGTGTGAAAAAAGTGAATTGTAGAATTGGGCAGAATAGGAATCTCCCTAGAGTGTAGGTCTGTAAGAACGGAACAAGTCCTCCACTTATCCTTCCACAGTGACACACAGATAGCTTCACTGTGGCTGTGATAACAGCCGTTACACGGTACTGTGTGAGGAGTGTACACCGCTGTATGGTGTGAATAAATGCACGCTCAGTACCTTAGCAGGACAAAAAAAAAATTGGGATTGCTTTTAAAAAAGCAGTTTGCAGAGCAGTTGGGAAACAGCAATGCAGCTGTCAGGAAGCCTTAGAAGGCAGCCTAACAACCAACACCGCTGATCCACCACAATATAGCCTCCCCTTGCACTGCACACACAGTGACTGGTGTGTTGCACAGGCAAAATCGCTAGCAGCAGAAGCAGTTTTTTTGTCTTCTTCCCTGCCTAACGCTCTCCCTACAGAATCAGCAACCTCTCCCTATGCTAAGATCGGCAGAAGTAAGATGGCGGTCGGCGTGCACGCCCTTTTATAACCCCTGTGACGCCCACCAAAGCAAGCCAATCACTTGCATGCCCTTCTGAAAGATGGTGGCGACCCCTGCCTATGTCATCACGTTGCCCACAGTGTCCGTGGATCCTGATTGGCTGAAAAAGAGCGCTAAACAAACTTTTGAAACGCGACTTTGGCGCGTAAGTCGCCGACCTCGTGGCCGACCTCATCCTAGGGTTGGGTTTCGTTTCATGAAACCCGACTTTGCCAAAAGTCGGCGACTTTTGAAATTGTTCAACCCGTTTCGCTCAACTCTAGTTATAACCCCTAACAGCTTTAAGATCAATATTGAATTGTATCCAGTCTGTTTGACATGTAGAACTGGGATAATTTGTATATATTTCCTTGAAAAGTGAAAAAGTGAAACTTTTCTTGAACAACTTGGCAGCACATTCTTGCCAGTTACAACATCAACAGCAAGTTCCATGCAGTTCTCATTTTGTTCTTTCCCTGTACTCAGTTCCATGTCCTATAGTACATTATGAGGTAATAGCACCTTAGGCAGTGCCCCAGCGATCTGCCTGTTCAGACTTCCTGTGCTTGGGGATTCTCTGGCCCATTTTGCCTTGGTCTCGAGAGTATTGGCCCATGCAACTATCTGCCACATGTTGAACAATCTGCACCCTGTACTTTCCCGGACCGCTTCCTTTCTCCAGCTATTAACTGCTGCAATCCTGCTGCTTGACAACATACTTCTGTCCTATAGACTCTGAGTGGCTAAGCTTCCCTTCTTCTTAAACATTGCGTGACTGCTGTGGTGCCCATGTGGACTATTTGGGTGCCTGGGCCCTTCTGACCACCTAAAGGAACATTCCTAGCTTACCACACAGCAACCCCTCCTATTGTTAAATCCTTTCCTATCCTATTCACTAGCTGAAAGCTCTGTACACTATAATGTCCCCATCTAGTGACCAATCTAGTAACTACACTTACCCTATACACTATACTGTACATAGCAGCATTACAACAGTATAACATTATACATATATACATTTAGCAAGACACAGTAATACACATAACAGTGTAGCAGTACCATTGTATAGACATGGTAATACACTTAATCGTGTAGCAGTACCATAATGTATTAACAAATATACATACACTGATAATATACTGCACCGGGACGAAAGAGAAAGGAAAGGGAATTACCGGAATATATCATAACCCCTACAACTACACGGGAGGAACTTGTTAATGCTCTCAAGGCAGCTGGGACAACAGCCACAAAGAAAACTATTGGTAACACATTATGCTGTAAAGGTTTAAAATCCTGCAGTGCCCACAAGGTCCCCATGCTTAAGAAGGCACATGTGCAGACCTGTTTGAAGTTTGCCAATGAACACCTGGATGATTCTGTGAGTGATTGGGAGAAGGTTATGTGGTCAAATGAGGCAAAAATTGAGCTTTTGGCATTAACTAAACTCGCCATGTTTGGAGGAAGAGAAATGCTGCCTATGACCCAAAGAACACCATTCCCACGATCAAGCATGGAGGTCGAAACATTATGTTTTGGGGGTGTTTCTCTGCTAAGGGCACAGGACTACTTCACCACATCAATGGGAGAATGGATGGATCCATGTTCCGTAAAATCCTAAGTGACAACCTCCTTCCCTCTGCCGGGAAAAATGGGTCATGGCTGAGTCTTCCAGCAACACAATGACCCAAAACATAACCAAGGCAACAAAAGAGTGGCTCAGAAAGAAGTACATTAAGGTCATGGAGTGCCTAGCCAGTCTCCAGACCTTAATCCCATAGAAAACTTATGGAGGGAGATGTAGCTCCAAGTTGGCAAGCGACTACCTCAAAACCTTAATGATTTAGAGATGATCTGCAAAGAGGAGTGGACCAAAATTCCTCCTGACATGTGCGCAAACCTCATCATCAACTAGAAAAAAAAGTCTGACTGCTGTGCTTGCCAACAAGGGTTTTGCCACCAAGTATTGTCTTCTCAGAGGGATCAAATACTTATTTCTCACTGCAAAATACAATACATTTTTATAATTTATACAATGTGATTTTCTGGATTTTATTTTTGATATTCTATCTCTCAATGATAAAATTAACCTACCATTAAAACTATAGACTGTTGATGTCTTTGTCAGTGGTCAAACTTAAAAAATCAGCAAGGGATCTAATAAATATTTCCTTTACTCTCTCTCTCTATATGTGTGTGTGTGTGTGTGTGTGTGTGTGTGTGTGTGTGTGTGTGTGTGTGTGTGTGTGTGTGTGTGTGTGTGTGTGTGTGTGTGTGTGTGTGTGTGTGAAAAAAGGAAAAAGCAGCACAAAAATTGAACAAACAATGCAGGTGCAAGCCTTCCAGGCATATACCAAACCTCAAAAATAGTCCTCAAGATGAAAGCAGCACACCAAAAGAAATCCAGTCAAAGCGCTATTTATTAGCCCATCTGGCTAGTTGCCCATACAGCAACGCTTCGGTCCTGGGAGTTGTGGACCTTTCTCAAACCTTTTGGTGTGCTGCTTTCATCTTGAGGAATATATATATATATATATATATATATATACATATACAGGGTGGTCCAAAAGTAGGTGGACAGAAGATAATAACAGGGAGGCGGCTTCCTCAGTGCCTGTTGAGAGCAGGCACTGAGAAAGCCTGCAGCAGTGCCTGTCAGATCGCTGATCTGACACTATACAGTGATGTCCCACAGTGGGACAAAATAGTTAAGTAAAAAATAAACGTGTAAAAATAATTTAAAAAACATTACTAAATACAGTAAATTAAAAAAAAAATATTCCCTAATAAATTCATTTTTTTGTAAATAAAAAAAACAATAAAAGTACACATATTTAGTATCACCACGTCCGTAACGACCCGCCCTATAAAACTGTCCCAGTAATTAGCCCCTTTAGTGAACCCCTTCAAAAAAAACAAGCAAAGCAAAAACCAATGCTTTATCATACCGCAGAACAAAAAGTGCAAAAACCCGCAATCAAAAAGACGCATATAAATAACCATGGTACCGCTGAAAACGTCATCTTGTCCCGCGAAAAACAAGCTGCGATACAGCGCCATCAGCGAAAAAAATAAAAAAGTTATAGCTCACAGAATAAAGTACTGTAAAAATAATTATTTTTTATATAAAATTGTTTTATTGTATAAAAGCGACAAAACATAAAAAAAATGACATAAATGAGGTATCGCTCTAATCGTACTGACCCGAAGAATAAAACCGCTTTATCAATTTTACTGCACGTGGAACGGTATAAACATCCCCCCAAAAGAAATTCTGGTTTTTGTTCATTCTGTGTCCCAAAAATCGGAATAAAAAGTGATAAAAAATGTAACGTGCCCGAAAATGGTACCGATAAAAACGTCAACTCGTCCCACAAAAAATAAGACCTCACATGACTCGGTGGGTCAAAATATGGAAAAATTATAGCTTTCAAAATGTGGTGATGCAAAAACTACACATACTGTCCACCTACTTTTGGACCACCCTGTATATATATATATATATATATATATATATATATATATATGTGTGTGTGTGTGTTTTGACAAATATTTCCCCTGAAAACAATGTGTGAATGAAAGAGAATTGCTGTATGTAAAAGCTCATGTTAAAATCGCATTGCAATCAGATAGCAATTGCACTGCATTTGGATGTAAATCGGATGCTAGGTGTGAAGAATTGGATTGTACTCACATGACACTCACATTACACTTGTGCGACTCTCGGCATGGAGACTTGGACCGATTTTTCATATGTTTAGTGTGACTCTGGCCTAAATGAAGCAATCACACGTGCACACAACTAGGGACCCTTGTATAAGGGTTAAGTGTTGCCGAAATAGATCTCTACCAGGGAGAAACCTTACATGCTCAGATGGATCTTCCTGATATTGTGGATTAAGCTGCTCTTTCATCAATATTAGTCATACTGGAGCTTACATTCAGATACATGAAAAGGAAGGTATAGAGCATTTACTTGTTTTGTTATTACATTTTACTTTTTCTTCATTTCTAAATTAACAGATAAAAATGGATATAAGGGTAAAAAAATCCTGAAGGCTTAAGGAAAACAAAAGATTACAGATGAAATCATGTTAGATGTCAATCCTCTGCAACATGTCCACAGTGTTGTTTCTAGGTTGAAATTAGTTCATTTGGTGCTAAGCAGACCAGAAAGGGTTGATGGGACTTTTGCTTGTGAGAGTCGGAGTGACCTTGCATTGTGTTTTTGATAGGTTATAAAGCTAGATCAATAACTGGCATCAATAGAATCAGCACAGAGAAGAGCTCATCTAAGTCAATGCCTGCACACTTATCATTACAGCTTTACAGCCCTTAATTTGATTAGTGGAAGCTGATTTTGGAAATTGTGAAATAAAGTTTTTTGATTATACAGTAAATAAGCAAATAAAATGCCATACACATGGGAGATAAAATAGGATGATAGAAGAAAGAGCCATTGTGTTATAAGTTTAATATAGGGAGGGTCAAAATACTGTAATGTAAATAAGTTATATAGAGAAGACTGGATTAAAGACTCCATTGTAATATGCTGCTGCAGAGCAGTATAGCCCAACTCCACCAGCGGGTGCTGGTGAGGGAAGAGAGGTTGCGCACACAGCATAGCAACACTGAGCAGCAGCACAGGTGTCACAGGTAATGAAAGTGTGGTCAGACAAGCCGAATCAGAAACTGTCAGGAGCAGAAGTACCAAAGGTAACAGCAAAGCACGTAGTCTGGGACAAGCAAGAAGTCAGAGTCTACCAGGTGCATGGTAACCAAAACGTGACACGTAAGATGTAGTTGGGGTACAAGCCAGAGTCAAAGCCAGTCGGGGAGCGTGGCATTAGAGATGGAAAACAAGAAGCGGAGTCCAGAGATAAGGTCAAGTCATACACAAGTACAGGTAGTCAGAGGCAGAAGGATCACTAAGGTATACAGGTCAGCGGCTCTAGGCTGGAAGCTTGGACTATAGCTGACACTGGCCCGCAGGCTATAGAGGACTGAAATAGCCCAGCCAGCTCCAAAACGAGGCACCGCAGCCACCACCACTCCGCGCTATAGAATGGAGGAAGGAGGTTCAGGAGGTGAAACTTGATCCAGGCTATGAGATAAAGCATCAGCCTTCACATTCTAGGACCCTGATCTGAAAGTAATAGAAAACTGAAATTGGGGAAAAAAAGTGACCACCTTGCCTGTTTCGGAGTCAAATGTTTGGCAGACTCGATGTAAGGCGAAGCACTCTAGCTCCGAAACACGCGTCGGGGAGTGCTCTGCACTTTCACCGGGGACCGCCACTGTACGACCAATAGGTAATATTATTTCAACTATTGGCGCAGTCAGCATCTCTTAAGCCTCACTATTGTGAGGACAATATTTTCCAGCTTGTGGTTTTATAAAAATTAAGGACAATCATGTATTTATATTTCTTTATTTAGGAGGGTTTACTTATACCCCTTTTATGTTATTTACATAATTTTATCATAGCTTACTTCACAAATTGCTATTCTGCTGCACCTTATATTGGTCAACTTGCACTAATAATCTGTGTGTTTACTTTTTGTGATTTTTTAGTGGAATATTTTCCATTTATTTAATTATATATATGTATATATATTTTATATTCATATTCTAACAATTGTGCATCTTATGTATTTGTGACCATAATTTATATGCATTTATGGTGGTCCCTTCATTATATTGTATTTATATTTATGATATTTTTAATTGGTTTTATTTTTATCACTTCAATTTTTGGTGCGGGCACTTTTTTGCACATCACCAATTTTGCCATATACCTCAATAAAGGCATTTTATAGTATTTACTATTCCCCTGTTCTGTTTACTACTTTATTGGGCGTTCCGTGTCCAGTGTGTCTCTTACAAGTACATGTAGTCAAAGGCAGAAGGATCACTAAGGTATGCAGGTCAGTGGCTCTAGCTTGGAAGCTTGGACTATAGCTGACACAGGCCCGCAGGCTGTAGAGGACTGAAATTTCCCAGACAGCTCTGAAAGGAGGCAGAGGGGATTTAACCCCAGCATGACCAGTCCAGAGGGAAGATAGCAGAAAGCAAATTCTTGACTGGATCGTGACAACCATAAACATTAGATAAAAGTCAGCCAAACCCACTAATTTTTACAGGATTGGTCAACCTTCTATGGCAGCCTTCTGGCTTTTCCCTGACAGATGGTCTCGAGGGAGAGAAATAACCGACCATTGGAATTCATATGGTCGAAACTTTTCTTCAGCAGGGAGAAAGGCACCTACCAGCAAAATCTGGTAGAGGCTCTCTCATAGAGAACAAGAGAGGGCTTGATCAAGATAAACTGTATATGGGTGAGTTGGGATAAATAGCTGCCGAACAAACAATTGGCTATCCAATGTTTATCGGGCCTTTATTCTACAAAGGTCTGTGATACTGTACATAAGAGTCAGTGATAAGCGGTCATAGAGGAGCGCTTAGGAACCCAGGGGCAGACAAAAATGTCAGGTCTCCACCGCAGCTCCAGCCGAAAACCTCCAATGGAGGATAGGAGCAATGAGAAAATGGAAACGGTCTTAGGAGTGCAGGAAAGAGACTCAGACAAGAGATGGGGTTAAACCACAACGCGTTTTGACGGAGAATCCGTCTTCATCAGGTGGAACTTCCACCTGATGAAGACGGATTCTCCGTCGAAACGCGTTGTGGTTTAACCCCGTCTCTTGTCTGAGTCTCTTTCCTGCGCTCCTAAGACCATTTCCATTTTCTCATTGTGATACTGTACATGGCACTATCAATTGTTAATTGTGATTGGCGACAACACAGATGCTGGGAGCCTTAGCAGCCATAGCATTGCTTTACATCAGTTACATTGCATATTCTACCAGTCACCCCCTTCCATTTTAGCATCATAATGCACAATGTTATCTTGTGGCTTAGACCCATGATAAACATTATTTCTGAGATCTGATAAAATAAAGCAGCTACATTTGTTATTAAAATCACATAACTTACTAGGTTTATGGAGTTTTTTTCAAACCCAATTAGAGCAAAAAACTAATGCTTTTCTTGGTTTATGATGTTACCTTCATACTTCAGATACCAGCATTTATTTTTTTAGGAATAATATAAAATAAATGTCCTAGTTACCGGTAACCTGAAGCCACAGATCTGTGTGATCAGTATATCCTGTCTAAAAAACTGCAAAAAAATAGACTTCTGAAGCTGAAACTGTTAATCCTATCACAGAAGTCTGATTGTAAGGATTTAACAACGTCATGTTTTTGTGTTATGGTTAGATGCCCCCATTGACCGATCAGCTTCACCATCAATTATATCACACTTGCCGACTTATTATGGATTTACAGAGAGGATAGTGAAAGCCAGAAAATATTTCCCCATATTCAAACCCCTTTTTTAGGCCACACTTCCGACCCTTCTCCACCACACACAGGCTCCATGATTGTTTGTTTGGATGACAATGACAATGCTGCCTTCCAGGATGACACACAAGAAATCATCTGGAAGCATTGCTTTTTGTAAAGTTTCTATACCGTCTGGAATATTTTTAAACTCTTTTGGGAGTCCCGAAGATCTCATTTTTTAAAGCCTCCAAGAGAGTTGGCAAGTAAGAGTTAAAGAGCTTGTCCAGTCTAAAACTACAAGTCTGCAGACAAGCTATGTGACTGCAGACTTGTGAATCCTCACCTTGCGCACACTGTGAATTGTGAGGATTCACCGATAATGGCAGTCATGTGACCGCAAGTATGCAATATGTATACTCCTGGCCACGATCCAACTAAAAGGGTGTGTACTCGCTCAATGCAAGTGCATTGAGTGAAGAGCTAATTTACAAAAAACCCTTATAAAATATAACTTTTCTGAAGTATTTCAACAAAATATTCATTTACCCAAAAGAGAGGTGAAAGTGCAACTGCAGTAGTCCACTTGATACAACCTACTGTCCTATATTGAGTTGTTGCCTAGACACAGATAAATCATAGACTGTAAGAACACTGACAGAAGGCGACTTTGGTCCTATATGCAAAGCTTCAGCTAAATAAATGATGTGATTAATCGCCTAGGGAATGTCGAAACCATACACAATCTGCTACAGCTAGAGATAGATGATATATTGGAATCCTTTATTGCTGACAGTGTGTTTAACAAATAAAAGATGTGCGCTATAACTTCACCATTCACATCAAGCAGAGGAGAAGAAAGGGTGCATTAACCCTATGGTAGCATCCTAATGAGCAGGCCGTACAGGTACGGGCGTACCTGTTTGCGGAGGTTGGCACCCTAAGATTGCAAAAATTGTCACTCCTGCTCGTACAACGGCTCACCCTATACTCCTGCAACAGACCCTATAGTAGATGTAAAGTAGGAAAGAGAGGACCAGTTGGCCTGTATTAGCTCATATCAATCCTCTTGGCTGTCAGATAGGGTTTATAGGGTGATGTGGGGGAGTTATACACAACTAACAACAGGAGGGGATTAGGGATATATGTATCAAAATTGAAAAGACCGTCAAGGCAGATTATGAAACCTGATATACAGGAAAATAAAATGGTTTAACCCTGGCATTATATATATAGGACACAAAATTAACTGCTCATAGACGATTTAAGCATGAGTGCTTTAAATATCTCAGAGTACATGTAGATAAGTAACACGGCCTGCATAGGGCATATACACCCTTGTTATATATCTATTGTTAGCCTGCATTGAGTGAAGCCAGAAACAGACTAGTCGGAATATGCATATCGCATACTTGCGGTAATACGATGTGAGAATTCCCAAGTGTACAGTCATATAAACCCCAAAGCACAGCAGACTTGTGGTTTAAAATGGACAATTCCCTAAAAGGGAAACTGCAGACAAAATGGTTTTACCGTTTTTCAGGTGTGATTGTGTAAAATATGGCAATGATTGTTATTTACTTAGTGAAACTGGAAGACAAGCTTACACAGGGCTCTTGCTAATCACAAGGACGGAAGTAATGTCCGGGCCATACCTGATTCTAAACCAATAGATAGTAACTAAAGATGAGAAAATCAATTATAGGGAAAACAAATTCAAGAAATTCATAGACTCCGGTGAACAATCACCAATTGCTCCGCCATTTTAGACACTGCAGAAGATTGCATCAGTCAGAAAAGGATTATATGACCTTAGATGGACTTCCCCATAATGCCTTGCAGCTACCACAACACATACCATTTGGGAGAGAGTATCATAGTCTGTACAAAAGCAGAAGCAGGGAGTGCAGCAGCTATTTTGTTGTGAATCTGGATATTGAGAGGACATCACAGATCACAGCTTAGCAATAGAGAAAGATAGAAAAAGCCATACAACGCTGAAGAAACTTTAAATATAGTGTGTGGCAACAGAGAAGTGAAGAACAGGTAGTGATAAAAAGCTAATAGTGTTGTGTCATAACATGTTTTTTAGGCAATTGAGGGCTCTGCAGTACTTTCAATTTGCCACAGATCAATTTTTGACAATAATTTGGCGGATTTGAATTACAAAAAATTTGCTCATCTCTAGTAGGAAGCCACTCGGCATGAGCAACTAGAGCTCATAACTTAGGAAACACATCACACTAGGAGGAACTTTAGAACTTATTAGAATAACTTCTAGACCACACACAGGTTTTCATCAGCTTATCAAATCCAAATTTATTTTTGGCCCTTGACTCTGCTTTTACCCTTTGTGTGTCATCTGTTTTTCTTGTATGCTATGCTTTGTCCTAAAAACCATTTAGTAAAAAATAGTTAAATAGAAAAGTCCTGTCTGTAAAATGGATCAGAATATGATGACTTATGTAGATCATCATTTAGCAAAAAAGTGACACGTGAGTAATAGACCTATGAAAATTAGATGTCATAGTGTGCTGTCAGTGAAAAACACTGAGCACAAGGACTACTTAGGGTCCCGTTTCACATAATGATGCACAAGCGATCCTTACAATGATACGACCTGGTAGGGATCGCTGGTGCGTCGCTACATGGTCACTAGTAAGCTGCCAAACAGGCAGATCTCTTCCATGACGCACCAGCGATCCCGACAACAATACGACCTGGTAAGGTTCGCTGTTGCGATGTCACACAGCAGCTATTCTGAACGATTCCAGCCTGCGTCCCTGAGTTCTACGTCACCAACGAGGTCGCTCGTCGGCGTCAAACACAGCGATGCATGCTGGCCAGCGGGACGCCGACGATGAAAAAATGGCCCAGGACATTCGAGCACGATCAGCGATATCCTGCCAGGGGGGGCTGGTCGCCGCTATGTGTCACATGTAGCGAGATCGCTGGCGAGATCGCTGTTGCGTCACAAAATCAGTGAGGCATCAGCGATTTTGCTAGAGATCTCGCTATGTGAGACAGGGCCTTAACACTGACGTGCAATTATAACTTTACTGAGTAAATCTCCCTGGTATTTCTGAGGGTATGAATCATAGAATCATAGAATCATAGAATCGCAGAGTTGGAAGAGACCTCCTGGGCCATATGGTCCAACCCCCTGCTCAAAGCAGGATTCGCTAAATCATCCCAGTCAGATGTCTGTCCAGCCTCTGTTTGAAGACATCCATTGAAGGAGAACTCACCACTTCTCGTGGCAGCTTGTTCCACTCATTGATCACTCTAACTGTCAAAAAGTTTTTTCTAATATCTAATCTGTGTCTCCTCCCATTAAGTTTCATCCCATTGCTTCTAGTCTTTCCTTGTGCAAATGAGAATAAAGTTGATCCTTCTACAATGTGACAGCCCTTTAGGTATTTGTAGACAGCTATTAAGTCTCCTCTCAGTCTTCTCTTTTGCAAATTAAACATTCCCAAATCCTGCAACCTTTCCTCATAAGACAGGGTTTGCAGACCGGTCACCATTCTGGTCACTCTTTTCTGAACTTGCTCCAGTTTGTTGATGTCTTTTTTAAAATGTGGTGCCCAAAACTGGACACAATATTCCAGATGAGGTCTGACCAAAGAGGAGTAGAGGGAATAATGACTTCACGTGATCTAGACTGTATGCTTCTGTTAATACATCCTAGAATTGCATTTGCCTTTTTTGCTGCTACATCACACTGTTGACTCATATTCAGTCTGTGATCTATTAGTATACCCAAGTCTTTTTCACATGTGCTGTTGCTTAGCCCTATTCCTCCCATTCTGTATATGCTTTTTTCATTTTTATTGCCCAGATGTAGTACTTTGCATTTTTCCCTGTTAAAAACCATTCTGTTAGTTGCTGCCCACTTCTCCAGTTTATTGATATCTTTTTGAATCCTCTATGCTAGGGATAATGACAGATAGATAAAGTTACAAATGAACTATCAATACTTACTTTAAGTGCGGTAGTGCTATTATCAAGGTAATCCTCATGAGATAATAGTGACAGAGATGCTTGGTCAAACTGCAAATAAAAGATATTTTTATTTCAGTAAATGTACAAGTTGGAAGAAAACAATTGAACATATTATTTACAACTGTCAGTGGCAACAACAAGGAAAACAGAGAAGGACTACTTTCCTTTTCTTTTTTTTTCTCTTTAAATTTTGCACCTGAAGTCAAAGATCTGGATGCCCAGGATCTCCGCACGAGCGCCACTTTGAACTGTATTAGCATCAAGATGATACCAATTCCATTAGATCCTGTGGTAGAGCGGGTAGTCATGGGTTTCTTGCCCCACCACTGTACATTTTGTATGCTGCAGTTGCGCCAACAGTCACGGACACTATGTGCTGGGAAAAATAGGACTTTCTTGCTCTGAATAGGTGAGTACAAATTTTAATTTTTCTGTATTGCGGTAAAAAATGTGGAATTATTACTTTTTAAGGAGACACGAAAGGGGCATTAATACTTTCTCAAGAGGGCACTTGAATCTTTATTTTATGGGGACATGCAGATGGCTATAATTGTTTGCAGGGAGTACTGTTAGGGGAAAATAAGGGGGCATTATTAGTGGGTTTCATGATGCAATGCTTGCCTTACACCAAATGTTGGCAACCCACACTATACCACTGTGTGTTTATACAGGCAGTAATGGATACCATGTTGTGTGAGTGGAAGAAATAAGCTCCACAAAAATTAAAAAAAAATGAACTTGGACTTGAGTAATGGTTTTTATATTAATGCAACACGTTCTGATATGATTGGTTTAAATATCAAAGCAGAGTTTAACACAAAGGATGTATCTATACATGCCAGCTCAAGCTCAAGAAACTTTAGGAGTTTGTGGGTAGATTAAAACGTTTCACATAGTAAAATATGTGCCTTTGTTCATGAGTATACAACTGACAGATGGACCACAAGGAACTATACATTCTTCATGTTCCCATAGTTAAATATGTTTTCCATTGGCCTGATGTGACCTGAGCTGTAAACAGCAGATCTTAAGCAAGAGTTGACAGTCGTAGCAGCAGGTTGCCAAAAGCAAGAATATAATATATACGATAGAAAAGTAAAAATAAATTCAATAAATCTATCCAGTGCAGCCAATTCTTAACCATTTATGAATGTTTTTGCAGAGTTCCAGCTAGGGTGAAGTATTTTGGATAATATTCCCTGGAAAATACAGTTTATAAAAAAGATCTTCAGAATAAAGAAAACTGTTTGAACTTAGAGATAGGAGATAGACTTGTAACATAAAATAAGTCTCTATAAATTAATCTTTAAAAAAACTGTAACTTAAAGAAAATGAAATGATCTATATATGACTTTTCCTACATGAATTAAATTTGTACATCTAAATTCTTACCTTTATTATAAAGTTATTAGATAGTTTGTCATCTGTGGCCACATAGACACGCATGAAGACTGAAGTACTGTATTGACCTCGAAGTTCTGCTAGAGACTGGAGAAAGTTAAACTTCCTTTCCGACCACCTGCCTTCACTTCCGAGGTTGGATTCCAGCACCGGCCAGCGAAGCAATGATTGCTTTAATAGTTTTATTAGAGGCTTCATGTCAGCTACCTCTATTTCAGCTACAATGTACCAAAGACAAAAAGAACAAGTCAAATAATTAATCCAAAATTGACTGTCAACCACTTGTCAAACCCAACACTATCAGCAATACAATTGTGTACTAGTAGAGTTGAGCGAAACGGGTCAAAAAAATTCAAAAGTCGCCGACTTTTGGCAAAGTCGGGTTTCATGAAACGAAACCCGACCCTAGGATGAGGTCGGCCACGAGGTCAGCGACTTCTGCGCCAAAGTCGCGTTTCAAAAGTTTGTTTTGCGCTCTTTTTCAGCCAATCAGGATCCACGGACACTGTGGGCAACATGATGACCTAGGCACGGGTCACCACCATCTTTCAGAAGGGCATGCAAGTGATTGGCTTGCTTTGGTGGGCGTCACAGGGGGTATAAAAGGGCGTGCACGCCGACCGCCATCTTACTTCTGCCGATCTTAGTATAGGGAGAGGTTGCTGCTGATTCTGTAGGGAGAGCGTTAGGCAGGGAAGAAGACAAAAAAACTGCTTCTGCTGCTAGCGATTTGGCCTGCACAACACACAAGTCACTGTGTGTGCAGTGCAAGGGGAGGCTATATTGTGGTGTATCAGTGGTGTTGGTTGTTGGGCTGCCTTTGAAGGCTTCCTGACACGCTGGCATTGCTGTTTACCCACTGCTCCGCAAACTGCTTTTTTAAAAGCAATCCAATCTCCCTTATCCTCTAGTCATTTTTGTCACAGCTGTGCCATCGAGCCTGTCACATAGCGCTCAGATATCAGTGGGCCTCACACAATCCACAAGTGTCCAGTGTCCAAAAGTGTGCGCAGAGATTCAAAATCTCCATTAACCTCTCGTCACTTTGGTCACAGGCAGCTGTGCCATCGAGCCTGTCACACAGCGCTCAGATATCAGTGGGCCTCACACAATCCACAAGTGTCCAGTGTCCAAAAGTGTGCGCAGAGATTCAAAATCTCCATTATCCTCTCGTCACTTTGGTCACAGGCAGCTGTGCCATCGAGCCTGTCACATAGCGCTCAGATATCAGTGGGCCTCACACAATCCACAAGTGTCCAGTGTCCAAAAGTGTGCGCAGAGATTCAAAATCTCCATTAACCTCTCGTCACTTTGGTCACAGGCAGCTGTGCCATCGAGCCTGTCACACAGCGCTCAGATATCAGTGGGCCTCACACAATCCACAAGTGTCCAGTGTCCAAAAGTGTACGCAGAGATTCAAAATCTCCATTATCCTCTCGTCACTTTGGTCACAGGCAGCTGTGCCATCGAGCCTGTCACATAGCGCTCAGATATCAGTGGGCCTCACACAATCCACAAGTGTCCAGTGTCCAAAAGTGTGCGCAGAGATTCAAAATCTCCATTATCCTCTCGTCACTTTGGTCACAGGCAGCTGTGCCATCGAGCCTGTCACATAGCGCTCAGATATCAGTGGGCCTCACACAATTCACAAGTGTCCACTGTCCACAAGTGTGTGCAGAAATTCTAAATCTCCCCTGTCCTATAGACACCTTGTACCTTGTTTTACATTACTATATAGTTTGTTGGATTTTGTCTACATTTCTACCAAAAATGAGGAAGGCTGGTGGAAGAGGCCGTGGAATTGGGCGGGGGTTGGCAGCTGGTAATGATGGTGTTGGTGGTGGATCTGATGGTAGTGTCAAGAGCAAAATAGGACCGAATGCAGGAGGTGCTGACCCTGCATCATCGTCTGGCTACATAAGGCCTCGAACGCTTAGTTTTCTAGGAGTTGGCAAACCGCTTTTAAAGGCAGAGCATCAGGAAAAAGTTTTGTCTTACATTGCTGACTCAGCCTCCAGCTCTATCGCCTCCTCTTCTTCAGTTGTAAAAAGTAAAAGCACTGAGTCGTCATTGGAGGCTCATGTTCATGAACCACACCTTTCCTTGTGTCCTTCACCCCAACCAAGATTGAAGGATGACGCAGGCCATACTACTGATTACTCCATGGAGCTGTTTTCACATACCATGCCTGGATTATCAAGTGAAATGGTGAATTACCCAGGCCAAGATGAATCTGACATGGAGTGCACTGATGCACAGCCGCTGATGGATGATTCTGCTAGTACATTCACTCAGAGCACTACATTGTCCTCGCAGTGTACAGAGCCAGATTTTGACCCTGATGAGACTCAGGTGCCCCTTCCCGCACACTATACCACCATACACGGTGACACAGAGAAAGGTGCACATGACATAGAAGAGGAGGTGATGGATGACCCAGTTGTTGACCCAGATTGGCATCCATTGGGGGAAGAGGGTGCTGCTTCCAATAGCTCAGATGAGGAGCATCCACAGCAGACATCGACATCGCAACAGCTGTTATCTGGCAGGCCCGGAGCACTCCAAAGACAGGTTCCAAACATCAAAAGAGTTGCTGGACAGCTTGTCCAGAGGGTCAAAAGATCACAGCGTGCTAGGCCGCAAAATGTCTGCCAAAGTAGGAAGAGTGCAGTGTGGCACTTTTTTGAACAAAATCCTCATGATCAGGCCAAGGTTATCTGTAAGAAGTGCGCAAAGACCTTTCGCCGAGGGAAAAATCTGAAAAATTTGAATACCAGTTGCATGCTTAGACATTTAACCAGCATGCACTTGCAAGCGTGGACACAACACCAAACCTCAAGTGCCACATGTGCAACTGATCACAACGAAGGTAGTCAGCAACGCTACATTGTTTCCCCCACTGTAAGCCCACCGGTTAGCACAGCAGCAAATGTTGAGGTGTCGTTGCAAGACCACAGCAGTCAGGGAATCCCACTGTTATATCAACGAAAGACTGATTCTAGGCCATCAGAAAGAACACCAACTCCATCACCATCATCAACCCTCTCTCAGTCCGCCCTGTCCACCGCTACTTCCACCATATGCAGCTCTCAAGTCCAGCTCACCCTCCCAGACACTATGAGTAGGTCAAGAAAGTACTCAGTCTCTCATCCGCGTACACTGGGTTTGAACGCCCACATTGCCAAACTAATCTCGTTTGAGATGATGCCCTTTCGGTTGGTGGAAAGCACAGCTTTCCGTGAACTCATGGCCTATGCAGTACCACGCTATGACCTACCCAGTCGCCACTTCTTCTCTCGCAAAGCCATCCCAGCCCTCCACCATCATGTGAAAGACCGCATTGTCCATGCACTCAAGCAGTCAGTGAGCGGAAAGGTGCACCTCACAACTGATGCATGGTCCAGTCGGCATGGCCAGGGCCGTTACGTGTCCATCACTGCGCACTGGGTTAATGTGGTGGATGCAGGGTCCACAGGGGACAGCGGTGGTGGGACAGTGCTGCCTAGCCCACGGTATAGGAAACAGTTGGCTGTAGGCGTTCGACCCTCCTCCTCCTCCAGAAGCGAAAGCTCGTCCACAGAGCGCAGTCGTACGAGCACTCCATCTGCAGCTGCCACTGTTGCACACGATGTGTCCCCCTATCGAGCAGCTAGTGGAAAGCGTCAGCAGGCTGTGTTGCAGATGATGTGTTTGGGCGACAGACACACCGCCGAGGTGCTGGCCGAGTACCTGAAGCGACAAACTGAGTCACGGCTGGGCAGTGTACATCTTGAGGCAGGCAAGGTAGTTAGTGATAACGGCCGTAATTTTGTGGCAGCCATAGCCCTTTCAAAACTCAGCCACATACCTTGCTTGGCTCACACCTTGAACCTGGTGGTGCAGTGCTTCCTCAAAAATTATCCGGAGTTAACAGCCCTGCTCCAGAAGGTGCGAAGACTGTGCGCGCACATCCGCCGGTCGCCTATACACTCCGTTCGTATGCAGAAGCTGCAGCGATTGCTCCACCTTCCCAACCACCGCCTCATTATCGACATTGCAACAAGGTGGAACTCCACCCTGCACATGGTGGAGCGGCTGTGCGAGCAGAGGCAGGCCATAATGCATTTGTGGGAGGATACACGGCCAGGCACTTTGAGAGCAGGCATGGAGTTGACAGGCGTGCAGTGGTCGAAGCTGAAAGACATTTGTAAAGTCCTTCAGTGTTTTGAGGAATGCACACGGCTGGTAAGCGCAGACGATGCCATCCTAAGCATGAGCATCCCACTTATGCGTCTGCTCATGCAAACTTTGACGCACCTTAAGGAGCAGGCGTCTGCAGCCAATGTTGATGAGGAGGAAGAGGAGGAGGGAATCCTTGATGACATTCAGCCATTGTCTGCTCAGGGACCTCTCCTGGACGAGGTGGAGGAAGAAGAGGAGGAGGAGGAGGATGATGGGGATGATTACTTAGGGGAGGAGGATGCATCTCGTGGGGCAAGTGAAAATGTTGGTGTGGCAAGGTCTGGTACAGGGTTTATGCGTGACTGGAGGGATGTGGATTTGCCAGAAAGTGCTCCTCCACCCAGCACTCGCAGTGCATCATTGACACCGGGAACATTGGCCCACATGTCAGATTATGCCTTGCGGATCCTAAAAAGGGACCCCCGCATTGCCAAAATGATGAACGATGACGACTACTGGTTGGCCAGCATCCTGGATCCACGCTATAAAGGCAAATTACAAAACATCATGCCACAGGAGAACCTTGACCTAATATTGGCTAATAAACAAGCAACTCTGGTAAATCGGTTGCTTGAGGCATTCCCAGCACACAGCAGCGGTGATGGTTCTCACACGAGCCGTACGGGACAGGGGCAGCTTGGCAGAGGTGTTCGTGGTGCACACAGCAGAAGTGGCGTTGGAGACAGGGGTTTCATGACAATGTTGTGGACTGATTTTTCAAATACCGCTCACACAACTGGTAATACTGCATCGATGGAAAGTGACAGGAGACAGCAGTTGTCAACTATGGTTACAAACTACTTTTCCTCCCATATCGATGTTCTCCCACACAGGTCATTCCCCTTTGACTATTGGGCCGCTAAACTGGACACCTGGCATGAATTGGCCCAATATGCCTTACAGGAGCTCGCTTGCCCAGCTGCAAGTGTGCTATCGGAAAGAGTCTTCAGTGCAGCTGGATCAATCCTGACAGAAAAAAGGACCCGTCTGTCAACCCAAAATGTGGATGATCTAACCTTCATTAAAATGAACCACGCATGGGTTTCCAAGGATTTTGTCCCACCTTCCCCTGATGACACATAGGGTGACAGAAAAATGGCTTGCTTTGGTCCACCTCTTCCTGGTACTTCACCTATTTCGCCTTTTGCATCAGCTGAATGTCCAACATCAACATATGCCACTTTCTAAAACTCCCTAACTGTGCTGCCTCCCCCCCCATGGCCGGGGTCACCACCTACCGCACGACACCGTGCGAGTGCCGTTGCCCTGGACAGGTGGGTAGGCCGACTCTTGGGCGCGGGCACTGGCACAGGGTCCCTCATAGTGCAATCAAGTGTCTCTGACGGCGGTGGTGCACACCCGCCGTCAGACACACCGCTGTACTATGAGGGGCCCAGTGCCAGTACCGACGCCCACGAGTGGGCCCCCCTTGCTTGGGCAGGGCTCCAGCATTTGCAATCTTTACCTCTCCCTGCTCCTCCGCTGTGTAATCTGGGCCGTCAAATCCATACTGTGCCTGACACCGTCTGAGCCTGCCTCCTGAGACATATATTTTGAATGTGTACGCTATCCATACATGTTATCCGGGGATACGGTACCCTTTCTAACCTTTGTGCAATCACGTGCAATCCATACTGGGCCTAACACCGTCTGAGCCTGCCTCCTGAGACATATATTTTGAATGTGTACGCTATCCATACATGTTATCCGGGGATACGGTACCCTTTCTAACCTTTGTGCAATCACGTGCAATCCATACTGGGCCTAACACCGTCTGAGCCTGCCTCCTGAGACATATATTTTGAATGTGTACGCTATCCATACATGTTATCCAGGGATACGGTACCCTTTCTAACCTTTGTGTAATCACGTGCAATCCATACTGGGCCTAACACCGTCTGAGCCTGCCTCCTGAGACATATATTTTGAATGTGTACGCTATCCATACATGTTATCCGGGGATACGGTACCCTTTCTAACCTTTGTGCAATCACGTGCAATCCATACTGTGCCTGACACCGTCTGAGCCTGCCTCCTGAGACATATATTTTGAATGTGTACGCTATCCATACATGTTATCCAGGGATACGGTACCCTTTCTAACCTTTGTGCAATCAAGTGCAATCCATACTGGGCCTGACACCGTCTGAGCCTGCCTCCTGAGACATATATTTTGAATGTGTACGCTATCCATACATGTTATCCAGGGATACGGTACCCTTTCTAACCTTTGTGCAATCACGTGCAATCCATACTGGGCCTAACACCGTCTGAGCCTGCCTCCTGAGACATATATTTTGAATGTGTACGCTATCCATACATGTTATCCGGGGATACGGTACCCTTTCTAACCTTTGTGCAATCACGTGCAATCCATACTGTGCCTGACACCGTCTGAGCCTGCCTCCTGAGACATATATTTTGAATGTGTACGCTATCCATACATGTTATCCAGGGATACGGTACCCTTTCTAACCTTTGTGCAATCACGTGCAATCCATACTGGGCCTGACACCATCTGAGCCTGCCTCCTGAGACATATATTTTGAATGTGTACGCTATCCATACATGTTATCCAGGGATACGGTACCCTTTCTAACCTTTGTGCAATCACGTGCAATCCATACTGGGCGTGAGAACGGCTGGCGAGCTGTTAAGCAAGCTACAGCACCTGTCCAGACAAGTACAGGGATTCCCTAGCGAGGAGACTTATTTGATTGTTTTCAATGTTGGGACAGCAATTTTTGGGGAGCACTATACTCTGGAGAATGATAGATGGGGCCCACCATACACTGGAACATTCCAAAGGTGGACATCAGACACTGGAGCAGCATTTACAGGGCCCATTATACCCTAGAGCATTAGAAATGGGGCCCATTATGTTTGGATCATTATTTGGGCCCATAAGACAGTGGAGCTTCATCCATGGGGACCAACATATGCTGTAGCATTATGTGGAGCTCATCATATACTGTTTCAAACATTATATGGGACCAATGATTCTGTATGGAGAAATAGATGGGCCTCGTCATGAGATGTAAAAAGTGAGGTATTTTTCATTGTACTATACCGCTATTTATCTGGGCGCTCTTTTGCCCAGGGCACATGAAAACCTGCAGCCAGCCCTCCCCCCCCCCCACAACTTTAGCCAAATAACCCCCATTTTTCAGTGCGTAACTTGTATTATGAAGTTAATTAAGGTTGACAAGCTTAAGTAAGAAGAATTGATGCTTTTGGCATTCAAATGGGCACTGTAGGTGTGTTTCCTGTCCTCCTCTCACTGCCGACTTTTATTCCCCATTGACTTACATTGGGTTTCGTGTTTCGGGACGACCCCGACTTTTCCCTATAATCGGACGATCTTGCTCGACCCGACTTTTGGAAAAGTCGGGTTTCACGAAACGAAACGCGACCCTAAAAAACCAAAAGTCGCTCAACTCTATGTACTAGATTTTCAGTAGGATAGTGCATGAATATAGGACTTTCATTTGAAAATGTGTATTATAGTACTCTTTGCTGATAAGGCAGGTGCCAGATGAAGGAAGCAATGGGGACAGAGTTGGGTTATGTCAAGATCCTAAGTCAGGCTGTAAGCAATACCTAAGTGACTCACATGGCACGGATATATACTCTCTAAATCTACTGTCTTTTCTGTGACACCAATACCTACCAGACCGTCCAGTTTTACAGAGACGGAGGATCGATCGATTCTTTTGGTCACATACCTCTATCTCTCTGTCACATATCTCTATCACAATCACAAAAGTAAGTTGGTTTATTGGCAAAACATGTGTGCTTTAGTACATCAAAAATACACGCAATGTGAATTTTGCCAGTGCTATCTAAGAAGGAGAAAACTCAAATAACATACTGATTTACTTGTAATAATAGGCTTTTGGCCCAAGAGAGACATGCTAGATAAATATTAGGTTTAGAGGCCTCCAAAGAAAGGTACTTCTTGTCATGGCTGGTGGGCAAAGTAGATTTGTCCAAAGTGTGCATATTATGCCGTCTTAGCAGCTTGTACCTGTTCACACTTGCTTTATTCTGTTAGGGGTCTTGATCAGTTTTTTTTTTCAGTACCTCTAATATTCATTTCAGTTCTCAACAGAAAGCAGAATCCACAGGTCATTAATGTTATGCGATATCCTTCGGTCACTTACTTTCATTCATACAGGAATTGTAAAATGTCTTTGCCTTTTGTGCGGCCTCTGAATCCCTCCTTTTGCTGATAGGTTTCTCCAGAAGAGCTGGGGAATAAACAATAACAGTTTATCTACTAATCTCAAGAAGAATATCACTGTTTAGTTCTCTGTGAACACTGTGATGACAATAGTATAAGGTAGGGTTCCCCAACTCCAGTCCTCAAGGCCCACCAACAGGTCATGTTTTCAGGATTTCCTTAGTATTGCCCAAGTGATAATTGCATCACTTGTACAATACAAGGGAAATCCTGAAAACATGACCTGTTGGTGGGCCTTGAGGACTGGAGTTGGGGAACCATTGTATAAGGCATGACAAATTAGATGCACAACCATCAATACTTGTGTTAGTCATGAGAGGCGAGGTGCAAAGTGGAGTTGTACGTCACATGTAAGGCTTTGTCTTGCGTAAGAGTTCAATGTACTAAATAATTCAAACCCAAGATTATATGATATTGTAAATCTAAGCTGCTTAAAAAGTGTATAAAAATGTTTTCATGTATCAGTCCTCCAATGTAGCCATCAGTCTGTGTCCATAAAATCCCCCATGTCTGTTATACATGTGGGACACAGCCAGCCATTGCATGGCACGTTCAATTCCCCAGTGCTCATTCTCTTGGATGTTTACACCTACATCAAACTTTATGGATTTTATAGACTTGTCCTAAGGGAAGAGTCAGACGGACATATAACTCGTATGAGGATCGCAAGTTCGCTACACAATGCTCAGACTGGCCGTCAGGTCTCCCAACCAGAGCATGACAGCATGTATTTCTCTACCTCCTTTCCAAGCACTGTGTTACAATCCTCGTCCGAGTTATACAGCATTCTGACCCTTGTCTAACACAAACTGATGATAAGATCAGTGGACTGAAACAAGAATACAAAACTGCAGTTAAGGCCACATTCACACATTCAGTATTTGGTCAGTATCTGTAAGCCAAAACCAGGAGTGGGTGAAAAATTCAGAAGTAGTGATATGTTTCTATTCTGCTTTTCCTCTGATTGTTCCACTCCTGATTTTGGTTTACAAATACTGATGTAAAATACTGAACATGTGAATGAGGTCTTAGGTTGGTAGTAATTTAATACTATTGTATTATCATTGCTGAGTTGCCTTTTTTAGTTATGTCATCAGCATTAATTCAGTTTTGGCATGCCAATCTATATATATAAAGAAGGAGGATTTGCGGATAATCTGCTGGTATTCCATATAATAAATCCAAACCTAGACGGAAAGTACATGCGTTTTTTCTTTATTTAGTCAACGTGTTTCAAAGTACTACAGACTTCTTCATCAGGACAAGAAAAGCATCTGATGCGAAGAGATAAATGTGGCAAACATCTCACGGCACGGTACACTTTTATTATACATTCAAGGCATTGTTCACACTTGTTGGATAACATTTGGATTTCAGCACAAAGAATGTGCAAAAATCTGCGTAAATCTGACAACCCCTAGCACCCCCCCACCAATCAGCTGTTATTAGCATCATGGTGGCCCGCTGTAAAGAAATATGGAGCGGAACAACACAGCTTTATTCAATGTGTACTGTAGGGACCCTTATAAAAAATTGCAGAATAGCTGATAACAGCTGATATGTGAGGGTGCCAGATGTAGGAATCCCACCGATCTGATATTGATGACCTATCCAATGGATAAGTCCTGAGTATTAACATGGAAAATCTTTTTAAAAAAGCCAAAAATGATTGAGCTTTTTATTTTATAAGGATAAATAAAATATAAGGAATACATACACAGTGTTTCAGTCTCTTTAACCTCTATAGGAAAAGGGTTGTAATGATCATGGTCGCAGAGGTTGCGACTGCTACCGGGCAGGAGGGGGGCCTGCCAGCCCCAATGCTTATTTCAACTGGATGAGCATCTGAGGACGGACATTCAGCTGAAGTGTATTGAGGACAAAGACTCTCCAGATCCCTGCACTACAATACTTGTTGCTAGCCACCCACAGGCCTTCAGCTGACATCGGCATGCCAGACATTGTCATCTCATGGTAGTGATGTTATGAGTCACCATAGCATGCCAATGTTAGCTGCCATACTCTGATTGGCCAATGATGGGTATTGTAGTGCAGGGAGCAGCTGAATATGTGGCCAAAATGGACCCAGGATGGGGTAAATATATCAGGATGGGTACATATATATCATGAAGGAGGACATATATACCAGGATGGGATAGATCTATACCAAGAATGAGAACATACATACCAGGATGGGAATAGTATGGAAGACATATATACCAAAAATGGGGACATATACACCACGATGGGAGACATATATACCAGGAAAGGGCCAGGGATAGGGGACATATATACCAAAAAGGGCCCAGGATGGGGGACATACATACCAGAATGGGGGACATATATACCAGGATGGAGGAACAAATATACCAGAAAAGTGCTTAGGGGGCCAGGATTGGGGACATATATACCAGGAAGGGGGGCATATGCACGAGTATTGGGATATATATATACCAGGATGGGAGATATACTGTATATCCTAGGATAGGAAACATATATACCAGGATAGGGGAGATATATACAAAGAAGGGGGACATATATACCAGGAACGGGGAAATATATACCACGATGGGGGACATAAATAACAGAAAGGTGCCCATTATTGGGAACATATTTACCAAGAATGGGGACATATATACCAGGATGGTGGACAGATATACCAGGAAGATGCCCAATATTGAGTACATATATACCAGAACGGAGGATATATACCAGTATGGGAAACATATATGCCAAGAAGGGGGACATATATACCAGGAATGGGGACATGTCTACCAGGATGGGAACATAGATATCAGGATGGGCTTCATATATACCAGGATGGGGGACATATGAAACCAAGAAGGGGCCCAGGATGGGGGACATACATACCAAGAAGGGGGACATAAAAACCAGGAATGGGGACATGTATACCAGGATGGGGACATAGATATCAGGATGTGCATCAGATGTACCAGAATGGGGGACATATATACGAGGAAGGGGGACATATATACCAAGTAGGGGGACTTATATACCAAGAATAGGGACATATACACCAGGATGTGGGACATAAATAACAGGAAGGGCCCCAGGATGGGTGACATATATACCATGAAGGGGAACATATATACCAGTAAGGTGCCCAGGATGGAGGACATACAGTTATGGCCAAAAGTATTGACACCCCTGCAATTTTGTCAGATAATACTCAGTTTCTTCCTGAAAATTATTGCAAACACAAATTCTTTGTTATTATTATCTTCATTTAATTTGTCTTAAATGAAAAAACACAAAAAGAATTGTCCTAAAGCCAAATTGGATATAATTCCACACCAAACATAAAAAAGAGGGTGTACAAAAGTATTGGCACTGTTTGAAAAATCATGTCATGCTTCTCTAATTTGTGTAAATAACAGCACCTGTAACTTACCTGTGGCACCTAACAGGTGGTGGCAATAACTAAATCACACTTGCAGCCAGTTGACATGGATTAAAGTTGACTCAACCTCTGTCCTGTGTCCTTGTGTGTACCACATTGAGCATGGAGGATAGAAAGAAGACCAAAGAACGGTCTGAGGACTTGAGGAAGCATGAGCAATCTCAAGGCTACAAGTCCATCTCCAAAGACATGAATGTTCCTGTGTCTACCGTGCGCAGTGTCCTCAAGAAGTTTAAAGCCCATGGCACTGTGGCTAATCTATCTAGATGTGGACGGAAAAAAAAAATTGACAAGAGATTTCAACGCAAGATTGTGCTGATGTTGGATAAAGAACCTCGACTAACATCCAAACAAATTCAAGCTGCCCTGCAGTCCGAGGGTACAACAGTGTCAACCCGTACTATCCGTCGGCGTCTGAATGAAAAGGGACTGTATGGTAGGAGACCCAGGAAGACCACACTTCTTACCCCGAGACATAAAAAAGCCAGGCTGGAGTTTGCCAAAACTTACCTGAAAAAGCCTAAAACTTTTTGGAAGAATGTTCTCTGGTCAGATGAGACAAAAGTAGAGCTTTTTGGGCAAAGGCATCAACATAGAGTTTACAGGAGAAAAAAGGCATTCAAAGAAAGCAACACGGTCCCTATAGTCAAACATGGTGGAGGTTCCCTGATGTTTTGGGGTTGCTTTGCTGCCTCTGGCACTGGGCAGCTTGACCGTGTGCATGGCATTATGAAGTCTTTAGACTACCAACAAATTTTGCAGCATAATGTAGTGCCCAGTGTGAGAAAGCTGGGTCTCCCTCAGAGATCATGGGTCTTCCAGCAGGACAATGACCCAAAACACACTTCAAAAAGCACTAGAATATGGTTTGAGAGAAAGCAATGGAGACCTCTAAGGTGGCCAGCAATGAGTCCAGGACTGAATCCCATAGAACACTGTGGAGAGATCTAAAAATGGCAGTTTGGAGAAGGCACCCTTCTATTATCCAGGGACCTGGAGCAGTTTGCCAAAGAAGAATGGTCTAAAATTCCAGCAGAGCATTGTAAGAAACTCATTGATGGTTACCAGAAGCGGTTGGTCGCAGTTATTTTGGCTGAAGGTTGTGCAACCAAGTATTAGGAAGAGGGTGCCAATACTTTTGTCTGGACCATTTTTAGAGTTTTGTGTGAAATGATCAATGTTTTGCTTTTTGCTTCATTCTCTTTTGTGTTTTTTCATTTAAGACAAATTAAATGAAGATAATAATACCAAAGAATTTGTGATTGCAATCATTTTCAGGCACAAACTGAGTATTATCTGACAAAATTGCAGGGGTGTCAATACTTTTGGCCACAACTGTATATACCAGGAAGAGGTATATTAGTACACAATGGTGGCAATTACTACATAATGAAATAGGTGAGTGAACATGTATGTCTTTATTGGATTTAATACGCTACAAGGAACCATACATCTGACCAACATTTGGGCGGTGGCGGCAGGTCCATATTTTGCACTAGAGCCCATAACAGAATTTCAGCATTTTGTGTGACGGTATACCACATACGAATATAGAAACTTGGCACACACTATATATAATTTCCAGTGAAAAGGTAGTTTTTAATGTACAGTACATACAGTATAGACGTTTCGGTCACATTGACCTTCATCACAGTACTATGTATTGTGCTGCTGTCATTTGCATTATGCTCAAAAGAAGGAGAGCCAAAAAAGGTAAGTGGTCATCCCGGGAGTAGGGACAAAAGGCACAATTAAGCAGAGTCGGGCCGGTCAGCATATGGGGCAATGACACGGCATCCACGACTTCTGACCCGCGGTGGACGCCGTGTCATTGCTCCATATGCTGCACACTGACTGGACCGACTCTGCATTTTGTCCCTACTCCCGGGGGGGCCACTTACCTTTTTTGGCTCTCCTTCTTTTGAGCATAATGCAAATGACAGCAGTACAATACATAGTACTGTGATGAAGGTCAATGAAGGTCAATGTGACCGAAACGTCTATACTGTACGTACTGTACATTAAAAACTACCTTTTCACTGGAAATTATATATAGTGTGTGCCAAGTTTCTATATTCAATGATTACGGACTAGGATCCTACTTGCTGCACTACCACTTATAAAGCTGTGCTAAACGGTTTTTGTAAGGTATACTACATACATGTACTGTAATTATGCATACATTTGTCTATTGTATTTCTAATAACTTTGTACTGAATGTTCTTGAGCACTGAGTTTTATTTCATTGGCTATAGATATTGTTTCTGTTACAATGTTTTCTGCTCTGAAGCCCAGATACTGGACCTTGCAAACTCTGACTAATAATCATACAAGGTATTATTACCAAATTTAGATGAGCCAAGAAACGTACATAAGGGGAAATAGAACTAATATTGCCACTTTCTGAAACACCAGTATGCATCACATCATCAGAAAAAGTAGCTTATGATGAATCATCAGCAAAAGGTTAGCTATTTTACTTTATAGTGATGTTATTGCCTTTCGGCTGTGTTTGAACATATAATAGCGGTGGATTCAGCAGATATATGGTGCATGGTAATTCATGCATCATAAAACTATCAGTGAGGAAATGAAAAATGAAGTACAGACTTCAATACACATAGTGCAATACAAAGAAGCAAAAAGTTCTACTGAACATTGAAAAAAATCCTTAATAACAATTGCTAAACAAAAAACAGCAAATGTAGCACTGCATGAATGTCCAGTATTCAAGTACACTCATTCATATTGATGGGATATATTAGTAAGGCCTGTTTCACACTTCCGTTTTTTACCATCAGTCAAAATCCGCCGTTTTTGCAAAAAAAAAACGGATCCGCCATTTTTTTTGGCGGATCCGTTTTTTTCCCCATTGATTTGCATTACCGGCGGATCTTGACGGATGGCCATTCGTTGGATCCGTTTTTTTGCGGATCCGTCAATTTTTTTGCGTCCGCCGAGATGCCTGGACGGACCATGTAACGTTTTTTGTACTGCAGGATCCGCATTTTTATAGTGCGCACGCCCAGAGGAATGAAGTCAGGCGGAAATTTAACCCTGAAATCATCTGGCGGACAGAGAAAAATTCTCTCTCTCTCCCTCCTCCCCGGGCAGCATTTCCTTTAAAATTCTTCGTTCGGCGGATCCGCCAAAAAACGCGGTCCGGTGGCATCCGTTCACATCAGTTAACGACGGATCCGCTTTCTGCCATTTTGACAGATTTTAACTGACACAAAAAAACTGATGTGTGAAACAGGTCTAAGGATGTATCCAAAGGCTATAAAAGAGATGATAATAAGCAAACACTAACTGCATTATTGTGTTGATTTTAGTACAGCAATCAACGTTCAGAAAGCTCCACCATCCTATTTTTCCCATACAGACAGGGACATTCTTCTCCCTCTCTATATCAGTGATGTTATATGAATTAGCCATGGCAGAGAAGGGAGCTGGCTAAAAGAAGCACTCTCACCAAAATTTGTATTTTCTTAATATATTGCAGTAATTATATTATATTGCGATGTGTACTTACAATTTCTCATTTTGCCTTTCTACTCAGTTCTATTCTATTAGACCTATGACATCACATGATTAAAAACTGACCAGCTGAATCCTTCTAAGCTCTATGTAGAAACAGGAAGTCAATTTTCTGTGTATGACTCATTAGTCACTGCAGAAATACCTGGCAGGGGAAGGATGGAGCATCTGGGTCAGGAGATGAAGAGTGGAATGATAAAGGCAGGAAAGAGAGACTTCATGTTTCTACATATAGCAGAGAAAAGCAAATAATTAGCTGGGTAGGAAGGCAAAATGAGGAATTGTAAGTACACAGTGCTATATAATATGAAGATTGTAATAAATTAAGAGGAAAAAACTTTGATGGGAGAAGTGCGTCTTTAACTAATAATAAACTGAGTCAGGCAGCTAGCTTTGGGGCTACTCTGAAATTATGAAATCAGATACCAGTCCAGTGAAAGAATGTTAACATATGTTATACATTTATACTTGCAAAACAAGCAAAGAACTCTTTGCATAATGGACACCCAGTCATTGAGAGCTACAGTTGAAACTAGAAGTTTACATACACTATATAAAAATACATATATGCATGTTTGTCTCAATATCTGACATGAAATCAGAATAAACCTTTCCCGTTTTAGGTCAATTAGAATTACCATAATCATTAATAATTTCCAAATTCCAGAATAATGAGAGAAAATGTTTAAGACATTTTTATTACTGCAAAGTCAAAAGTTTACATACATTTCATTAGGATTTGGTACCATTGCTCTTAAACTGAATTACTTGGGTCAAGCGTTTGGGATATCCTTCCACAAACTTCTCACAATAGTTGGTCGGAATTTGGGCCCATTCTTCCTGACAAAACCGGTGTAACTGATCTAGGTTATGCTGTAATGTCTATTGTCTGTACAAATCCCCTCTGAAATGTAAAGTGCTGCGGAATATGTCGGCGCTATAAAAATAAAATTTATTATTATTATTATTATAGGTTAGTAGGTCACCTTGCTCTCACCTGCCTTTTCAGCTTTGACAAAAAATTTTCAATAGGATTGAGATCAGGGCTTTGTGATGGCCACTCCAAAACATTGACTTTTAAATCCTTAAGCCACTTTGTTACCATTTTGGCAGTATGCTTCAGATCATTATCCATTCTGATGACCCATTTCCGTCCAATCTGCATATGCACATGTCGACCAAAGCATGTTCATGTCTGGGACACAGAACCCGTCTCCTTCCTGAGCGGTATGATGGCTGGACATTCCCATCTTGTTTGTACAGATAAATGAGGCACCTTCAGGCATCTTGAAATTGTATCCAAGGATGAGCCAGACATGTGCAAGTCCACAATTCTCTTCCTGATATCCTGGCTGATTTCTTCAGACTTTCCCATGATTCTGACAATCCAAGAGAAAAGGGTCGCACTCAACGGGATAAGTGTGAATGTTTAATGACACAAGATTACATGTCACGTCGGGGATGTGATGACATGAGTGTCAAGGGCTGATTCTACACAAAGAAGCAGTGTGTTTCAGGTGTGCATTAAAATACATCCACTGGTGTCTCTTTAATTAACTCAGATGTTGCCAAAAAAACTATCAGAAGTTTCTAAACACATGACATCATCATATGGGTACTTCAACTCAAAAATATTTCACGCATCCGTTCATTCCTCACCCAAGAATCTGCAAAAACCCTAGTCCATGCCCTCATCATCTCTCGCCTTGACTACTGCAACCTCATGCTCTGTGGCCTCCCCTCAAACACTCTCGCACCCCTCCAATCTATTCTAAACTCTGCTGCCCGACTAATCCACCTGTCCCCCCGCTATTCCCCAGCTTCTCCCCTCTGTCAATCCCTTCACTGGCTCCCAATTGCCCAGAGACTCCATTACAAAACCCTAAACATGACATACAAAGCAATCCACAACCTGTCTCCTCCATACATCTGTGACCTCGTCTCCCGGTACTTTCCTGCACGCAACCTCCGATCCTCACAAGATCTCCTTCTTTACTCCCCTCTTATCTCCTCTTCCCACAATCGCATACAAGATTTCTCTCGCGCATCACCCCTACTCTGGAACTCTCTACCACAACATATCAGACTCTCACCTACCATCGAAACCTTCAAAAAGAGCCTGAAGACCCACCTCTTCCGACAAGCCTATAACCTGCAGTAACCACCGATCGACCAAACCGCTGCACGACCAGCTCTACCCTCGCCTACTGTATTATCACCCATCCCTTGAAGATTGTGAGCCCTCGCGGGCAGGGTCCTCTCTCCTCCTGTACCAGTTATGACTTGTATTGTTTAAGATTATTGTACTTGTTTTTATGTATACCCCTCCTCACATGTAAAGCGCCATGGAATAAATGGCGCTATAACAATAAATAATAATAATAATAATAATAATAATGGGTGGTCCAGAATTGATTAAAGACATAGTAATCTTAGTGTATGTAAACTTTTGACTTTACCGCAAGTAATAAAAACCATTCTTTCTCTCTCATTATTCTGGCATTTGGCAAATATTAATAATTATGGCAATCGTAATTGACCTAAAACATTAAAGGTTAATTCTTATTTCATGTCAGATATTAAGAAAAACATGCATATGTGTCTTTTTATATAGTGTATACAAAGTTCTAGTTTCAACTGTATATAAACATAGTGTCCAACTTAAAGAAAAGGGAGGCCACACCCTCATTTTCAAGGAGTGCAAAAACCTGAAACAAAAATCTAAAGAAATGAACTGGAATATAAGTTTATATAGCTCCCCATGGCTGGGTGTCCATTAGTCGGGGGTCTTGGTCCTGCTTGGTCCTTATTTACATTTACAACATTTGTCATTTGGTAAGGTTTTAATACCAGAGGTTAGGACTGTCCCGAATAGGGTCAGCTTGATGCGGTGGGATGGTTTTTATGTTTTTCTTAAATCAAAATTATGTTAACTAAGTACCATATGTTTTTTTCATGCACAATTGATATTTATTTATTTTTTTGCTGCAGGGTATTTGCTCATTTTGTTTTTATCTTCGGCTTTGTCTGTGCAGTGGCCAGTGTGAACGTGCGCCTATATGTCACATGCATAATAACTTATATACCAGTTCATCTCTTTAGGCTTTTGTTTCAGGTTTTTGCACAAATAAGGGCATGGCTTCCCTTCTCTTTGATCTGGACATTACATTTATATAGCTCCCCGTGGCTTTATAAACGTAATGTTTATATAGACGTGGTGAGATGGCTTTTACATTAAACCACCAGACTTTAGTTTTAGACTGCTTTCCTTTTTCCTTTTTTTGCTCTACTAAAAGAGTGTCTCCATCACTACACTTTCACTTAATCACTTTAAGGCCATTGCAGCACTTGAGCACTTAATCACTGTATTTTTCCTCTTTTTTATACGCCTGTAATGGGTTGTTTTACCCCTTAATTATATTTTATACCCAACATTGTCACTTATATTTATTATACAATCATTGATAAATGCAAATAATAACATTTTTTACACTATATTTGGGTTTTTTTCCACATGGACATGCATAGTCCATGACTTCACTTATGTGACTTCACTTATGTATGCGGTATTGCACTTTATTGAATGTTTTATGGTCATTTTACTTCACAGGGTTCACTTCAGTATTAAGATTAACACTCACTTTTAACTTTTTTCTTTTAGATCTCTTAATTGGATTATTAAAGGGTTGTCCACTACTAGGACAACTGCCCAACCCTCCGTTATTGGCTCACACTAGTACCACTTGTCATATTCTCTTTAAATCAAGGACGATATATCTAGAAAAATGTTTCCACACTCAGAAACGCCCCAGGAAGAAGAATCGGAGTGGAGGGACATTGAGCCTGATATATCCTCTATAGCAGTGACTTTACTACTAAAGGTACAGACATCTTATACATGACTATCGTTTAAGTTTTGCTAGGCTATTTGAGGATACATTAAGTATGTTAGCACATAGGCGCATACATACTGTGGATAGGGAGTTTTTCTTATCTATTGGCCATGCCATTGTTTCATATCCCTAGCCTTCACAGTCATGCCTCAGGTCTTATGTTCAACTTGTATCCAGGTCATGTATTTTATTGTCCTCAGTTTGAGGTAATCCCTGTTTTGTTACCTGTATATTTTTTTAATTCATTAATAAATTATATTTTTTAAAACATTACATCATAGTTCTCTTCAGTTTTCTGTGATCATACTCCTATCACAGTATTTGATATTTTCATTTCCTATAGAAGTGCTATGCTTTACAATGCATTGTTAGTAATTGGACATCATTAATGATTAATATTCATGCTTTGTCTGATAGCTCTGGTTATGATGACAGACATATTTGAAATTTTTTCATGTATTTATCCCTTTTATGTGCTTTTAACTCAGTAATAAAAAAAACCATACCTTTTATTTTAAGGTCCACGTTATACCTCAACCATGGATAGATACCATAGTTGGATTGGTCGTCAGGAATTGGATTACTTTCAATCCAGCCACCACAAGCAAACTGGAAAAAGTTGTCACACGGATCAACAGAAAGGTTCATTTTGTTTCGTATAGAAGCAGCTGAAAAAATAAGCGAAATGAAAATTAAATGTAACAATACAAAATGTAACATGATCTTACTTTATTCTACCAGCCCCATGTAAAGAAGTGGAGAATAATCATACACTGATTACATCTGATCTGCCTTAAATGCCCCCTACAATCACAGCACATTTGTGTGCGGCAATCCATTGCACGTTTGATTGCAAAGTCACATGCATGAGGTGTGAAATGAACAATGCAATAAAGAATTGCCATGTTACAAATGTGTAAATCTGCATTACCTATCAATCGTGTGCTAAAAATTACAGCAAGATATCAATGAGATTTGTTAAATTTAATCCACATAACTATTATTGAGGAGCAAACAGTCCCAATGTTTATCAGATACTAAACTGTATTCATCCTAATCCGTCACCAGCATATATGGTCCATAAACATTAACCAAATTATTACTTACTTTACAATATTATAAGGTATACAGTATACTAAAGGGGATTTCATCTTTTTACATCAGAAAATTGTCTTTAAGGTTAAGTTCCCTCAGGCTACTCCTGTGTGAGACATATTATGACAGCCTGCTCTGATCTCACTGCAGAGAGATTGCAAGATGAGCTCTCACCTCTGGGCAGCTAAGCTCTGCTGTGCTGCGGATGCGCCTACACATACTGTTGGGATATTATCTGACAGATGTTAGTCTCCCAGTACTTTCTAATCATGTAGGGGGTTGAGCCCCTGTCACACTAAGCGAGATCGCTAGCGAGATCGCTGCTGAGTCACAAGTTTTGTGACGCAACAACAATCTCGCCAGTGATCTCTGTTGTGAGTTCATTTTCCCCTTCACCGTCGATGTCTGATGAACTCCCTCTTCTGGTGAAGGAAGGTAGTGAGGCTGATTACCAAACACCTGATCTGGTAGTTGATGACTGGGTAACAGGAAATTCTGACTGGATATAAGGCAACCGACGCCCTTCTGAGTCGCTGGTGATTTCTCTGCTGGATTCTTGGAGACCAGTCTGATTCCTGCTTCCCAAAGATAAGTTTTTGCTCTGCTATTGAACTTATTAGTTTTGTTTTGTTTACCTTGTTTTTTGGAGTTCAGCCATCCCCAGTCGGGGGTGTGCTGAGTTCCATTTTTGTATCTGATCAGTTTGTCTCTTTGCTCTGTCTTCAGAATTTACCTGAGTGCTGATATAGTCTTTTTGAAGTCCTAGCGACTTCAGGGCCTATTTTTCCTATCAGACGGTTGGGACATTTTTTGGTAGGGTTTTTTACGGATTGCAGACAGCAGCTTTTCTATCCTGTCCTTTTTAGTTAGCTTGGGCCCCATCGTTTGCTCAACCTATCTTTCTATCTGTGTTAGTGTTTTCATCTTGCTTCACCGTCATTATTTGTTGGGGGCTGCCTATTGCTTTGGGGTCTGCTCTGGGGCAGTTTAGATTTCCCTTTTCTTTCTTTAGGCCTATTTAGTTCTCCGGCTGTGATCGAGGGGTCTAGGGCAACGTAGGAACCCCCCACGGCTACTGTTAGTTGTTGTGGATAGGATCAGGGGTCTGCAATCCGATAGCTACCAACCTCTCCGGTTTTCTGGACTTAGCTTGCATTTTTGTTTTTTTCCTCCTTCGGTGACTCATTCATAACAGATCTCGCTGTGTGTGACATGTATCAGCGACCGCCCCCCCCGGGTATCACTGATCGTGCTCTAATGTCCTGGGCCATATTTTGATCTTTGGTCTCCTGCTGGCCAGTACGCATTGCTGCGTGTGGCAGCGGAACACCATCAATCAGCGAGCTCCCAGTGCTGTAAGCAGACACTGAGAGCTGGTATCCAAGGTAAACAGCAGGTAACTAAGCAACGCGTGCGCTTGTTACCCGCGTCGTCACTGGTCCTGATCGCTGGTGATATCTGCCTGTTTGACAGCTCACCAGCGATCATGTAGCGACACACCAGCGATCCTGACCAGGTCATATCGTTGTCGGGATCGCTGGTGTGTCGTTTAGTGTAACAAGAGAAAACAAGGGCGGGGGCGCAGACATAGGGCTTCACCTGGTATAAATCAATTAAAATATAAAAGTACTCTGGAGTACTCACCCTTTATGGGTTGTGTTCAGACACAACCACTCTCAACGTTTGTTGCAGTCATATAGCTGCTGCAGAGCTCGTGCAGGTGGACAGCGTCCACTAGGTATCATAAGCTGAGGATCCAAGAAAAGCACTTCTGAGCATCCGCGCTGCTTTAGTGATAAGAATTCTTCAGAAATCCATATAAATCTTTCAAGTTCTTTATTATATGTACTACAGAAACTACGCGTTTCGAGGTGACAAACCGCACCTCTTCTTCAGGTTACAGTACAGAGTTGTCAACTTGAAAGATTTATATAGATTTCTGAAGAATTCTTATCACTAAAGCAGCGCGGATGCTCAGAAGTGCTTTTCTTGGATCCTCAACTTATGATCGTTTAGTGTAACGGCACCCTTAGACTAGGAGATCAAACTCAGGAGATCAGCTGAGATACCGGCTCTAAGCTATCGTGGGTGCATGTTCTTCTTTCTCCTGTGTTGCTGCCTGCTTACCATTGGTCAGCATCATCAAGAGAAAATGAAAATTAACCCATTATGTGCCAAATACTTTGATTGCCAATATCCCAGCAACGGCGAGGCGAAATGTAAAAAAAAATGTGTTATTCCGCTTTGCAGACACTCTTACAGTATACATGAAAAATGTTATAAAATATCTGCTTAGGAGCCTTTGAGGGACACTTTAAGGTTACTGAAATTTCCAGATGCTGGAACACATGGAGTCTGTGAACTAAGGTTACCTTGGGTGTGTATTTTACCATACTTGTTAATAATTTAATAAATGAATGAAAAAAAATGACCTGGGGCCCCCTATTTTTTAATAACCAGCTGAGGAAAAGCAGACAGCTTGGGGATGGTGTTATTATTCTGGGAAGGGGCCAATATCCATAAAGGTTCCCAGGCTATTAATATTAGCTCACAGCTGTCTGTTTAGCCTTTACTGGTCATTAAAAAGGAGGGATCAACCAAAACATGATGTGGGGTTCCCCTTATTTTTAATAAACAGCAAAGGCTAAACAGAGATCTGCAAGCTTATCTTAATTGACTGACAAGAGGCCATGTATATTGGCCCCCTCATAAATTAATAACACCAGCCTTCATCCACCCCAGAAATAGTGCATGATTTACACATAATACAGGGTACAGTAATGCTATCTCAAGTATTAATAGGTCTTGAAAGATTGCTTTAATTACTAATGGACCTTAAAAGACTACTTTAATCTTTTAAAATAAATTTTATATATATATATATATTCACATTTATACACATAGATAGATATACATATATATATGCACACAAATATACACTCACTGGCCACTTTATTAGGTACACCTGTCCAACTGTGTGTTAAGACTTAATTTCTAATCAGCCAATCACATGGCGGCAACTCAGTGCATTTAGGCATGTAGACATGGTCAAGACAATCTCCTGCAGTTCAAACCGAGCATCAGTATGGGGAAGAAAGGTGATTTGAGTGCCTTTGAACGTGGCATGATTGTTGGTGCCAGAAGGGCTGGTCTGAGAATTTCAGAAACTGCTGATCTACTGGGATTTTCACGCACAACCATCTCTAGGGTTTACAGAGAATGGTCCGAAAAAGAAAAAAAATCCAGTGAGCGGCAGTTCTGTGGCCGGAAATGCCATGTTGATGCCAGAGGTCAGAGGAGAATGGGCAGACTGGTTCGAGCTGATAGAAAGGCAACAGTGACTCAAATTGCCACCCGTTACAACCAAGGTAGGCAGAAGAGCATCTCTGAACGCACAGTGCGTCGAACTTTGAGGCAGATGGGCTACAGCAGCAGAAGACCACACTGGGTACCACTCCTCTCAGCTAAGAACAGGAAACTGAGACTACAATTTGCACAAGCTCATCGAAATTGGACAGTAGAAGATTGGAAAAACGTTGCCTGGTCTGATGAGTCTCGATTTCTGCTGCGACATTCGGATGGTAGGGTCAGAATTTGGCGTAAACAACATGAAAGCATGGATCCATCCTGCCTTGTATCAACGGTTCAGGCTGGTGGTGGTGGTGTCATGGTGTGGGGAATTTTTTCTGGGCACTCTTTGGGCCCCTTGGTACCAATTGAGCATCGTTGCAACGCCACAGCCTACCTGAGTATTGTTGCTGACCATGTCCATCCCTTTATGACCACAATGTACCCAACATCTGATGGCTACTTTCAGCAGGATAATGCGCCATGTCATAAAGCTCGAATCATCTCAGATTGGTTTCTTGAACATGACAATGAGTTTACTGTACTCAAATGGCCTCCTCAGTCACCAGATCTCAATCCAATAGAGCATCTTTGGGATGTGGTGGAACGGGAGATTCGCATCAGGGATGTGCAGCCGACAAATCTGCGCCAACTGTGTGATGCCATCATGTCAATATGGTCCAAAATCTCTGAGGAATGCTTCCAGCACCTTGTTGAATCTCTGCCACGAAGAATTGAGGCAGTTCTGAAGGCAAAAGGGGGTCCAACCCCTTACTAGCATGGTGTACCTAATAAAGTGGCCAGTGAGTGTATATATATATATATATATATACACTTTATATGTGTGTATACAGTTGTGTGAAAAAGTGTTGGCCCTCCTCATGATTTCCTATTATTTTGCATGTTTGTCACACTTAAATGTTTCTGATCACCAAACAAATGTAACTAGTAGACAAAGATAACACAAGTAAACAAAAAATGCAAATTTTAAATGTAGGTCTTTATTTAAGGTTAAGTTCCCTCAGGCTACTCCTGTGTGAGACATATTATGACAGCCTGCTCTGATCTCACTGAAGAGAGATTGCAAGATGAGCTCTCACCTCTGGGCAGCTAAGCTCTGCTGTGCTGCCGATGCGCCTACACATACTGTTGGGATATTATCTGACAGATGTTAGACTCCCAGTACTTTCTAATCATGTAGGGGGTTAAGCCTCCATCACACTAAGCGAGATCGCTAGCGAGATCGCTGCTGAGTCACAAGTTTTGTGACGCAACAACGATCTCGCCATCGATCTCGCTGTGTGTGACATGTATCAGCGACCGCCCCCCCCCGCCGGGTATCACTGATCATGCTCTAATGTCCTGGGCCATATTTTGATCGTTGGTCTCCTGCTGGCCAGCACGCATCGCTGCGTGTAGCAACGGAACACCATCGATCAGAGAGCTCCCAGTGCTGTAAGCAGACACTGAGAGCTGGTATCCAAGGTAAACAGCAGGTAACTAAGCAACGCGTGCGCTTGTTACCCGCGTCGTCGCTGATCCTGATCGCTGGTGATATCTGCCTGTTTGACAGCTCACCAGCGATCATGTAGCGACAAACCAGCGATCCTGACCAGGTCATATCGTTGTCGGGATCGCTGGTGTGTCGTTTAGTGTAACGGCACCCTTAGACTAGGAGATCAAACTCAGGAGATCAGCTGAGATACCGGCTCTAAGCTATTGTGGGTGCATGTTCTTCTTTCTCCTGTGTTGCTGCCTGCTTACCATTGGTCAGCATCATCAAGAGAAAATGAAAATTAACCCATTATGTGCCAAATACTTTGATTGCCAATATCCCAGCAACGGAGAGGCGAAATGTAAAAAAAAAATGTGTTATTCCGCTTTGCAGACACTCTTACAGTATACATGAAAAATGTTATAAAATATCTGCTTAGGAGCCTTTGAGGGACACTTTAAGGTTACTGAAATTTCCAGATGCTGGAACACATGGAGTCTGTGAACTAAGGTTACCTTGGGTGTGTATTTTACCGTACTTGTTAATAAATTAATAAATGAATGAAAAAAAATGACCTGGGGCCCCCTATTTTTTAATAACCAGCTGAGGAAAAGCAGACAGCTTGGGGATGGTGTTATTATTCTGGGAAGGGGCCAATATCCATAAAGGTTCCCAGGCTTTTAATATTAGCTCACAGCTGTCTGTTTAGCCTTTACTGGTCATTAAAAAGGAGGGACGAACCAAAACATGATGTGGGGTCCCCCTTATTTTTAATAAACAGCAAACGCTAAACAGAGATCCTCAAGCTTATCTTAATTGACTGACAAGAGGCCATGTATATTGGCCCCCTCATAAATTAATAACACCAGCCTTCATCCACCCCAGAAATAGTGCATGATTTACACATAATACAGGGTACAGTAATGCTATCTCAAGCATTAATAGGTCTTGAATGATTGCTTTAATTACTAATGGACCTTAAAAGACTACTTTAATCTTTTAAAATAAATTATATAGAATCATAGAATCATAGAATCATAGAATCGTAGAGTTGGAAGGGACCTCCTGGGCCATCTGGTCCAACCCCCTGCTCAAAGCAGGATTCGCTAAATCATCCCAGTCAGATGTCTGTCCAGCCTCTGTTTGAAGACTTCCATTGAAGGAGAACTCACCACTTCTCGTGGCAGCCTGTTCCACTCATTGATCACTCTAACTGTCAAAAAGTTTTTTCTAATATCTAATCTGTGTCTCCTCCCATTCAGTTTCATCCCATTGCTTCTAGTCTTTCCTTGTGCAAATGAGAATAAAGTTGATCCTTCTACAATGTGACAGCCCTTTAGATATTTGTAGACAGCAATTAAGTCTATATATATATATATATATATTCACATTTATACACATAGATAGATATACATATATATATGCACACAAATATATATATATATATATATATATACACTTTATATGTGTGTGTATACAGTTGTGTGAAAAAGTGTTGGCCCTCCTCATGATTTACTATTATTTTGCATGTTTGTCACACTTAAATGTTTCTGATCACCAAACAAATGTAACTAGTAGACAAAGATAACACAAGTAAACAAAAAATGCCGATTTTAAATGTAGGTCTTTATTATTAAGTGAAAAAGAAATAAAAAAAATCCAAACCTACAAGGCCCTCTGAGAGAACTTGATTGCAACCTCTCCCCTTAAAAAAAATATCTGTGGTTTATTACATCTTTGGGAAGCTGAGTTCAAATTCCCTAGCCACAGGCCTGATTACTGCCACACCTGTTCTCAATTAAGAAAGCACTTAAATAGGACCTGCCTAACAAAATGAAGTAGACCAAAAGACCCTCAAAAGCTAGACATCATGCAGTGAACCAAAGAAATTCTGGAACAAATTAGAAACAAACTAATGGAGATCTATAAGTCTGGAAAAGGTTATAAAGCCATTTCTTAACTTTTGGGACTTCAGCAAGTCACAGTGAGGGCCATTATCCACCAATGGCGAAAACATGGAACAGTGGACTACCTCACTAGGAGTGGCTGGCCCACCAAAATTACCCCAAAAGCACAGCAGCGATTCATCCAGAAGGTCACAAAAGATGCCACAACAACATCCAAAGAAATGCAGGCCTCATTTGCCTCAGTTAAGGTCAGTGTTCATGACTCCACCATAAGAAAGAAATTGGGCAAAAATGTCCTGTGTGGCAGAGTTCTAAGACAAAAACCAATGCTGAGTAATAAGAACATAAAGGCTCATCTCAGTTTTCCCAGAAAACATTTTGATAATCCCCAAAACATTTGGGAGAATACTCTGTAGGCTGACCAGACAAAAGTTAAACTTTTGGACAGTGTACATCCAATTACATCTGACATTGAAGAAACAAAGCATTTCAGAAAAGGAACATCATACCAACAGTACAATATGGTGGTGGTAGTGTGATGATCTGGGGCTATTTTGCTGCTTCAGGACCTGGAAGACTTGCTGTGGTAAATGGAACAATGAATTCTGCTGCCTATCAAAGAATCCTGAAGAAGAATGTCTGGCCATCTGTTTGTGACCTCAAGCTGAAGCGCACTTGTGTTATGCAGCAGGACAGTGATCCAAAACACACCAGCAATTCCACCTCTGAATGGCTAAAGAAAAACAAAATTAAGACTTTGGAATGGCCTAGTCAAAGTGCTGACCTTAATATGATTGAAATGCTGTGGCATGACCTTAAAAAGGCGGTTCATGCTCGGAAACCCTCCGTGTCGGAATTACAACAATTCTGCAAAAATTAGTGAGCCAAAATTCTTCCAGAGCATTGTAAGAGACTTATTGCAAGTTATCACAAATGCTTGATTGCAGTTGTTGCTGCTAAGGGTGGCCCAACCAGTTATTAGGTTTAGGGGGCAATCACTTTTTCACACAGGACCCTGTAGGTTTGGATTTCTTTTTCCCTTAATAGTAAAGACCTTCATTTAAAAACTGTATTTTGTGTTTACTTGTGCTATTTTTGTCTAATAATTTTAATTTGTTTGGTGATCTGAAATATTTAAATGTGAAAAACATGCAAAAGATTTGGAAATTAGGAAAGGGGCAAACAAACAGTTTTTCACACAACTGAATATGTACTGTGTATATATAGTATTTAATTGCTAAAAATGTATTAAAAAGTAGAGTTTAACCATCAAAGTCATAAATTGCTTTAATCTAAAATATTATATGAAATATCTGTATAAATTACATTTACATTTAAATATTATAGACAATAAGATTGATATTTTTTCACATTTAGTCAGAGAAGTTGTATTTTGTATGACAAAAGTCTCATGATACAATGTGCTCTGATGTCCCACTTTAATTGTTGTATATGTCGAGAGCTTGCGATATGCAACTGTACTATCATAGATACACTTACATGCTTTTCAACAACCATGCTCGGCTAAAAGTGCCAACAAGAAGATGTCGCTGGAGACTGGAACCGAGCAGTTTTACTTTCCAGGATCCAAAATTGATGGTACAATAAGCTGCAGTGAGAGCCGCTATGTTACAAGAGTTCTCAATCAATGAAACTGATCAATACCCACACACAAGTAGGGCATTACAACCAAAACGATTGCAGAATTCAAAATGCCAGTTCTATATGAAGTCAGCAGCTCACATCAAAGAAGCAGGTTGCCAGCCAATTCATCTTACTGAATATTACTAGTTAAAGTTGAAATTTACAACACAAATCATTTTTATAGCGATCCATTTGCAGGCAGGTAATTAAAGCTCAGAATCGGGCGTTAAAAGTACTTTCAGTGATAGGAAAGTTTCTAAAAGACTGTTCATAGACTGAAACATCTAGTATTGCTTGTCATTGAAATAAATCCATGAATTTATAAAATACGTGTAGAGAGTACAAAGTTTATAGAGGATGGTCTACAATAAAGAAAATAATATAACTGGTGCAAAACAAATCATGATACATTTGTATGTGTGTGTCATTGTATGTTTCTTTTCTAGAAGTGTGTTTGATTGCCATCTCACTTAATCCTAACCAGAAATGATAAGTTACTTCCGACCCTTTCTCATAGATGTCACTATTTAGCTACACTCTTCAATCTTCCTTCTTATGCAACATGTTTCAGTATGAAAGTATATATTGTAGGTTCTGTATAAGGTACAGATTTCGGTCTTGCGGCCACATGCAAAAAATTTGGGCACTGAAGTCTGATAATTGTTTTAATTCGACAGGAATATAAAGTCCACAGCAAGGTAGAGACAAAGAGAAAAGTTCTTGCCTGGTAATCAGGGCCAGTTTTAAGCCCCCGTTACACACTGCGATATCGCTAGCAATATCGCTGTAAAGTCACCGATTTTGTGACGTTGCAGCGATATTGCTAGCGATATTGCTGCATGTGATACTTACCTCCGACCGGCTCCCCCGCTGGTTATCGCTGATCGCGCGAGAAGCTCCTGGACCATTCCTCGTCGGCCACTTCCTGTGGCGCCGACGAGCGACGCGTGGAGCCGGGCGGGAGGACGCAGGATCGCCGCGTCTGACAGGTAAGTAGTGATCCCCGTCCCCAGCTATGTCGCTGGTGAGATCTGCCGGTGTGGCAGCTCACTAGCGACCACCTAGCCATGCACCAGCGATCCTGACCGCGTCATATCGCTAGTCGGGATCACTGGTGCATCGCTAGGTGTAGCGGTACCCTTAGAGAGAGTGAGGCCCTGGGCAAAATTTAACAGTGGGGCCCTAAATGCTCACATATTGCATCATCACACACAAACATTTAGGTTGCATGTACATGAGCTGAGTTCAGGCCATTAAACAAGCGCGATCTACAATATTCAAGTCTTTAGGCATTTGTTTTCCAGCCTAGTAGATCAATCTGTCCCTGTACAGTATCATGTTTTCAGCTGCCCATCTGCAGTACATCGGGTAATGTGCTGCTGAGAACAATGATTTATGTTCTGCCATAAACAATCTAATCCTTGATGAATGAGCATAAATTTGATCATTCGTTGGGTGAATGCCGACATGTTTACACATGAGAACTCTTGCCTGACAGTATTTATAAATGTGAATGCTACAAATACACACAGTATGTAAATTAAACACTGTATGAGACACTCACTTATACACACACAATGCATGTTACACACATATGTATATACAGAAAACAGACACATATACACAGAGCACATACACACATGTGTATACACAGAGCACATTCTAACACGAACATGTATAAACATAGCACATACATACAGACACATGCATGTAAAGAGCACATGCAGACACATGTACAAACAGCATACAGACATATACAGAGCAAATATATACAGACCTATATGAATACACAGAGCACATACTGTACATACTGTACAGACATATGTGTACACAAAAAACTTTATACAGACACATGTTTGCAGAGCACATACCCTTACACGTATATGTAGACTCAGAGCATATACATAAAGACATGCATATACACATACCTCCCAACTTTTGAACAAGGGAAAGAGAGACAAAGGCTACAGTACGCTGCGTGCCGAGGCGTATTTTAGGCCACGCCCCGACCACACCCATTTCACAACTAATCACACCCATGTCCACGCCCCAACTGCACCCATTTAGCACTGCTGATCACACTAACTGGTACTGAGGGCACAGTGGCTGGCATTATGGGCATAGTGGCTGGTACTGTGGGCACACTGACTGGTACTGAGGAAAAGAAAGAAAGAACAGAAAGTGAGAAAAAAGAAAACAGAGAGAGAAAGAAAGAACAGAGACAGAAAGAAAAAAAGATAGAACAGAGAGAGAAAGAACAGAGAGAAAGAAAGAAAGAACAGAGACAGAAAGAAAAAAGAAAGAGAGAGAAAGAAAGAACAGAGAGAGAAAGAAAGAACAGAGAGAAAGGAAGAACAGAGAGAGAAAGAAAGAGGGGAAAGAAAGAACAGAGAGTGAAAGAAAGAACAGAGAGAAAGAAAAAGGAGAAAGAAAGCAGAGAGAGAAAGAACATAGAGAGAAAGAACGAGGGGAAGGAAAGAAAGAAAGAACAGAGAGAGAAATAGAGAAAGAACAGAGAGAGAAAGATAGAGCAGAGAGAGAAAGAAAGAGGGGAAGGAAAGAAAGAAAGAAAGAACCAACCGAGAGAGAGAAATAAACAAAGAACAGAAAGAGAGAAAGAACAGAGAAAGAAAGAAAAAACAGAGAGAGAAAGAAAGAACGGAGGGAGAGAAGAAAGAGGGGAAAGAAAGAACAGAGAGAGAAAGAACAAAGAGAGAAAGAAAGAGGGGAAGAAAGAACAGAGACAAAAAAGGAAGAAAGAACAGAGAGAGAAAGAAAGAAAGAAAGAACAGAGAGAGAAAGAAAGAACAGAGATAGAGAAAAAAAGAGGGGACAGAAAAAAAGAACAGAGAGAGAAAAAAGGAAAGAAAGAGGAGAAAGAAAGAACATAGAGAAGAAAGATGGGAAAGAAAGAAAGAACAGAGAGAGAAAGAGGGGAAACAAAGAACAGAGAGAGAAAGAAAGAAAAAGAAAGAACAGAGAGGGAGAGAGAAAGAAAGAACAGAGAGAGAAAAATAAAGAACGGAGCGAGCAAGAAAGAAAGAAAGAAATAGGGGGAAGAAAGAACAGAGAGAGAAAGAAAGAGGGGAAAGAAAGAACAGAGAAAGAAAGAAAGAAAGAACAGAGAGAAAGATTAAAGAGAGAAAGAAAGAACAGAGAGAGAAAGAGGGGAAAGAAAGAACAGAAAGAAAAAGGGGAAAAAAAGAAAGAACAGAGAGAGAAAGAAAGAAAAAAAAAGAAAGAACAGAGAGATAGAGAGAAAGAAAGAACAGAGAGAAAGAAAGAACAGTGTTATGAATGAGTCACCATAGGAGGCAAAAACAGAAATGCTACCTAATTCCAGAAAACCAGAGAAGTTGGCAGCTATCGGATTGCAGACCCCTGAACCTATCAACAACAACTAGCAGTAGCCGTGGGGGTTCCTATGATACCCTAGACCCCTCGATCACAGCCAGAGAACTACATAGCCTAAAGACAGAAATGGAAATCTAAAGTGCCCCAGAGCAGACCCCAAAGCAATAGGCAGCCCCCAACATATAATGACGGTGAAGCAAGAAGAAAAAACACTAACACAGATAGAAAGATAGACTGAGCAAATGATGGGGCCCAAGCTAACTAGATAGGACAGGATAGGAAAGCTGCTGTCTGCAATCCACGAAAAACCCTACCAAATAAGAGCCAACAGACTGACAGGGAAAAAAGCCCTGAAGACGCTAGGCTTCAAAAAGACTATGTCAGTACTCAGGTATTTCTTGAAGACAGAGCAAACAGACAAAAAAGGAATTCAGCTCACCCCAGCAGGGAATGGCAGAATCCAGAAAAGCAAGGCAAACTAAAACCAAAACACAACTGCAAAAAGGCAAAGCAGAAAACTTAGCTTTTGAGGAGCAGGAATCAGACTGCTCTCCTAGAATTCCACAGAGAAATCACCAGCGAGGCAGAAGGGCGTCGGCTGCCTTATATCCAGTCAGAGATCCCCGTCGCCCAGTCATCCTCTCCCAGCTCAGGTGCTTGGTAATCAGCCTCATTACTATTACGGCGGCGGAACACGCTTAAAAAAATATAAATAAACGTGTTCGCCGCCCGGGGTCCACCGTGCGGCAGGTGTGATAACCGCTGCTAAAGAGGCAGGACACAGGGACGATAATGTGCACAAGGTTTAACTGCACCTGGTGCACAAAAGTAGCTCTTTTGAGGTCACAGAGCTGCACATGAAAAGTAATGCAGAAGCAGGCTGTTTCACAGACAGAGCAGCAAGCAAAACAAAAATACAAAGAACGCTGAGTCTGTATCAGCTTCACAGACCATCAGCGGCACACGTGCGGTAGCCAGAGATCGGAGTAGTTCAAGACAACACTACAACGGGATAGACTTACCATGGCAGACCGTGTGCACGGCGTCGCAACTGCGGACGCCAAAAATGTCTGCAAGCGCGAATTTAGCAGGCGCAATGCAGAACGCTGGCTGCTGTAACGAAGGATGCTTGAGCGCGCTGGCGCTAGCGCAATACTGGCTGTGCCCAATCACTCACACAAACGTAATATCCGAGGGAAGGGGTTTCATAATAAGTCATTCACCAGACCAAGCATCCATCACCAAACACACAGCAGCAAGTATAGAAAATACTAGCGCATGGCATAGCGGCCATGCGCACTTTTTATAGCGTATGGGACCTGCCGGAAATCTCCAGAGCCCCGAGCATAACCAATCAAATCAGGAGCAGGACCTGAGCACCTGACTCCTGAACTCCAATGAGAGCTAGTCCCGTGAGCATGCTCAGAAGCAGGGAAAAATGGAGACAAATGTGAGAATCTGGGTTGCTGCATATGCATAGAATGACCCAGATTCCTAACAACTACCTTCCTTTACCAGAAGAGGGAGTTCATCAGACCTCAATGGTGAAGGGGAAAATGAACTCATAACAGTACCTCCCCCTTGAGGAGGGGTCACCGAACCCTCATCCATGCCACCAGGGCGATCAGGGTGAGCCCGATGACAGGCACGCACCAATCTTTTGGCATGAATATCAGAGACCCAGGAATTATCCTCCTGACCATAACCCTTCCACTTAACCAAATACTGGAGTCTCCGTCTAGCCAACCGAAAAGAGACCGGATTAATGATCTCCAAAATCTTGTAAGGCCCAATAAATCTAGGCTTAAACTTAGGAGAAGCTACCTTCATAGCGATATTTTTTGATGATAACCAAACCATATCACCCACCTTAAACTGGGGACCAACGGTCCTATGTCGGTTGGAAAACCGCTGGGCCTTTTCCTGGGAGAGAGATAACTTATCCACCACTTGGTCCCAGATCTGGTGCATTCTCTCCACCACAATGTCAATACCTGGGCAGGCAGAAGGCTCCACCTGCCCTGAAGAAAATCGAGGATGAAACCCAAAGTTACAAAAAAAAAGGTGACATCAAAGTGGCAGAACTAGCTCTATTATTTAAAGCAAATTCGGCCAAGGGCAAAAATGAAACCCAATCATCCTGATCAGCGGAAATAAAACATCTCAAATACGACTCCAAGGTCTGGTTTGTTCTCTCCGTCTGCCCATTGGTCTGAGGGTGAAAAGCAGAGGAGAAGGACAACTGAATTCCCAGCTTGGAACAGAACGTCCTCCAAAATCTAGACACAAACTGAACTCCTCTGTCAGATACAATGTTCTCAGGAATCCCGTGCAAGCGAACCACCTGTTGCAAAAACAGGGGCACCAACTCAGAGGAAGATGGCAACTTAGGGAGTGGTACAAGATGAACCATCTTAGAGAACCTATCACAAATCACCCAAATAACAGTCATTCTCTGAGAGACAGGCATATCAGAGATGAAATCCTTTGAAATATGGGTCCATGGCCTCCTGGGGACCGGAAAAGGCATCAACAACCCACTAGAGCGAGAACAAGGTTTAGACCGGGAGCAAGTCCCACAGGACTGCACAAAATTCCTGACATCACGAGACAAGGCGGGCCACAAAAAGACCGACTCACCAAATCTCTAGTACCAAAAATACCTGGATGACCAGCCAATGCAGAGCAATGAACTTCAGACATCACTCTCTTCTTCCACTGGTCAGGAACATACAACTTTCCACTGGGACAACTCTCAGGTTTGTCCTCCTGGAACTCTTCCAGAGCACGTCTCAAATCGGGCGAGATAGCAGAAAGAACTACCCCTTCGCCTAAGATGGTAGCAGGCTTGGTCACCACAGGAGAATCAGCAAAGAAGCTCCTAGAAAGAGCGTCAGCCTTGACATTCTTAGCGCCAGGAAGAAAAGAGACCACAAAATCAAAACGTGTAAAAAACAAGGCCCATCTAGCCTGTCTAGGGTTCAAGCGTTTGGCCGACTCAAGGTAAATCAAATTCTTGTGGTCAGTGAGGACCACGTCTTGATGTTTAGCTCCCTCCAACCAATGTCTCCACTCCTCAAATGCCCATTTCATGGCCAACAGTTCGCGATTCCCCACATCATAGTTACGTTCAGATGGGGAGAACTTTCGGGAAAAGAAAGCACAGGGATTCATTTTAGATGTTACAGGATCCTTTTGGGACAAAACAGCTCCTGCACCAATCTCAGAAGCGTCCACCTCTACCTGGAACGGGAGTGAGACATCAGGTTGCCGCAAAACCGGGGCAGAAGTGAATCTTCGCTTCAGCTCCTGAAAGGAAGAAACAGCCTCCGGAGACCAATTCAACACATCAGCACCCTTCTTAGTCAGATCAGTCAATGGCTTGGCAATACTAGAAAATTTTGCTATAAATTTCCAATAAAAATTAGCAAAACCCAAAAACTTCTGAAGGGCCTTCAAAGAAGTGGGCTGAACCCAATCATAAATGGCCTGTACCTTGGCCGGATGCATTTCAATAGTTGACGGAGACAAAATAAATCCCAAAAGTGAAATCTTGTGTACCCCAAAAAGGCATTTTGATCCTTTGACATACAGGGAATTCTCCCTCAAGATCCGAAACACCGTCCAAACATGTTCCACATGAGAATCCCAATACTTGGAGAAGATCAAAATATCATCCAGATAGATAATCAAAAATTTATCCACAAAGTCTCGGAAAATGTCGTTCATGAAGCACTGGAAGACAGAAGGGGAATTAGTGAGGCCAAAAGGCATCACCAGGTACTCAAAATGTCCCTCTGGAGTATTAAACGCAGTCTTCCATTCATCCCCATGCTTGATGTGGATAAGATTGTACGCCCCCCTGAGGTCAAGCTTGGTAAACCAGCAAGCACCTTTAACTCTGGAGAATAGATCCGAAATCAGGGGTAACGGATACTGATATTTAATAGTAATCTTGTTGAGGGCACGATAATCAATACAAGGCCTTAATGAACCATCCTTTTTGGCCACGAAAAAAAACCCAGCACGTAATGGTGAAGAGGATGGTCTAATATGACCCTTCTCCAACGCCTCCTTAATATAGGATCGCATAGCCTCGTGCTCGGGTACAGATAAATTGAAGAGCCGACCCTTGGGAAATTTACACCCCGGGCTCAGTTCAATTGCACAGTCATAACTCCTATGAGGAGGCAAAGACGCAGACTCATTCTCACTAAATACATCATAAAAGTCCGCCAAATAGTCAGGAACATCATGCGACTGAGGAGAGGTGGAAAAAAACGGAGCCTCACTAAGGGCACACCGACAACCCCAACTCACCACAGACACAGATTTCCAGTCCAAAACTGGATTATGAATTTGCAACCAGGGAAACCCCAGAACAATGGTATCATGCAAATTATGCAACACCAAAAATCTGCAATTTTCTTGATGGTTTGGGGTGACCCGCATTACCACCTGGGTCCAAAACTGAGGTTTATTTTTCGCCAAAGGAGTAGCATCAATTGCCCTCAAAGGGATTGGCGTCCGCAGACTTGTCATAGGAAATCCACAACGTTTAGCAAAATCCAAGTCCATCAGGTTCAGGGCTGCTCCCGAATCCACAAAAGCCTTGGCGGAAAATGTGGACAGGGAGCAGATCAGAGTAATTGCCAGAAGAAACTTAGGTTGAACACCACCCACAGAAAACGTGTGTGCAAAACGTTTCTCTCATTTAGGACAGACAGAAATAATATGTGAGGCATCTCCACACAAAAAACACAGCTTATTACGCTTTCTGAACTCCTGACGTTGCTCCCTGGACAAAACTCTATCACAATGCATAGGTTCAGACACTTGTTCAACAGGTGGCAACACCTCTCGTGCAGTCCTGCGTTCACGTAAACGCCGATCAACCTGAATGGCTAATGACATAGAATCATCCAGACCAGGGGGAACAGGAAATCCCACCATAGTATCTTTTACGGCTTCTGACAAACCCTTCCGAAAGAGAGCTGCCAAGGCATTATCATTCCAGGCAGTAAGGACAGCCCACTTTCGGAATTTTTGACTGTACAATTCTGCAGAATCTCGACCCTGGCTCAATGCCAACAGGGTCTTTTCAGCCTGATCAATAGCATTAGGTTCGTCATACAACAACCCCAAGGCTTGAAAAAATGCGTTCACATTAGTCAGACTAGGGTCATCAGGTTTCAAAGGAAACCCCTAATCCTGGGGATCGCCACGCAGCAAAGAGATGACAATTTTAACCTGCTACGCAGAGCTCCCTGACGAGTTAGGCTTCAAGGCAAAAAATAATTTACAATTATTTTTGAAATTCAAAAATTTAGACCGATCCCCAAAAAACACATCAGGAGTAGCGATCTTTGGTTCAGCAGCATGTGAATGAGCAAGGTAGGTGGAAATTCCCCGCACTTCCGCAGCGAGCTGCTCCACACGATCAGACAATTGCTTTATCTCCATTGAGAGAAAAAAGAAATGCCCCCTACGGCCTCAGAGATATAGAGGAAAAAATATACACACTTTTTTTTTTTTTTTTTTTACAATTCTTTCCTGCTATTGAGTACCCTAGGATCTGCGGTATGGCTGGTGATTCTGTTATGAATGAGTCACCGTAGGAGGCAAAAACAGAAATGCTAGCTAAGTCCAGAAAACCAGAGAAGTTGGCAGCTATCGGATTGCAGACCCCTGAACCTATCAACAACTAGCAGTAGCTGTGGGGGGTTCCTACGATGTCCTAGACCCCTCGATCACAGCCGGAGAACTATATAGCCTAAAGACAGAAAGGGAAATCTAAACTGCCCCAGAGCAGACCCCAAAGCAATAGGCAGCCCCCAACATATAATGACGGTGAAGCAAGAAGAAAAAACACTAACACAGATAGAAAGATAGACTGAGCAAATGATGGGGCCCAAGCTAACTAGATAGGACAGGATAGGAAAGCTGCTGTCTGCAATCCGCGAAAAACCCTATCAAAATAAGAGCCAACAGACTGACAGGGAAAAAGCCCTGAAGACGCTAGGCTTCAAAAAGACTATGTCAGTACTCAGGTATTTCTTGAAGACAGAGCAAACAGACAAAAAAGGAATTCAGCTCACCCCAGCAGGGAATGGCAGAATCCAGAAAAGCAAGGCAAACTAAAACCAAAACACAAATGCAAAAAGGCAAAGCAGAAAACTTAGCTTTTGAGGAGCAGGAATCAGACTGGTCTCCTAGAATTCCACAGAGAAATCACCAGCGAGGCAGAAGGGCGTTGGCTGCCTTATATCCAGTCAGAGATCCCCGTCGCCCAGTTATCCTCTCCCAGCTCAGGTGCTTGGTAATCAGCCTCACTACCTTCCTTCACCAGAAGAGGGAGTTCATCAGACCTCAATGGTGAAGGGGAAAATGAACTCATAACAGAACAGAGAGAGAAAGAACAGAGAGAGAGAAAGAAAGAACAGAGAGAAAGAAAAAGGAAAAAAGAAAGATTATAAAGGGAAAGAAAGAACAGAGAGAGAAAGAATGAACAGAGAAAGAAAGAAAAAAGAAAGAGAGAGAAAGAAAGAAAGAAAGAACAGAAAGAGAAAGAAAGAACAGTTGAGAAAGGAAGAACAGAGAAAGAAAGAGGGGATAGAAAGAACAGAGAGTGAAAGAAAGAACAGAGAGAAAGAAAAAGGAGAAATAAAGCAGAGAGAGAAAGAGCAGAGAGAGAAAGAACGAGGGGAAGGAAAGAAAGAAAGAACGAACAGAGAGAGAGAATTAAAGAAAGAACAGAGAGAGAAAGAAAGAGCAGAGAGAAAGAAAGAGGGGAAGGAAAGAAAGAACTGAGATAGAGAACTAAAGAACTAACAGAGAGAGAAAGAAAGAACAGAGAGAGAAAGAAAAAACAGAGAGGAAAGAAATAACTGAGGGAGAGAAGAAAGAGGGGAAAGAAAGAACAGAGAGAGAGAAAGAAAAAACAGAGAGAGAGAGAATGGAAGAGGAGAAGAAAGAACAGAGAGACAAAAAAGGAAGAAAGAAAAGAGAGAGAAAGAAAGATAGAACAGAGAGAGAAAGAAAGAACAGAGATAGAGAAAAAAGAGAGGACAGAAAAAAAGAACAGAGAGCGAAAAAAGGAAAGAAAGAGGAGAAAGAAAGAACATAGAGAAAGAAAGATGGGAAAGAAAGAAAGAACAGATAGAGAAAGAAAGAAAAAAGAAAGAACAGAGAGATAGAGAGAAAGAAAGAACAGAGAGAAAGAAAGAAAAGAGAGAGAGAGAGAAAGAACAGAGAGAGAGAAAGAAAGAACAGAGAGAAAGAAAAAAGAAAAAAGAAAGATTAGAAAGGGAAAGAAAGAACAGAGAGAGAGAAAGAAAGAACAGAGAAAGAAAGAACAGAGAGAGAAAGAAAGATTCTATAAAGATACTATAGCACTCCGGCTCCCATTGTAATGCCCACCTGAGCCTCCGGGTGCAGGACATAACATGATCCGCTTACATGGCCAGCATCCCTGATTCAAGGCGATCCCTGTTGTGAATTCTCTTTCTGGACTCCCTCTGATGGTTACCGGAGGTAGTGGAGCTGATCTGATTGACAGAGGCTTGCCACCTGATAATGAGGATGACGATTGGAGATCTGGGGTTTCAGATTGGGATTTAAGACAGCTGACTCCCTCTATCCCTGCTGGTGATTTTCTTCCTGTGCCTTCTGAGGTCTGATGTCTCCTGCTCTGTCCCTGCATGGTTCAGCTAAGTGGTTCATTTGCTATTCTGTTTGCTTTTGATCTGGTTTTGTCTATCTCTGTTTTGTGCGGGTCAGCTAGCTCCGGCTGGGGCTGTGCTGAATCACCGCCCATATGTTATTGCTTGTGCCAGTTTGTTTGGTCCCCTGTTATATTGGTCTCTTTTTGCTTTGCTTTCAGAATAAACCAGAGTGCTGATAAAGTGGGGGCAAAGTCGTGCGACTTCAATGTTTTTTGTGCATCAGACGTGTTGGACTTTTTACAGTGTTTTTTGTGTGATTGCAGACAGTGTCTTTCCTTTCCTGTCCTGTCTAGTCAGTGTGGGCCCCATCATTTGCTCAGTCTATTTTCCTGCCTGCGTTTGTGTTTTCATCTTGTCTCACCGACAATATGTGTTTGGGGGCTATCTATTCCTTTGGGGTCTGCTCTGGGGCAGTTTAGATTTCCCCTTTCTTGCTTTAGGCTTAGTTAGCTCTCCGGCTGTCCTGAGGCATCTAGGATCATTGTAAGTAAGCTCCACGGCTACTGCTAGTTGTGTGGATAGGATCAGGGGTCTGCAATCCGCTTAGTTACCAACCTCTCTGGTTTTCTGTGGCTTAGCCTGGGCCTGCTATCATCCTCGGTGACCCATTCATAACAGATCCCGCTGTCCAAGCTGTCTGAGGAGGATACGGTGATGGATCTGAAGCATTCCCTGAAGTGCCTCCATGGTTCCGTCACAATCTCCTCCCAAAATTACCTAATTTCCCATCAGCTTCCAGCACATCACTTCCAGTGTAATGTCACATGCGAGTTTTAAAGTGTTCCTCGGGACTCCGCCGTGTACTCCTGTGTCCATGGGAAAAGTACGCTCCCGGCCGGGACAGTGGGGCAGACTCAAAATCGGGACTGTCCCGCTGGATCTGGGATGGTTGGGAGGTATGAATGGTCCCCACCATACACCTTGTACACGCATGGCTCCGCACACCTCATACACACAAGGTTCCATCTTGTATGCCTCGCACACACATGGCTCCACTAAGTACACACATGGATCTACTCTGTAAACCTTGTAAATACACGACAGAGCTCCGTACACTTTGTACACACAGGGCTCTATTTCATACACCCCGTACACATGCGGCTTTGCTCCGTACACCTCGTACACACGCGGCTTCACTCCATACACCTTGTACACACACAACTCTGCTACATCCACCCTGTAAACCCCTCCTGACCCCACACATAAACTTCCCCTCATCCAGCACAATGACAACCAACACAGCAGAATCCTGCATACACTGAGGCCCCTGATCATGTGACTCCTGACTCCTCCCCTCCTGTGACCTCATCACAGGTCCTGTGTGCACAGAGCAGCCTAGCGACATCATTGCTGGGATTTATTAGCAGTTATGCTGCCATGCCCCCCATGCACCGACCCCATCCATTCCTCGACCTCCCAGAGAGACCCACTGCAGCCCCTCACTGCCAGTGAGGGGCTGCGGTGGGTCTCTCTGGGAGGGTGAACAATGGATGGGGTCAGTGCATGGGGGGATGGCGGCTTATCAGTGCAGTGCAGGAAAAGTAAACTCCCGGTCGGGACAGGCTGTGAAAATCGAGACTGTCCCGCTGGATCCGGGATGGTTGGGAGGCTTGTATACATACAGTAGGACACATGCATAAATTCAGAAATATCCATACACAAAGCGCATACACACAGACCCATGTATACACAGAGCACATGCACACAGACACATGTATACACAGAGCACATACATACACTGATAAATTCCCACACACAGAACTTACAAATCTGCCTCCACTTATATAGTTGCTCTAGACTCCCACAAGGTGCAGGACCTGTAGTGACCTCACGATTACATGACTGATGTCAATAAAGTTCCTGAAGCACTGTCAACACCGGAAACTAAACTGATAATTCAGAATTGCTATTATCAATCTAGTTTCAGCAATAAACACATTGGGTCCTTAAGGGGTTGGGGGCCCTGTGTGATTGCCTAGTTTTCTACTCCCCATCTTATGTTAGCCCTGCTGGTAACTGAGTTGCAGGTAGAGTTAAGAGAACATCTACTTCCATCTCCAGGAATATAAAGTGATCTCTGATTGGTGTGCATCCTGGCAGAAAGCTCTCTGTGTACATGTATACCCATAAGAAAAAAGCATGATGTATTTAGGGGCTTACATTAACTAATACTATAGCCTGGGCCCCTTTTGCCATGAAGAAATATGATAGTCTTGCTTCAGGCCGCAGTATGACTGATTTTTCAGTTTTCTGACATTTTGCGGCCTTCCAGGAGTGGTACTTGGCCGATTCTCCAAGAAAGCTATTAAACTCGCAGTTGGTCATTGAGAACAGGGGGACGTCAGAAATACAGCCAATTACAGCACCAATGCAGTGGCAGAAACTCACTAATATACCCAGGGAAATTAGTAAAGTGCAGTTAGTTTGTTTTGTAACAAACTGTGCATAGGAGACAGAATTTTCTAAACACAGAAAACCTCTTTAAACTTGATGCTGTATTCGTGTACTGTTGGTGGTTTTAGTGATATATTTATGTATTAATGGTGGTTCAGGTGATGTATTGATAATGGTTCCTGTGATGGTAGCATCATGAACCAAACATTTTTTTTTTAATCCTATGAAAGTTTGGTATTGCTGTAATTGCACTGAACTGGAGAATCATGTTCACAGGTCACTTTTACAATTCAATGAATACCTTAAAAGCAAAATAGAAAACGATGAAGTAATTGTGTTTATTGACTGCAGGTTTATATTTCACTTCAAGTAGGGGAGCCATTTCAATCTTCACCTCAGGAAGTAGAACAGCTAGAATTGGCTTTGACCACAGCAATGCTTGACATATCTCTATTAATCCCAATGAAGGCGATCCTCTCGACTCTTCAACCCAAGCAATATATTTAGATGACCCTTGGAACAAAGGCAATACAGAGCTGAGCAATAGAGAAGGTCATGCTTACTGTATTTGTTTTAGCAAACTAATTGTCATTTCCATAATAAATTCATCTGTCCAGCTTGCAATCAACAAAGCTTTTTACAATTTTCTTAAAAAATGTCAAGTTATATTTAAAATCAGTAACAGTATGCACTTGCCAGAGGTATTAAAAAGAAACGTGAGTTGATAGATTTCTCCAACCCTTCTCTAAACTTTCATAAGAATTCCTTTAAAGAGTTTGAGGTGAATATCTACCGCTAAAAGCCATTTGTTGTCTTTTTCTCTTTTCCATGCACAGTAATTAGGTCAAAAGTTGATTAATTTCTTAATTTCTTGTTAACTAATTTATATGGCGGTCATACTTTTGTTTATTTAATGCGAAGGTTCAAATCCTCTGCATAGATAAAATGCCTGCTGCTACCACTGGGGGTGAAGTTAGAGGTTATTGTATACATTTAGAAACTGATATTTTATACAATAATAATATATGCCATAAAATTGTGGGTTGGAGTCAACCCGCCAAAAAATACAGAACTGACATATTGGAAAATAATACTGATACAGTTCCATATAATATCCTGTTCCAAGCGTATTGCATCTGTATGTGTGCCATAGACTGCTGCAATTTTATTTTCTTCACTATCGGATAGTATTAGTCAGCACCATTTTGTTGATTTAACAGTGAACATTAATTATACTAATGCATTCCTTAGGCAGCTCAATGCGAAAAAAATTAAGATGTTCAGCTTATGAATTATGTACAATATAAGTAAGACTAATGTAGCTCTGGCTTGACCAGCTCACATTTCTACTGTATGCACAGGTATACCAGATGCCAGGTTACCACACAAACCTCCTATAGCTGTTGGCAACAAACAGTTAACACCGTCATCAGTTGAGTAATATTACTGTAGCCTCATCTAGTGGCTTAATTAATAACTACAACATTGTTTAGTGTAAAAAAAATCTCTTCAGCTCCTTGCATATTACGGTACATTTTCTTAATAAGTAAAATATGAATGTTTTTCTGAAATACGTCAGGAATACCTTAGAAAAAATGTTTTCTTTTCTAAGAGCAGCTCTAATGGACATTAAAGAATTTATTGCCCTGCTGTAAGTTGAAATTAAGCATAATACTGCATTAAGTGAATTTGATCTATCCTCATCCTTTTTTTAATTTTTGAATTCACTACTTTCACCAAATTTTTACCAAAAAATGTAAATTACAAAGAATTCGATTAACAATGAATTGCAAATATTGCAAAGCCTCCTATTGCCGGGAAAAGATGAATGTAAAGCCCCCGTCACACACAGCGATCTCGCTAGCGAGATCGCTGCTGAGTCACAAGTTTTGTGACGCCACAGTGATCTCACCAGCGAGATCGCTGTGTGTGACACTTGCCAGCGACTGGCCCCCCTGCCGGTTATTGCTGATCGTCCTGGAATAGCCAGGACATTTTGTTGATCGCTGATCTCCCGCTGGCCAGCACGCATCGCTGTGTGTGACAGGCGGGAGACCAGCGATCAGCGCGCTGGTAACTAAGGTAAACACAGGGTTTCTAAGCAGCGCGCAGTGCTTAGAAACCCGATGTATACCTTAGTTACCCGCGCAATGATGCAGGTTGCTGGTAACCAAGGTACACATCGGGTTTCTAAGTGACACGCGCTGCTTAGAAACCCAATGTGTACCTTAGTTACCAGCTCCCTGCATCAGGGAGCTGGTAACTAACGTACACAGCGACACGCCTGCTGGGCGTTGCTGGAGCTGATCGCTGGTGAAGCTGCCTGTTTGACAGCTCACCAGCGATGTAGTGACACACCAGCGATCCTGACAAGTTGATATCGTTGTCGGGATTGCTGGTGAGTCGCTACGTGTGACGGGGCTCTAACATTCTGAAGGTCTTTCTAGGACTATATCTAAACCTTTTCAATGCAAACAAAGCCTTATGTCAAAGTGACCGCACCATATAAATGGATGGTAAACCTATAGTAACGTCCTTTTAACTAGTATAGCACACTGATAGACTTTTCATATTTTGTAAAATAAAAAAAAATCCAAAAATTATTCCTCTTAGGGTATGTCCACACGTTCCTAGCCACCTAAAGCACTGCCAAATAAAGAGCATGTCATCTACGAATCGACACCATAAAATCACAGATAACTCAAAAATGTTATCATCAGACAACAACATAGTTGTCTCCCAATTCCCCGTTTATGGGTATTCAGAGCGGTTGTTGTCTGAGGATAACATTTTTGAGTAATCAGTATTATTATTAATAGAGTCTTCTTGATATGACTCATGTGGGATTTTGGACCTATGAAGTTGTGAATTTACATTTATGATCACTGTTTTCAATATATTGCAAATTGGTTTGAAGATCTTTATATGTACTTATTTATTTATTCATGAAATGATTGACTAAGTTTTGATAAATTATTTATAATTATAAATATATACTGTATACTGTATATACAGTATTTCCGTAAAGTCATGGTGCACTTTTGACCAGTCACAGGAAAGCAACAAAAGAAGATAGAAATGTGAAATCTGCACCAAATAAAAGGAAAACCCTCCCAGTTTCTGTAGGATGATGTGGCAGCATGTGCACATGCGCAGATGGTGATGTAACACCGTGTACACAGACGTTATTCACTCTGCTACACCAGACGTCCTTACCTGTGTGTGATAAAAACTTCACTATCGTTTGGATGTGTGTAGGGCAACAAATGGAGCCCACATCGAACTGCACTGAATAGGTATGTAACTGGGAGAGTTGTTCTTTTATTTGGAGCAGATTTCACATTTCTATCATCTTTTGTTGCTTTCCAGTGACTGGTCAAAAGTGCACCATGACATTACGGACACACTGTATATACTAGCTAAAGACCCCGCGTTGCCCAGGCACAGTAACTAACTGTGGTTAGTTATAACAAATTATAATGATTATATTGCACATAAAGACATTTCACATCATATATTCAACACTACAGATTTGAAACACAAATTAATTAAATGATTACCCAAGTATTGATAGTATTTTATTTTCAACTCATTCAAGAGCCTTTTAATAAACAGCATTTTTAGTTTTTCCTTCCTGCGCAAAGATGAACAGATTTTTGGCAGTTCCAACTCTTGAACAGGTTATGTAAAGTTGACCGTGAGAAAAGCATAGAGATTTCAAATCAATCCCTGCTGCTTTCAAGGACTTTCCATGAGCCTTGTTAATGGATATTGCAAATGCCAGTCGAACTGGAAACTGGAGGCGTTTAAAATCAAAAGGCAAATCAGATGGAATGAGTGGAATTCTTGGAATCAAAATGTCCTCTCTTTGGCACATCGTGTCAAAATGGTTCCTTCAATTACATGTGTAAACACGTTCTTAATCAAGAGTCTTGTTCCATTACACAGCTTTGGTGGATCTAAATTTCTCAACAGCAAAATAGGTGCTCCAGGTTTTAGAAAGAGTTTATGAGGAGGAAGTTCTTGTGGTTCCAAGGAGTTCAGGAACTCTATTGGATAGAATAATGCTTGATCAGGGTCTGTTACTGTATCCACTGACTTGTAGGTCGTGCACATACCTGGAAGGAGACTTAAAATTTGAAGATTGATCTTGTTGACACTATCATTTTTCAGAGCTAGAATAACCCTTTCACACAGCCAGCCAGACTTTCTTACGCTATTTGGTCAGTATTTTTACCTCAGTATTTGTAAGCTAAAACTTGGAAGAAAACAATCAGAGGAAAAATATATTAGAAACACGTCACCACTTCTGTATTTTTCTCCCACTTGTGGTTTTGGCTTATAAATACTGAGGTAAAATACTGACCAAATACTGAAGGTGTGAATGTGGCCTTATACACAGCCTCCACCTGCAGTGCCTCACTCTTCTCTATACACAGCCTCATACTTGAGCAGCACCTCACTTATCTCATTTTTCCCCTCACACCTCTCATTTTCCCCCTCAAATCTCTCATTTTCCTCTCATTTTCCCCTCACACCTCTCATTTTTCCCTGCTCACACTAATCATTTTGACCTCTCAGCTGTCATTTTCCGATCACTCAACTATTTTCCTTTCACTCCTCTCATTTTCCCCTCACACGTGCACAGCAACTTCATGTTATGGGCATAGCGGTGTAATCTGTGAGGCTCCTCCCTTTCCCTTGACATCATGCATCACAGGAGCAACTCCATTCTAGACACGACGGAGCTAAATGTGGCCTGCCACGCACTGATACTCTGAAGGTGGTGGCCCTGATTGTAGCTTGCAGTGGATGGGACGTCGCAGCCAGTGAGTTTTGCAGGGTGACTGAAATTCTCATCAGATGACCCATCCAATCCACACAAAGAACTCAAACCATAGGTGTCCATAAGTCAAGTTATACATAATAATGAAAAATGACACAGGGAAAAAGTATTGAACACGCTTATTAAAATGTATTTAATACTTTATACAAAAGCCTTTGTTGGTGATGACAGCTTCAATATGCTTCCTGTATGGAGAAACTAGTCACATGTATTGCTCAGATGTGATTTTGGTCAATTCTTCCACACACTCTTCAGATACTGAAGATTCCGTGGGCTCCTTTTGTGAACTCTGAGCTTTAGATCCTTCCATAAATATTCTATTGGATTCAGGTCATGATTGGCTGGGCCATTTTAGCAATTTTATTTCCCATCTCTGAAACCAACTGAGAGTTTCCTTGGCTGTGTGTTTGGGATCATTGTCTTGCTGAAATGTCCAACCTTGTTTCATCTTCATCATCCTGGTAGATGGCAGCAGATTTTTATCAAGAATGTCTCAGTACATTTGTCCATTCATCCTTCCTTCAATCACATGAAGTTTGCCAGTGCTGTATGCTAAAAAACTGTCCAAACCATGATGTAGCCACCACTAAACTTCACTGTTGGTATGGAGTTTTAACATGGTGTGTATTAGAGCAACCAAAGTGTTCAATTTTGGTAGCCCTTGGCTTTTGGGCAACTCTTCTGATACTTATTTTCACAGCTCTATCTGAAATCTTGCGGGGAGTACCTGGTCATAGACGGTTTATGGTGAAATTGTGTTTTTTTTTTACTTCTGGATTATCTCCAAACAGTGCTCACTGAAACCAGGAGTAGTTTAGAAATCCTCCTGTCAATGCCATAAGTATGTTTTGCAACAATAACGTTGCAAAGGTCATGACACAGCTCAATATGTTTCTTGTGTGGACACTGGACACCTTTTTAAAAAGCCATCAGATGTAACATAGTAACATAGTTATTAAGGTTGAAGGAAGACTATAAGTCCATCTAGTTCAACCCATATCCTATCCTAACCTGCCCTAACAAGTTGATCCAGAGGAAGGCAAAAAAAAAACCATGTGGCAAACAATAAGCTTCACATTGGGAAAAAAAATTCCTTCCTGACTCCACATACGGCAATCAGACTACCTCCCTGGATCAACGCAATATTAAGGAAACTAGTGTATATACCCTGTAATATTATACTTTTCAAGAAAGGCATCCAGGCCCTTCTTAAATTTTAGTAGGGAATCACTCATTACAACATCATATGGCAGAGAGTTCCATAGTCTCACTGCTCTTACAGTAAAGAATCTGCATCTGTGAGTATGCTTAAACCTGCTTTCCTCCAGACTTAGAGGATGCCCCCTTGTCACCGTCACAGGTCTAAGAGTAAAAAGATCATTAGAAAGGTCTTTGACTTTGTACTGTCCCCGCATATATTTAACTGAATCACAAGTCACACACTTACCACCGTTCGCACTTACGCTCCGGTCACACTCAGCTCGCTCACACTCGCTGAAGCAGAAGATTTAAAAAGATTTTTTTTCCCTTCACCAGCAAACCACCCTGCTGCTCAATGCACTTCCAAAAGGGAAGATGAACCAGCTGATAATTCACTGCTGATGTCATTACTTTCCATTGCTTTTTGCACCCCTCTTTATGTGCTCAACACTTTTTCGCTGTGTCATTTCTTATTATTACGCATAGCTTAATTTATGGATATCTATGGTTTGCTTTCTTTGCCTATATGGATTGGGTTGGTTGATAGCGACATCTGGTAAGAATTTCATGTCAATATCACCATTAGAAATATATTTACTTAGAAAACTGGTGACATGTTCAATACTCATTTCACCCGATGTGTGTGTATAAAGATCTTATACGATTGTATTCTTTGGTATCACATTGCACTATATATACTTTTTTATAACTTTTATATATTTTTCACATATATATATAATTTCACATTCTTTTTATGTATTGCTGCTTTTTTTTCGACTTGATGTTTACCATGATCTGTGCATAGATGTTTCTCTTGTTAGTTGACCATATATAGGTGGCTAATTTAATTTACAGCTGATTGTTGTCAGTAACAGCTAAATCTTTGACATTTTGATTTTTTGCTTAACACCTATGATTAATGAATTGATTAATTATATTATAGCACACTTTATATCATAATTGTATACTTAATATATTGATATGTACATTAATTTATTGATACAGTTGTGTGAAAAAGTTTTTGCCTCTCCCTGATTTCCTATTCTTTTGCATGTTTGTTACACTTAAATGTTTCAGATCACCAAACAAATTTAAATATTAGACAAAGATAACACAAGTAATCACAAAATGCAGTTTTTAAATGAAGGTCTTTATTACTAAGGGAAAAAGAAACCCAAACCTAAAAGGACCCTGTGTGAGAAAGTGATTTTCCCCAACTCCCCTTAAACATAAGTTATCTGTGGCTTATCACATCTTTGGAAAGCGGAGTTCAAATTCCCTAGCCAGATGCAGGCCTGATTACTGTCACACCTGTTCTCAATCAAGAAAGCACTTAAAGGGAACCTGTCAGCGGGATTGTGCATAGTAACCTACACACAGTGTCAGGTCAGCGCCGTTATACTGAATAAAATTATGCTATTGTTGATGAAATCCTTCTTGCGCTTCTTTTTTAATCCTTATGTTTAGTTTTTAGAGAACCACATACCTCAACCCCGCCTTAGGACATGAGCATATCATTAACTAAAAACTGAAGATAAGGATTAAAAAAGAAGCACAAGACGGATTTCATCAACAAGGTATCATTTTATTCAGTATAACGGCACCGACCTGACACTGTGTGTAGGTTACTATCCACAATTCTGATGACTGGTTCCCTTTAAATAGGACCTGACTGACAAAGTAAAATATACCAAAAGTTCCTAAAAAATTAGACATCATGCCATGATCCAAAGAAATTCTGGAATAAAGGAAAAACAAAGCAATTGAGAGCTATCCATCTGGAAAATGTTAAGAAGCAATTTCTCAAGCTTAGCAAACCACAGTGAGAGCCATTATCCACAAATGGTGAAAACATGGAATAGTGGTAAAGCTTTTCAGGAGTGGACAGACAACTAAAATTACCCCAAGAGCGCAGCGACGACTCATCCAAGAGGTCACAGTAGACCTCACAACAACATCCAAAAAACATCAGGCCTTACTTGCCTCAATTAAGGTCAGTGTTCACGACTCCACCATTAGAAAGATACTGGACAAAACTGCCCTGCATGGCAGAGTTCTAAGATGAAAACCACTGCTGAGCAATAAGAACATAAAGGTTTGTCTCAGTTTTGCCAGAGACATCTTGATGATCCCCAAGACTTTTGGAAGAATACTCTGTGGACTGACGAGACAAGAGTTTAACTTTTTGGAAGATGTATGTCCCATTACATCTGGCATAGAAGTAACACAGGAGTTAAAAAAGGAACATCATACTAACAGTAAATATGGGAGTCGTAGTGTGATGATCTTGGGCTGTTTTGCTGCTTCAGGACCTGGAAGACTTGCTGTGGTAAATGGAATCATGAATTCTGCTGTATATCAAAAAATCCTGAAGGAGAATATCCGGCCATCTGCTTTGGTGGCCCAACCAGATATTAGGTTTAGGGGGCAATCACTTTTTGACACAGGGCCCTGTAGCTGTAGATTTATTTTTCCCTTGATAATAAAGACCTTCATTTGGAAACTGCATTTTGTGATTACTTGCGTTATCTTTGTCTAATATTTACATTTGTTTGGTGATCTGAAACATTTAAGTTTTATACATAATACCATCTTTAGTACACCTTACTATTATAAAGTTTCTGTCATATTCCTGGAATCCCCATTGGTTTTATGTTTTTATGGGTTATTTTGTGTTTTACATTAGGATGTACTTATAAATTTGGATATGATTTAGTGGTTAATAAAATTATTACTTATTATAAATCATGTATAACATTTTTTGTTGGATTTTAGGTTATATGATTAGAGGAAGTTAATGGGTCTATAAAAGCAAATAAGATAAATATTTGTCCAACATTTTATAGCTTTATATCACTATTTCAATAGCCAAGCTGTGAGCTGTGATGTGTAGTCACTATCCAGATTCACCCCAAAATGGCTACTGCATTCCCAGCGTCAGAATTTATGCAGGCTATGATAATCCCTCCTGATTAGCTGTACCATAACCTATAATGATGTGAAAGCTGTAAGGAATTAAGGAGAAGCTTGCCTGGTCACCTTCGAGATCGTTAGTGCTAGTTTTCTTTGGCAGATGCAAAAGTCTATGTTGTGTAAAACGGCAGTGGGAATTACTGTTGATTTATACAAAGCAAATCTTACATTTTTTTATTTTGTCAGGTCCAGAGAACAACCAAAATTCTGCACAAATCTGATCCACATCAAATCGAATCGATTCACTCATCTCGGACTCAAAAATCTTTATTCTTACTTGTGCAGTTGGTTGATGTGCTCTGTTTAATACCAATATTACATTTTGTGTGACCAAATAATGAATCTTAAACTAAAATCAGAATTATATATTGAGAAAAGAAATTTAGAGTATTGTCTAAAAATGCTACTTTATGCAGAAAAGTAAAATTGGTTACTTCTTCCATATAACACCATGCTGAGAGTCTCTCTCTGAGATTAAGAGTTAAATACTTAGAAAATCTTCTAATACTGTAAAACATATAGAATTCCCATACGTGGGAGCATAATTGCAAATAAGATGCCAAAACTAGCAAGTAGTAAAAGGTTTAAAATTGTTTTGACCTGCCAAGTGCTAAATATTCCACAAACCCAACACTCAAAGAGTGAAAAGTATCAGCTCTATTATGACTTACTCCACTGCAAATGTATACTTTAAAAGTTAAAATAGAACTTCCTATTGAAAGTGTCAAATTTATGCTAATAACTGTAATGTATCAGTGTTACATTGTACAGGTTAAAAGTGCATATTAGACTGCTGTGAGGCATAAAAAAGGGTCCATTGGAGATCTAGGTGCATTTTTTTCAGATTCTTGGAAAAACAAAACTATAAATTATGATGCACCTCCCCCGCAATTAATCTTTTCAACAGGGAATCTGTAGCCAGAAAAGGACCAAAAAGGAAATAAAAATTAACCACTGCAAATATTGAATTTCTTCTTAAAAAAGAAAACAACTAATAACCGCCTGTCTTGCTGTTGGGACATCCAATGAACCTCTACAAGACATCGCAAATGTTTAATTTCCCTGCAGAGCCACAACAGGAATAAGTAAATAATTACAAAATTAGGCTATGTTCACATAGTGCTTTAGCATACTTCAGTGGTTCCGTCGGGGTTGTGTCCGAAGCCCCGCTAAACAGGATTCGGCATATGCACTGACGAGGTCATTGACTGTAATGATGGAGACGGAGTCACTTTCTGCTCTGTAGGATATCAGTTTTGGCTATATACGCCTAGTTGATGTGGGCAAGGCATAGTAGACTACATCTTGGTGCCCACCTCCAATAGACATATATAGAGCAGAAAGATATGTCCGGCAGAGCCCACTGTGATGCCGTCTGCATCATTACAGTCAATGGTCCCATCAGCGCATTTATTGTACCCGAATCCCATTTTGTGGGGCTTCAGACATAATCTCTGATGGAACCACTGAACGTATGCTAAAAGACTTTACATGAGCATAGCCTTGCTCTTGAAATCAATAACACTGTCCACATAATACATGGACACGCTATGCCTCCTAATTGAGACTCTCCTTGGAGCTGTTCTCTTGAAAGACCATTTATTAAATCAGAATGAATTTCTATCATATTTTTCTAAAACAGAAAACCCCTTGTTATACTGCACAAAATCTATTTTCCAAAGGAGCAAATGAAACCAATGTGCACAATGGCAATTCCCACCTGTAGTATATTATTTCTTTATTAGGCTGGTATCAGGAGATCTTGGGAGGACCAGAGATTACGGAAGGTAAGGTATCGAGAGATTAGTTCAGAGACATATGGAGGAGACAGGTTATAGATGGCCTTGTAGGTCAGTATTAGTAATTTGAACTGGATACGCTGAAGGAATGGTAGCCAGTGAAGAGATTCGCGGAGGAGTAGCGAGGAGAGAGATGAATTAGTCGGGCAGCAGAGTTAAGGATGGACTGGAGAGGCACTAGGGTGTTAGCAGGGAGGCCACAGAAAAGGATGTTGCAGTAGTCAAGGCAGGAGATGATGAGGGCATGCACAAGCATTTTAGTAGATTGAGGGTTGAGGAAAGGACGGATTCTTGAAATATTTTTGAGCTGGAGGTGACAGTAGGTAGAAAGGGCTTGGATGTGTGGTTTGAAGGACAGGGCAGAGTCAAGGGTTAATCCGAGGCAGCGGACTTCTGGTACGGGGGGGGAAGCATGATGTCATTAATTGTGATAGATAGGTCAGGTAAGGAAGATCTGTGAGATGGGGGAAAGATGATGAGTTTAGATTGTCCACATTGAGTTAGAGGAAGCGAGAGAAGAAGGAGGATATGGCTGATAGACATTCCAGGATTCTGGACAGCAGAGAGGTGACATCTGGGCAAGAGAGGTAGATCTGAGTGTCATCAGCATAAAGGTGGTACTGGAATCCATGGGACTTTATGAGTTGCCCCAGGCCAAGTGTATAGTTTGAGAAGAGTAGGGGTCCTAGAACAGAGCCTTGGGGGACTCAAAAAAAGAAAAAGGGTGGGATGAGGAGGTAGTGTAGGAGTAGGAGACGCTGAATATGCGGTTGGAAAGGTATGAGGAGATCCAGGATAGGGCAAGTTCTTGGATGCCAAGTGAGGAGAGGATCTGTAGTAGGAGGCAGTGGTAAAATGTGTCGAAGGTAGAGGACAGTTCTAGGAGCAGGAGTACAGAGTATTGTCCGTTAGCTTTGGCTGTAAGTAGGTCGTTATTAATTTTGGTCAGGGCTGTCTCAGTGGACTGATGGGGGCAGAAACCAGATTGTAGATTGCCAAAGAGCAAGTTAGATGATAGGTGGGAGGAAAGTTCAGCATGGACATGCTGCTCCAGGAGTTTGGAAGCGAATGGGAGCAGTGATATTGGGCGATAGCTGGACATATCGGTTGGATCGAGGGTTGGCTTTTTAAGGATAAGCGTGATTGTGGCATGTTTGAAAGCAGAAGCGAAGGTACCGGAAGTTAGTGATAGATTGAAGAGGTGGGTTAGGGATGGGATAAGAGTAGTGGTGAGGTTGGGGAGGAGGTGGGATGGGATGTGGTCGAGTGCACAGATTGTGAGGTGCAATTTGGAGAAGAGACAATTAAACTCCCCTTCAGTAATGTTGGTGATGTTGGATAGGGAGATTATGGGACTGGAGACAGGGGGGAAGAATGGAGACATCGGGGGAGAATGGAGGCAAGGGCCAGAATAGAGACAGGGGGCAGGATTGGAGACACAGGGGCAGGATGGGAGACACGGGGGCATTATGGGAGACAGATGAGGCAGGGTCATGGGGCAGGATGGAGACAGATGGGGTAGGATGGAGACACATGGTACAGGATCATGGAGCAGGATGGAGACAGATGGTGCAGGATCATTGGGCAGGATGGATATGATGGAGACAGATGAGACAGATGGGGCAGGATCATGAGGCTGATGGGGCAGGATCATGGGGCAGATGGGACAAATGGGGAAGGATCATGGGACAGATCATATGGGGCAGGATCATGGGACAGAACATATGGGGCAGGATGGATACTCATGAGGGTAGGATGGGAGAACACATGGCTGGAGCCAGGAATGAGACACACGGGGACCAGGATGGAGGATATTATTACCATAGGGGCTAATTAAGGGATATTATTACTGCAGTGATGTATTTATTTTATTCTTTTTAGGATACTGTTTTAAATGGGGGGGGCAGTCTTGTTACTGTGCAGAGCGACACTGATGCCTTTTTTCCATCATCTGGTGTGGTTTAGAATTTGGGAAAAATATAAGTAATGTGTTTTGCAAGCAGTGCTCTAGATAACTGTTATTTCCTGCAGAAACGAGCCCTGGCTGGAAGAAGTGACTGGTCTGTGCTGGATGAAGATGAAAAGCAAAGATGAAGGACTTCACCTAGAGACATCACTGGAGTGTCAGTGTGTTACCTATACACTGTATACTAAATACAGCAGTCCTGTGTACAATGTCACCAGTTATCACTGTATAACTTTTACACTATTCACTATATGCAGAGCTCCTGTGTATAATGTCACGGATGATCACTGTATTACCTGTACACAGACACTGCATACTAAGTACAGATCTCCTGTGTATAATAGCACTTATGGTGATATTAGTATTGGTTTTTTTATTACTGATCAGTATTGTAGTATTCAGTCACTATGTGGTGGTAACATGGTGTCTGGTCATGGTGCGGTGGTATTTGTCCCCTGTATGTGATATTATTGGTCATTTTAAAAATTGAAAAATAAATAAAAATATGCCTAAATTTTATTGGATATTTTAACAAATGTTTAATAGGTTAGAGTAGAGTAGGGCCCAGCCAAAAGAGTCTACCTTGTCGTGGTGGTAGCTTAAAAATATTTTGGCCAAAACAAAAGCTGCTAACTATATGTGTGATCTGGTGAAGGGAACTGTTAGTGTGTGATTGGTGAGAAGTAGAGTTTTTCCAAGAGAGAGCGGTGGGACTGTGGACAGTTCAAGGGATGGAGGCGGTGCTGGGGTTGAGCCTGGGTGGAGTCTCAAGGGGGCCCCGAAAATTTTGCTAGTATGGGGCCCGAAATTCCTATTGGCAGCCCTGCTAATGACATCACCTGTCTTGACACAGTGACATCCGTTAATGTGGGATATTCAGCTAAACAACTATGTGTCAAAGGAGAATAAAGTAATATGAGAAGGAGCTGAAAATCAGTTCCCTAACTCTAACATACCATGTAATGTCAATAACGATGTCACAGAAATCCCCTGTATAGTGCCGCCTGGAGGCATGCAAAGGGGTTTCGATCTGAGAACGTAACATAAGCAACGTGCATATGGCTTATGAGTGAGATCATCTTAATTCCACAGGGCGCACTGACCAAGCAAACTTTATGATAACATCAGACGTACAGCTCCAGAAATATTCCCAAAATACTGACAACACCTCCACATGTAGCCAAGAATTAAAGTAAAAGAAAGCCCATGGAATAGAGTAAAAAAGAAATTCACTTGTAAACATATAATTATAAAAAGGAACATATTGTAATCCTCCTGTTCTAGAAACGGCTGTTTTATAAGGGAAGCTAAACTAAAAAAAGTAGTTTGGTACTGTGTTAGGCTAGTTTCACACTAGCGTTTATGAGCGCCTGCGCACGGCCGCCGCTAAGCCCCGCCCCCTGCTGCGCCCCCACCGGTAGCTCCGCCCACCGGTGCATGACGCTGCATGCGCCCTGCGTCCCCTATCTTTATCACAGGGGGCGCATGCCGTGCGCAGTATGCGTTTGGCGGCGCATGCGCCTTTTTGACGGTGCGCCGACACAACCAAACTGCAGCAGGTTGCGTTTGGCGCAGGTCGGCGCACCGTCAAAAGGACGCATGCGCCGCCAAACGCATACTGCGCACGGCCTGCGCCCCCAGTCATAAAGATAGGGGACGCAGGGCGCATGCAGCGTCATGTGCCGGTGGGCGGAGCTACCGACGGAGGCGCGGCAGGGGGCGGGGCTTAGCGGCGGCCGTGCGCAGGCCGTCGCTGAGCTCATAAATGCTAGTGTGAAACTAGCCTTAGCCAGTAGAAAAAATATATATAAGGTTTCTTCAAATATTTTGTTATATCAGCCTGATGAAGGGACGTAAGCAGTCCGGAAAGCTTGCTTTGTGACATCATTCACTATATTTTGTTAGCCATTAAAAGGTATCACACCCACAAGATTTCTATTTTGCTTCTCTCACTGAGAGCACTTTATATATAAGGGGCTACAACAGTAATATCTCTGCACAAGAACAAAATCAGTATTGAGTCCCTAAAGTATTAAACAGCTTTAATAATATTACTGTTCACCAATACTGAACTCTGCAAAATGACAACATTCATCTCAATGGAGATGTCCACAATCAATAAAGGAAAAGGAGCTCTAACGTCCTGATCTCATACGTCTCTGCTACAGGTGCTATTCTGGGAAATTTTTTTTGCAGCGGTACTCAATGTCAAGCAGCAGCTGCAAAAGCAAAATAAGATTTTAGGATGTATAAAAAGAGAGAGAAAATCCCGCGATCCCACCTTATAATAACCCAATTATAAATCACTTGTGAGGCCACATCTAGAATATGGGATCCAGTTTTCGGCTCCACAGTTTGAAAAGGATATTCAGAAGTTAGAATCAGTTCAACGATGGACAACTAGATTATTACAAGGGATGGAAGGCCTCTCATGAGGAGAGGTTAGAGTAGTTGGGTTTGTTTAGCTTACAAAAAAGGCACCTCAGAGGGGATCTCATTTACATATATAAATATATGTGTGGCCAGTACAAAACACTGGCACATGACTTGTTCCTTTCAAGGACCATGCTGAGGACTAAGGGGCATTCATTACGGGTGGAAGAAAGGAGATTCCGACAGCTAAACAGAAAAGGCTTCTTTACAGTTACTGTAGAGCAGTCAGACTGTGGAATACCTGACCATAAGCTATAGTAATGGCAGACACTAGAACAGCTTTTAAAAAAGGGCTGGACGATTTCTTTGATACACATAACATTGCGGGTTATAGTTAGATTAGTGACGAAATGTACAGTTGGTGGAGAAAGGTTGAACTTGATGGACCTAGGTCTTTATTCAACCTACATAACTATGTAACTAAGGATGACTGTCCATATAATTTGCTCCTTTTCAAATGATCATACTTTTACATCATCCAAAACAGGTGATCTTTGAAGATTGTACATGCATACTATACATCTGCATCTTTAGTGCTCCTGTATGAGCTTGGAATACACTGATGTGTGTGTTTTTTTATGTTTAAACTGTTTTATAGATCGCCTAAGAAACAGCTCAATTAGTAATTCCCTTGATTCCTATGGTACTGATTCTGCAGTTGGAGTGAATTGCTTTGTGGAATAAGGCCAGTAACGTCAGTAATCTGTCAACAATGAATGGAGAACCGCTTCCTACCTCTTTGCATCTTCGGCTTTACTTTTGATTAGACAGCCTGGTACAACGTCATCGTGATACACAAGTGATGCTGTGCAAGCCAGCTAATGAAAAGAACGATCATGGAAGCCATCAGATAGAAGGCAGTTCTCAGGGTTCCTTTCCGGCGGGCCCAGACTAGTGATGTAGCTGATGGACCAAGTCCTACTAATTGATTTGCACAAACGCAAGCACTGACTGAGTTTTTTTGCCCTAAGCTGGATTCACAATTTGATGGTTACAATTGATATCAGTCAATAGCTTGTTGACATGCACCTGTAAAGACCCCATACACCTTAAGGCCCTTTTACATTTAGCGATGCACCAGCGATCCGACCAGCGATCCGACCCGGTCAGGATCGCTGGTGCATTGCTAAATGATCGCTAGTGAGCTGTCACACAGGCAGACCTCACAGCGATGCAGCAGCGACGCAGCGCACGATACTCACCTTTCACACACAGCGATCCTGACGTCCTCCCGCCCGCCTCCACATGTCGCTCGTCTCACACAGCAGGAAGCCCAGCAGGAAGCAGACGACGAGAAATGGAGCCGCCCGATCTCGCGCGATCAGCGACGGACAGCGGGGGAGCCGGTTGGAGGTAAGTATCACACATAGCGATATCGCTAGCAATATCGCTATAACGTCACAAAATCAGTGACGTTTTAGCGATATTGCTAGCGATATCGCTATGTGTAAAACCCCCTTTAGATTTGTTTTACCCAACTCCCCAACATACTTGCACATACAATTCAGTTGATCATGCATGTGTTTTACAATAGGAAGAGGGGAGTGTGCCGCTACTCAGCACCTCTGGCAGTGGCTTATCCTCTGCAGCAATAAAAGGATTGGGAATTAAATTCATCATGCCCAATCCTTCTCTTCCCCAGTATCATATACCAGGCTAAGGTCAGGGAGCCTCATACACATTCAATTGTTTAGTCCTGGCAATATCTGCTAGTTTGACTGTCATTAATATAATGTCTATGGGGACCATAAAGGGGTTTTGGCATTTTCAATAATCATCAGGAGCACACCCTTTCTCTGTCTCCCAGCTTCCTGGTTGGCTACTGAAGATTGACAGTTCGGTCAAGCAGCAAGGTCGTGCTGCTGGTTTAAAGAGTGTCTTCTCTCAGGCTCCTAATAGAGGCCACTTTAACTCTGAACCATGTGAGAAGCACAGGAGCACTGAGGCTGAGCAACCCTGCCAGCATAAGGCTATGTTAACACGTAGCGGAACTCTCGCGGAAGTTACCGCGAGAATTCCGGATTCCATTCCGCGGGAAAATCGCATTTTAAATTCCCGCAATTTTCCCGCAGAAAAACTAGCGAATTGCAAGCGCAATTAGCATTGCTTGGAGCAATGCTGAAGCATTGCTTAGAGAACTGATTGACAGGTTGGTCACACTCGTCAAACATAGTGTTTGACAAGTGTGACCAACTTTTTACTACTGATGCTGCCTATGTGGCATCAGTAGTAAAAGATAAAATGTAAAAAATAATAAAAAAAATAAAAAATGTTGTTATTCTCACCTTCCGGCGTCCCGCGCAGCCTTCCCATCTCTTTCCACGCTCCCGGTCCCAGTAATCCTTTGCGCGAATGACCGCGAGACTTCACGCTCCCGCGACGTCATCACGAATGACGGCGAGACGTCATGCTCCCACGAGATCTCAACGTTATTGCAGTCATTCTCGCAAAGGATTACTGGGAACGGGAGCGTCGAGAGAGGCGGGAAGGCTGCGCGGGACGCCGGAAGGTGAGATAACAATATTTTTTATTTTAATTCTATTTTTTACAAGGATATGGTACCCACAGCCCCAAGGAGAGTCTCCCCTCCTCCGGATCATGGGTACCATCCGCAAATGTTCTGCTTACTTTTCGCATGGTGTGCACAGCCACATGCGGAAAATAAGCAGAACAATGCATTCCTATGGGTGCTGGATCGCCGCAATTCCGCTAAATTAATGAGCATGCTACGTTTTTTACCGCAAAGCGATTCCACCGCGGAAAAAAACGCAGCATTAGCACAGCATTGCGGAATCCCTTAGGAATGCATGGGATGCTTATTTTTCGCGTTTTCGCTGCAAAATCGCGTGTTTAAAACCGCCGCGAAAATGCAAAAAAGCCGCGATGTGTGAACATAGCCTCAGAGCGAAGAGAGCAGGGTCTAAAGCATGGAACCAGCTAGCAACACAAACTCATTGCCAAGGTAACCAGCCATCTGTAACTACAGGGTGGTCGGTAACCATAGCAAAAGCTGAACACTAGAAAATGAAAAGTTCTTGAAAATGGAGAGTGTGACAAAGTTACTGGTAAAGTGCTGGAGGGGAGAAAGGTTTCTCTGCACCTAATGGCATCAGTGATATAAAACCCAGAGATTTTCCTCCAGCACACAAAGTGTGGTGAGGGGTTAACAGCTAGTTTGTATAATGGACTGAGTTTTATGTGGTCTTTCATAGAGCGGGTGGGAGGATGTCCACCTTATATCCACCCCAGGGTGTGGTCTGGCGTTAAATAACTGGCCTCTAGGGAAGTAGTTGTTTAGTGTCTGGAGAGGAACATTCCAGGGAAGTGTTTGTGCCTCTCTTAAAGGACCTGAACCGTGGATCTTGCTAATCCAGAACGTGCTGATCCCCACTAGGAGAAGGACTGCGTTTTGTTTTTGTTTTGTTGGTTTGCCCAGAGGGCCATGCTGACTTTTTCAGTTTAGTTTATGCTGCACTTAATAAACCAAGGACATTCTAAACAGACTGTGTTCTGTTTCTACCTCTGCATCCAGCCGAGTGAGCGGATCTACCTCAAGAGGTACTTTAAGAAAGGTAAATTGCAAATGTTCTTGTTTTTACAATCATTTTGCAATTTTACCCTTGTAAGAACTTGCGACAACCCCTTTAAATAACTTACCTATAATACTACCTATTGCACTATGTTCAGGGAGAGAACATATTACTGTACTGTTCCTAATATGAATAAAACTCTAAGATATTTTACATTTATATGTAAACTTAAAAATAACCTTTAAAGGTTAAACCATGGTATAAGAATATTTTTACGTTAAGTCCTTGACACTCCTTTGGCAGATCATTGGCATGTTTTCTGAAATGCCCTTGGCCTCCAGTATTTCCGTTCTTCTCACCTTGGACCTCAAAATGAAGTGCTGTCACTTCTCATGGTGCATGGAAAATTACAAAGTGTTATCAGATATTCCTCTTCTGACACAGAGCAGGATTCAGCAGTAGCTTAGTCCGGACATTTCTATGCCACATTTTAATCTCTACTACGGTAATCTATCTTTAGGTATTATTGTAACACTGAGGCCAAGACTAGTGCTGAAAAATACAAAGCACTGGAAGCTTCCATGACCTCATGCATTTCATACCTTTGATTTTTGGATTGCTTCAAGAATTAGCATTTCTTTGGATAAGATGAATCAGCCGCACTTACACTAAATGAAATACAGCTCCTCCGGGCAAACTTCAGATAGTCGTGTGCATTACAACTGGGTACAACATATCTGTAATTGTATTCATATTGTTATATTTATGTTCAGGCATATGCAAATATACCATAAGGTTTTGAAGAAGCAAGATTTTGCACATCTGCATAACCATAGGTCCGTGACAAATTCAATTTATTTAAATTGAAAAGTGAATATTTAAGCAGCGCAAGCATATAGTGAAGATCAAATTGTCCTCAATTGCTGCAGACTCGGTGGATATATTGGAAATCAGTTCACATTTGTTTCTCTTGTAGAATCACGCTTTATTATAAAATATGACATAGTGGTCATGGGAGATTTCAACTATCCAGACATTTGTTGGGAATCTCTCTCAGGCAAAACTAACAGGTCAAGGAAATTCTTATCCTCTCTTGCTGACAACTTTATCTTCCAAAAGGTAGGGGAGAAAACAAGGGGAACTGCTACCTTGGATCTAATCCTTATAAACAGGGAGGAAATGGTTGAGGAGGTAAAAGTGGCTGGGACCCTAGGAGGTAGCGACCATGCTATTTTAGAATTTTGGATAACTAGAGGCGGAAGACCTGTGAAGACTCAGACGTCAAGGTTAGATTTCAGAAAGGCAGATTTTAATGGATTCAGAAAGAGAATTGGAGGGATCCAATGGCTGGATATCCTAAAAGACAAAAATGTCCAGGAAGGATGGGAAATCTTGAAAAATGAAATTCTCAAAGCACAAGTGTTAACAATTCCGAAAAGAGGGAAGAATAGGAAGCATTTAAGGAAGCCAGGATGGATGAACACAGAACTTAAGCACATGCTAAAAAGGAAGAAAAAAGTGTTTATAAAATGGAAAGAGGGAGGCATATCTAAAGAAGAATATAATGCTGTCTGCAGAACCTGCAGGGCACAAATCAGATTATCTAAAGCTGACAATGAATTGAGGCTTGCAAGAGATGTCAAAAGCAATAATAAAGGATTTGGGGGATATGTCAAAAGTAAAAGAAAAGTCAAAGATGCTATAGGATTTTTACAGGATGAAAATGATGAAATGGTAAGACAGGATGTTGAGAAGGCCGAACTTTTAAATTCCTATTTTGCATCTGTTTTCTCTCAGAAAGGAAATGTAACATCAACTGTTCTTCACTGTCCTAAGGGAATAGAAGAATCCAGGATATCTATAAACAGAAAGATAGTGAGGAAACACTTAGCTAACCTAAATGAATTCAAGTCTCCAGGTCCAGATGAATTACACCCCAGAGTACTGAAGGAGATAGCAGAAGAAATTTTTGAACCCCTCTCCATAATCTTTGAAAATTCTTGGAGAACAGGAGAAGTCCCAGAAGACTGGAGAAGAGCAAATGTTGTTCCTATCTTCAAAAAGGGGAAGAAGGTGGACCCAGGCAACTATAGGCCGGTGAGTCTGACTTCTATACCAGGAAAGATCTTTGAACAAATTATAAAACAACATGTATGTCAGTACCTGGATAAGAATGAAGTGATTAAACAGAGTCAGCATGGGTTTGTAACTAATAAGTCATGTCAGACTAACTTAATTTCCTTCTATGACGGAATCACTGATTGGGTGGATCAAGGAAATGCTGTAGATATAGTATATCTTGACTTCGGCAAAGCATTTGACAAAGTATCTCATATAATCCTTATTGAAAAAATGACTAAGTATGGAATGGACAAGGCAACTGTTAGGTGGATTCATATCTGGCTTAGTGATTGGACCCAAAGAGTGGTCGTAAATGGCTGCACATCCAGTTGGAAGAATGTCTCAAGTGGGGTACCACAGGGCTCTGTCCTGGACCCTGTATTGTTCAACATCTTTATCAACGATTTAGATGAAGGAATTGAGGGTAAACTGATTAAATTTGCTGATGACACAAAGCTAGGAGGGATAGCTAATACTAGAGAAGAGAGAGAGAGGATTCAAAAAGATATAAATAAACTGGAGAAGTGGGCAGCAACTAACAGAATGGTTTTTAACAGGGAAAAATGCAAAGTACTACATCTGGGCAATAAAAATGAAAAGAGTATATACAGAATGGGAGTAATAGGCCTAAGCAACAGCACATGTGAAAAAGACTTGGGTATACTAATAGATCACAGACTGAATATGAGTCAACAGTGTGATGCAGCAGCAAAAAAGGCAAATGCAATTCTAGGATGTATTAACCGAAGCATACAGTCTAGATCACGTGAAGTCATTATTTCCCTCTACTCCTCTTTGGTCAGACCTCATCTGGAATATTGTGTCCAGTTTTGGGCACCACATTTTAAAAAAGACATCAACAAACTGGAGCAAGTTCAGAAAAGGGCAACCAGAATGGTGACCGGTCTGCAAACCTTGTCTTATGAGGAAAGGTTGCAGGATTTGGGATTGTTTAGTTTGCAAAAGAGAAGACTGAGAGGAGACTTAATAGCTGTCTACAAATATCTAAAGGGCTGTCACATTGTAGAAGGATCAACTTTATTCTCATTTGCACAAGGAAAGACTAGAAGCAATGGGATGAAACTGAATGGGAGGAGACACAGATTAGATATTAGAAAAAACTTTTAGACAGTTAGAGTGATCAATGAGTGGAACAAGCTGCCACGAGAAGTGGTGAGTTCTCCTTCAATGGAAGTCTTCAAACAGAGGCTGGACAGACATCTGACTGGGATGATTTAGCGAATCCTGCTTTGAGCAGGGGGTTGGACCAGATGGCCCAGGAGGTCCCTTCCAACTCTACAATTCTATGATTCTATTAGTCTGTTTGCCTATGTGCTTTTTTGCAGAGAACTTTAAAGGGGAGCTCCACTTCTAAAACATAGTAGCATTTTCCTATCAGTGGCATCTGTTGACGTAAAGCACTGTTGCTCTGGTGTCTAAGGTGTTGGGAAATTATAGGCTTCCCGTGGGTCAGGGTTAAAGGGAATCTGTCACCTACTTTTGGCGGGCAATTTAAATGAGGTGAGTCTGGTCCGATGGACGGTGTTTCCGACCTTTGCCGCCTCCCCATCCTTGGCTGCCGTCCGTAGTTTTTTCATGAATAGGAGTAGGTGTCCACCATTTTTTGTGCGTGCGTTATTCTTGGCTCGCGCACGCACAGTATGCTTTGCCCAACTGCGGGCAAAGCCAAAAAGCCTGACTGCGCATGCGCCAGTTAACTAGGCCCCGGAACACAGCAAAATACTTCCGGGGCTTAGTTAACCGGCGCATGTGCAGTCAGGCTTTTCGGCTTTGCCCGCAGTTGGGCAAAGCATACTGTGCGTGTGCGAGCCAAGAATGCTTAGCGCACGCGCGAAAAATGGCGGACACCTACTCCTATTCATGAAAAAACTCGGACGGTGGCCAAGGATGGGGAGGTGGCAAAGATCGGAAACACTGCCCATCGGACCGACCTCATTTAAATAGCCTGCCAAAAGTAGGTGACAGATTCCCTTTAAGGTCGTGGTTAAGTCCTGAGGCACCACTGCTCTGGTGTCTGAAAAATTCTAGGCTTCTTGTGGGTTGTTAATTGTATTTTTACTTTTTTTTACATTTTTTAAAGTTACTACATATAATGATCTCTCTTCTCAGCTGTGTACATGATTTGGGATATGATATGCTGTTCTGCAAACCTAGCCAAGGCCTTTACCCCAAAACACTTGTTTGTTATATATGCTGCAGGCCCTATTTGAATTTCAGGCATCCAATCTAACTGAATATAACATGACAGCCAGACCATAGAGTAAATTAGCTGTAGTGATGCTAAGAGTTGTCTATGAAAACTGCAGCCAACATTATCCAGACAGTGCCCATATGCAGGTTGGCAAGTTAACCAAGCATGACCCAGTGATGTAAGTATACTTGAGTTAGCATGCCTTGGCAATGCACAGCTGTCATGGCATGCTGACTAGGCGTTTTAGTACCTTTGCCCACCCCCATCTGTCCTGACTGTGCTGCCAGTGCAACATTTTTAATTACTGTCAGCATACCTCTTTCCTGTCCTTAGGTGACATAACCATATTAAAGATTGTATGATTCCATATTGTTTTTTAGCATATTTTCCCCCCAAGTCAGTCAATTAATATATCCTAAAGCATGCCTTCTACTGTTTAGGAAAGGTCATTGTTATCTTTGGCAATTTCTGTGTTTTGCTACTTTACAACCTGGAATTTCACTGTTTTTAGAGGGTTGCATCAGTTCATGTGAAGAACATGCCTATAACTGTGAAAATGTGTTTTTTTTTATTGTGAAGCAAACAACAAATAGGACAACATAACAAAAAACTCAAGTGTGCCTAACTATTCACCCCACTAAAATCAGTACTTTGTAGAGTCTCCTTTTGTGACAATTACAGATGCAAGTCGCCTTGGAGAAGTCTCTATGAGCTTTCCACATCTTGCCACTGAGATTTTTTCCCATTCCTCAAGGCAAAACTGCTCCAGCTCCTTCAAGTGAGATGGCTTCCTCTGGTGAACAGCAATCTTAAAGTTTAACCACAGATTTTCAATTGGATTAAGGTCTGAGCCTTAACTAAACCACTTCAAGTGTTGCTTTAGCATTTTGCTTTGGGTCATAGTTTTGTTGGAAGGTCCCAGTCTCAAATCACAGATAGACTGAAATAGGTTTTGCTCAAGAATATCCCTGCACTTCGCACCATCCATCTTCCCTTCGACTCGGACCATTTTCTCGCTGCTTCCATAAACATCCCCACAGCATGTTTCACTATAGGGATGGTGATCTTAGTGTGATGAGCTGTGTTGGTTTGGCACCAGACATAGTGTTTACATTGGTGGCTAAAAAGTTCAACTTTGGTCTCATCTGACCACAGCACCTTCCTCCGTACATTTCAGGAGTCTCCCACATATCTTTTGGCAAACTCAAAACAAGCCTTCTGATTTTTGTGTGTAAGTAAAGGCTTTTTTCTGGCCATTCTTCCATAAAGAACACTCTATGAAGTTTACGGTTTATTGTGGTCACATGGATAGATACTCTAGTCTCTGCTTGGGAGCTCTGCAGCTTCTCCAGGGTTACCGTTGATCTCTGTGCTGCCTGTCTGATTAATGCCCTCCTTGCCTTGGCTGAGAGTTTTAGTAGGCAACCCTCTCTTGGCAGACTTGTTGTGGTACCATGCTCTTTCCATTTAAGGATAATGGATTTGAAGGTGTTCCGGGGGATGATCAGAGATTGGTATTTTTTTTTTTTTTATTTTTTTTTTACAACCCAACCCTGACTTGTACTCTAAAAAAAAACTTTCGCCCTGACATGTTTGGAGATCTCCTTGGTCTTCATGGTGTTGTTTAGTTAGTAGTGCTTCTTGCTTAATGGTGTTGCAGCCATGGTGGCCTTTCAGAAAAGGTGTGTATATGCTGACAGACAAAGTGACACTTGGATTGCACACAAGGTAAGCTAATCGAAGATAATTGCAAGCACCAGAAATTTTTAGGGGCTTCATAGCAAAAGGGGTGAATACATATGCACGTTTTAATTTTTATTTATGTTATCTCATAAATTTATTTTTTGCCTATATTTTTCTCACTTCACCAATGTAAACTATTTAGTGCTGCTGATGCATGACACAGAAATTGGATTAGAAAAATATTTAAACATAGGTTGTAATGTTGCAAAATAAGTAAAAAGCCAAGGGGGTGAATACTTTGGCAAGCCACTGTAAATCTTGTTCGCACGCAGATTTTTCAAGGGTAAAAAATGTTGTACTTTATAGTATTAGCGAAATGAATGATATTTCCAAAATCTCATGCACAAGCTGCTTCTTCTTTCCTTGCAACGTTTTACAGTATCAGCAAAGTGAATGAGATTTTTTGCTGCAGATTTGAACCTTCAAATAATTTTTTCATATCTGCAGCATGTTCATACTTTCAGCGTTTTTGACCCATTCAAATGAATGGGAAAAAAATGCAAGTAAAACCTCATCAAAAACATGCAGATTTTACATAGCACTATTCATGCCAACACTGGAGCAGAAAAATCTACTGCAAATACTCAACGTGTGCACATTCCCTGATACTATAGATAAGGCCTATTAAAGCTGTAACACCAAACACACCCATTGCTGAATAAATCAACTTCTCCCAAGGAAAGAACGAAAAGAGCCTCCTTCAATCAGCTGATAGGTGGTGATGCCAGACCCCCACTGTTCTGATACAGATGACCTATACAAAAGATAGATCATCAAAAATCATATCCTGAAAGACCCATTTAAATTTGTTCCAACTTTACAAACCTGCTGCTTTTGAGCAATATTTGACTAATGATATTGTCTTCTCCCACTTAAAGGATATATTTAATTGATTATGCCCTTACTATATCTCAGTTGTACTTAAACAGTCTAGACTACAGCCTATAATTGTGCAGCCCATCAATCCACTCTGAACTGGAACACATTTCAGTCCTCCGAGACCCTTGTTCTGTACATTTTCACTTCCAAGACTACACAGTAAAATATCAGTATTTGCAGATGATACAAAACTATGTAAGGTAGTTAACACAAAAGAGGACAGTTTGCAACTACAGACAGATTTGAGTAAATTGGAGAATTGGGCTGAAAAATGGCAAATGAGGTTTAACACAGATAAGTGTAAGGTTATGCACATGGGAAGGAGAAACAGATGCTACAATTACTTACTAAATGGGAAACTGCTGGGGAAATCAGACATGGAAAAAGACTTAGGCATCTTAATCAATAAGAAGCTAAATTGGAGTGCCCAATGTCAGGAAGCTGCCACCAAAGCAAATAGGGTCATGGGATGCATTAGAAGAGGTCTGGGGACACGAGATGAAAACATAATTCTCCCTCTGTACAAATCACTCGTCAGACCACACTTGGAGTATTGTGTGCAATTTTGGACGCCGGTGCTCAAGAAAGACATTACTGAACTTGAAAGGGTTCAAAGGCGGGCTACTGAAATTATAAATGGAGTTGGTTCACTACAATACCCAGAAAGGTTATCAAAATTAGGTCTATTTATTCTAGAAAAGAGAAGACTTAGGGGAGACCTAATATATATGTACAAGTATATCAGAGGGCATTACAGAGATCTCTCCAATGAACTGTTTGTACGAAGGACTGTGACAAGAACAAGGGGGCATTCTCTTCGTTTGGAGGAAAGACAATTTCTGCACCAGCATAGAAGAGGGTTCTTCACGGTAAGAGCAGTGAGGCTCTGGAATTCTCTTCCTGAGGAAGTGGTGATGGCCAAATCACTGAATGAATTTAAGAAAGGAATGGATGCTTTTCTTGTGAGTAACAGTATAGAAGGTTACAAATAGCAGAATATTATAGGTAGATGGTTGACCCAGCTTAGGGGAAGGAATTTTTTTCCCTATGGAGAAAATTGGCTTCTACTCTGTGGGTTTTTTGCCTTCCCCAGGATCAACAATGCAGAACAGCTGCACTAAAAATAGGCTGAACTAGATGGACATAAGGTCTTCCTTCAGCCTTCAAAACTATGTTACTATGTTACTACAACTATACCTCTTCTCTACCATGAAATCTTTACTCCTGGCTATTCAATGCTTTCCCTTTGTTTCCTTCTCTTCAAGCACTGAAATGAATATTGTGGTGCTCTGCTTCTTAGGGCAGAGTCACACTGCCGTATTTTTCATCTGAGAATCAGATTGTAAAACCTGCACTGGCTGCCTGCTCTCCTGACCTGAGCTTGACAGCTGCATAGTAATCCATCATGCTGTCATGCTCAGGTCAGGAGAGGTGCCAGCCAGTCCGTTCAGTGCAATGCAATTATCGCAGGAGAAATACACCAGTGTGACTCTGCCCTTAAAAAGGTAATCTTCGTAAATGAGAGCAAGAAAAAAGTGTCACTCACCATTCCTTAAAAAGTCCTTTAACCTCTTAACCGCCGGAGGTATTTTCATTTTTGAGTTTTCGTTTTTTATTTTTTAGTCAATATGGCCATGTGAGGGCTTGTTTTTTGAGGGACGAGTTATACTTTTGAACGACAACATTGGTTTTACCATGTCGTCTACCAGATAATGGGAAAATAATTCCAAGTGCGGTGAAATTGCAAAAAAAAAGTGCAATCCCACACTTTGATTGTTTTTTTTTTTTTACTAGGTTCACTAAATGCTAAAACTGACCTGCCATTATGATTCTCCAGGTCATTACGTGTTGATAGACAAAAAAATATGTCTAGGTTCTTTTTTATCTAAGTGGTAAAAGAAAATTGCTCCATTTTCCGAGACCCGTAACGTCTCCATTTTTCGTGATCTCGGGTTGGGTCAGAGCTTAATTTTTGTGTGACGAGCTGACGTTTTTAATTATACCATTTTGGTACAGACACGTTCTTTTGGTGGCCCGTTATTGCATTTTAATGCAATGATGTGGCGACCAAAAAAGCCTAATTCTGGCATTTTGACATTTTTTCTCGCTACGCCGTTTAGCGATCAGGTTAATCCTTTTTTTTATTAATGGATCGGGCAATTCTCAATGTGGCGATAACAAACGTGTATGTTAGATTTTTTTGTTTTATTTAGACAAAAGGGGGTGTTTTGAACTTTTATATTTTTTTAATATTTTTAAAAAGTTTTTTTTTCACTTTTAGCATGCTTTTACAGTCTCCATGGGAGACTAGAAACTGCCATAACCCAATCGGCTCTGCTACATATAGGCAAGGGTTCCCCAACTCCGGTCCTCAAGGGCCACCAACAGGTCATGTTTTCAGGATTTCCCTTGTATTGTGCAGGTACTGTGATTATCACCTGGCCAATACTAAGGAAATCCTGAAAACCTCACCTGTTGGTGTGCCTTGAGGACCGGAGTTGGGGAACCCTGATATAGGCGATGATCAGATCGCCTTAATGTAGTAGATTTACTGGCTTGCTATGCGCACCAACCACCAGGTGGTGCACATAGCAATCCGACACTGACAACTATAGAGGTCTCCAGGAGACCTCTGGTTGTCATGCCAACCCACCGTGGCCTGTGATCACGTAACAGGGGTTACCAGTGGGCGAATTTCCGGCGCGATGTTAAATGCCTATTTTGAGAAGCCAAGAAGAGACCGAGAAAGGGATTTACAGTTTCCAGGAACACCTCCAGCACCCTGAAGCAAGGAGGAGATGACGTTTCACGGATCTGCCAGACAGACATGCGCACCACCGTTCAAGACTGTTGGGGGGCCCCCGGGACTGGACCTGAGGCCCCAACACCGTAAGTTTGTTCCCATTTGTGCACATGTCAATGCATAGTGTAGGCTTCAACAGACAGAACACGGCAGCCGTGTGGCCTGTTTAGTAGAGGCCAGCCAGCAGAGTGCCGATACAATTACATTCTGCGGCAGAGCAGGGAAAATCGATCTCCCTGCTCGGCCATGGGGCCTTTGAGCAGGTGGTGGGGGCCCTGTGCCAGCAGCGGATCACCCTCCCATCCGTCATCGCAGGGTCAGCTGTGTTGGCATCTAGCCGATACAGCTGACCACAGTGATGAGAGAAGGAGTGAGCACTCCTTCTCCCATCATCCCCCTCTCAGCGTCTCACAGCGGGCGCGATGACATCACTGCCCGGCACCCACTGTCATGAGTTGAGAGGAGCAGGGAGCAGAGCAGGAGCCGGGAGGAAGAGAGGTGAGTACTGGATTTATTTTTTTGTTATGGGGGTGCATTATAATAGAAAGGATGCCTATGGGGGTGCATTATAATAGGCTGCCTATGGGGAGTGCAATATAATAGGCTGCCTATGGGGAGTGCATTATGATACAAAGGCTGCCTATCGGGGTGCATTATAATATAGAGGCGGTCTATGGGGGTGCATTATAATATAGAGGCTGCCTGTGGGTGTGCATTATAATATAGAAGCTGTCTATGGGGGTGCATTATACTATAGAGGCTGCCTATGGGGGTGCATTATAATATAGAATCAGCCTATGGGGAGTGCATTATACTATAGACTCTGCCTATGGGGAGTGCATTATACTATAGACTCTGCCTATGGGGAGTGCATTATACTATATTGAGGACTATCTGGTGTATTATGATATGGATGCTATCTAGGGGGCCATCATACAGTGTGGGGATCATAGTGACGGGGCATCATACAGTGTTGGAGCCATTAAATAGTTTGGGGATATTAAGGGGTCAGTATACTGTATATACAGTGAGGAGGCATTATACTGTGTATAGAGGAGCTGAACAGGGGGGAGACTTGGGATATTACATTTAATAAAGTGGGCACTTATTGTTATAGGGGAACTCGGGTTACTGTGACTGTCAAAGGGGCACACACAGGGCAATATTACATTCTAGGGGACAAAATGTGGGCCCTGTTTTCTAGGGCACTTTCACCCGACATTACTATTTTCTAGAGAGTTGCTTTAGAATTTAGAGGTCACACAGAACCACACAATAGGTGCAGTAATAGGGACACACACGGCAGCAGCGGCTCAGTATTGGGGGTATCAGTAGGATGAGGGGTTTGTGCAGGTTGAGAATAGTCCAATTGGTGACAGTGCTGAAAATATGAGACGTGAAATGTGTCTTTGTTGCAATCTCTGCAACCGAGTCCTGGCAGGAGGAGACGTCATGTCGGTCTGGGCCAGATGGGAAAAGACGTGAAAAGTGAACGGTTCCATCAGAAAGAACGTCAGCGGTAGGTAACTCTGTAACTCTGATGTAATCTTATATGTTCTGTAGGACTGGTATTATTTACCACTGACCATATGACAGTAATATCAATACTAGTCTTTTTAAATATAGATTATTTTTGGCAACAGCACAGTCATCTGCTTAGGTTCTCTGGTTAGGGGCTCACTCAGAAGTTTCATCCCCCTGAACCAAAACCCTAGCTACACCTCTGCCAGGGAGGTTATACGTAGAGTAGCCTCATTCTTTGTTTATTGTTTGGTTTTGCCTGTGTGATATGTTGATCCTGTAATAGTTGGAGCACCGTGCTATTTGACGGCCCAGCTAAAGAATACAAACTCTTGTAAACTATCTTTTGCCATTGCATACCCTTGTTTGCACCTTCCTTATCCACTTCATTCCTTGCCTTCCAATAAATTTACCCTTTGTTGTTTGCACCTCATCTTCTGTACCGTAGTCTCCCTGCACTGTGGTGGTTCCCCAGTCATCGCTTCACCTGCGCAGTAGCATCTATCGACTATTTGCCTGCAGAAAGTGATTTATTTTTTAAATACATAGAATATTCATTATGTAAACTAGGAGGCAGGTCACTGAGGGATCAGTGACCTGTCAGAAGTCATACACATCAATACCTAATCAGAGCACCACATGAAGACCCCCCCAACAGGTCACGCCGGAGCACGAGCATATCGTTAACTGAAAACTGAAAATAAAGATTGAACAACCACAGGACAGATTTCATAATCCAGGTATCATTTTAACCCCTCTCTGCCGTCTGATGTACTATCCCGTCCATGTGACCTGGGCCTTACTTCCCATGGATGGGATAGTACGTCATAGCGATCGGCCGCGCACACGGGTGCTGTACGGTCGATCACGGCCGGGTGTCAGCTGATTCTCACAGCTGACACCCGACACTAAGTGCCAGGAGTGGTCACAGACCGCTCCCAGCACTTTAACCCCTGAAATGCTGCGATCTAACACAATCGTAGCATTCCGGAGCCGGCACAGGGACTGACAACCCCTCTGATTTTGGATCCGAGACCACACGGCGTAATGTGGGGTCCTGATCGCTGCCATGGAGACCTGATGTCATCATGGCGACATCTGGGTCTCAAGAGCTGAGAGACTTCCTGTCATGCGCAGTGATGATCAGGAAGTCTCTAAGGTCAGTGTAAAATACATGCAGCGCTGACAGCTTCTATAGAATGCAGATCTGCACAAAATGAGAGTCCCATAGTGGGACAAAGTGTAAAACATAGAATGAAATAAAAAAAAAATTAATTTTAAAAATATTTTAAAAAGTAATAAATAATTTAAAAATCAATACTTATTCTTTCAATGAATAAATATTTGAATGAAAAAAAATCTAAACAATAAAAGTACACATTTGGTATTCCCGCATTCACCTGCTCTATAAAACTGTCCCACTAGTCAACCCCTTTAGTGAACACTATTAAAAAATACCCAAGGCAAAAAACAATGCTTTATCATGATACAGCCAAACAAAAAGTGGAATAACACATGATCAAAAAGACAGATAAAAATAAACATGGTACCGCTGAAAACATCATCTTGTTCCTCAAAAACAAGATACCATACAGCTCCATCACTAAAAAAATAAAAAAAGTTATAGCTCTCAGAATAAAGCGATGCAAAAATAAATATTTTTTATATAAAATAGTCTTTATTGTATAAAAGTGCCAAAACATAAAAAAAAATAAATGAAGTATTGCTGTAATCGTACTGACCCGAATAATAAAACCACTTTATCAATTTTATCACACATGGAACGGTATAAACACCCCCTCCCAAAAATTGGATTAAAAAGCAATCAAAAAATGTCAAGTGCCCGAAAATGGTACCAATAAAAACGTCAACTCGTCCCGCAACAAAAAAAAAGACCTCACATGACTCTGTGGGCCAAAATCTGGAAAAATTATAGCTCTCAAAATATGGTGATGCAAAAACTAATTTTTGCTATTAAAATCGTCTTTTAGTGTGTGATAGCTGCCAAACATGAAAACCCACTATAACGCCTCTTTCACACATCCTGATATTTCCGGTACCGGAGACGTCAGTGTTCGTGTTTACGTGTGGCATGCATGTGCCGCATCCATACCATAAGGACGGGTGCCAGGGAAGAAGCCTTAGGCTAGTTTCACACTAGCGTTTATGAGCGCAGCGACGGCCTGCGCACGACCGCTGCTAAGCCCCGCCCCCTTGCCGCGCCCCCGCCGGTAGCTCCGCCCACCGGCGTATGACGCTGCATGCGCCCTGCGTCCCCTATCTTTATCACAGGGGGCGCAGGCCGTGCGCAGTATGCGTTTGGCAGCGCATGCGCCTTTTTGACGGTGCGCCGACGCAACCAAACTGCAGCAGGCTGCGTTTGGCGCAGGTCGGCGCACCGTCAAAAGGACGCATGCGCCGCCAAACGCATACTGCGCACGGCCTGCGCCCCCTGTGATAAAGATAGGGGACGCAGGGCGCATGCAGCGTCATGCGCCGGTGGGCGGAGCTACCGGCGGGGGCGCGACAAGGGGGCGGGGCTTAGCGGCGGCCGTGCGCAGGCCGTCGCTGCGTTCGTAAACGCTAGTGTGAAACTAGCCTTACAGTAAGCGCTGTTCCCCAGCGTCGGGTGCTGAATGCGGCTCTCATCATTCTCCCCTGCTCTGCTGGCAGGGCCGTTTTTAGGGGGGATGGGGCGTGCGATCGCCCGGGGCGCCACCCAGCCAGGGGGCACCTGCCTAGTGCCTAGCTGTCTGTGTGGGGTGGGATTCAGCAGGTTCTCCCCGGTTCGGTGGAACCGGTTGGTAGAAATGCAGTCGGTTCCCCGAACCGGGGAGATTCAGAGCTGCGATCCGGTACTGTGCGGCCGTGCGCTCTGTTCTGTGACGCGGCCGTCAGCATACAGCCGCCTGTGTCACAGTTTATCGTGCAGGGAGCTGTGCTCGGCCGTCACCTTGACAGCTGCGCAGCTCCCTCTCTACTTCCGGGTCAGGTGTCGGGCCTGCGCGATGATGTCATCACGCAGACGCCGACATGTACCCAGACGCTGGCTGCAGAGAGGCGCTGCTGGGGAGCGGCTGTGAGGTAGGTATGGGAAACTTTTTTTTTTAATGAATTCAGTGGGTGAGGGGGCTGTACATGGAGGGGGGTGAATATGCTGCACATGATGGAGGGGGAGTGAATGGGGCTGAGCCTGTACATGATGGAGGGGGGTGAATATGGCTGCACATGATGGAGGGGGGTGCGGGGGCTGAGCCTGTACATGATGGAGGGGGGTGAATATGGCTGCACATGATGGAGGGGGGTGCGGGGCTGAGCCTGTACATGATGGAGGGAGGTGAATATGGCTGTACATGATGGAGGGGGGTTGAATGGGACTGAGCCTGTACATGATGGAGGGGGGTGAATATGGCTGCATATGATGGAGAGGGGAACAGGGGGCTGAGCCTGTATATGATGGCGTGCGGCTGCACTTGATGGGGGTAAGGGGGATTGCACATGATGAAGGGGGACTGCACATGATGAAATGGGGGGTAAGTGGGACTGCACAGGATGAATTGGGGGTAAGGGGGACTGCACAGGATGAATTGGGGGTAAGGGGGACTGCACATGAATTGGTTAAAGGGGACTGCACATGATGTGGGGGTAAGAGTGACTGCACATGATGAAGTGGGGGTAAGGGAGACTGCACATGATGAAATGGAAGGGGGATAGGGGGCTGCAAATGAAGGGGCACTGCAGATGAAGTGAGGGGTGATAGGGGACTGCAACGGATGAAGGGGACTTCAAATTAAAGTGGGGGACTGCAAATGATGATGTGGGGGAGAGGACGGGGACTGCAAATGATGAATTCAGTGTGAGTGATGGGGCACAGCAATTTAATTGAAGGTGGGGGGTGAGGAGAGTGAATGATAAATTGAAGGTGGGGGGAGAGAAGAGCAAATGATCTATCTGGAGAACAAATAAAGAATTTTGAGTTTGGGGGAGTAAGTGATGTATTGAATGTGGGGTAGAGCAGTTGATAATGAATAGAGGGTGGGAGAGAAAGACATGACAATGAATTGAGGCAGGAGGGGCATGTAAATATAATGAATCGGTGTTAGGGTTAGAGCGGGAGGTACATAGTGGGGGGGCGTTGAGGTTGAAGTGCCTGGTAATGAATTGGGGGAAAGAGTACAAGTGCTAATTTATATATTAAATGGGGAAAGTGACATTTATAGTTAGTGGGTGCACAGTGGTGGATTATAATTTATATTTGGAATGGTGGGTTGCATGATAACCAATTATGTATTAATGGTGGGTGCACGTCTGTATTCAAATGTGTAGTGTAGAAGGGAAAAAGTGGGGAATGTGCTCTGGAAGCCGTGCTCTAGGTAACTGTGTTATTTCATGCAGAGACGAGTCTTGGCTGGAAGAAGTGATGGCGGTCTGTGCTGGATGAAAAAGAAAAGCAAAGATGAAGGACTTCAGCTAGAGACGTCACTGGTGAGTCAGTGTGTTACCTGCACACTGACAGTAAATATAGAGTTCCTGTATACAATTGCACTTAGTATTGTGTTTTTAATTAATGATCAGTATTGTAGTATTCAGTCACTATCTGGTGGTAATATGTGGTCTGGTCATGGTGTGGCGCTATTTGTTTCTTGTATGTGGTATTAATCGGTGACTATGTGGTCTGGCCATGGTACGGCGCTATTTGTTCCTTGTATGTGGTATTATTCGGTGACTATGTGGTGGTAATATGTGGTCTGGTCATGGTGTGATGATATTTGTCCGGGTATTCAGCATGTTAATGTTCGGGGGGGGCGCTTTTTCGATGTTCGCCCTGTTGGCAAAATTCCCTAGAAACTGCCCTGTCTGCTGGTGATCGGCATAAGCAGGGGAAAATCATTCTCCCTGATTATACTGATTGCCAGCAGAGCAGAGGAGAATGATGAGAGTCATGTTCAGCACCCGGCGCAGAGGAACAGCGCTTACTGCAATGCTTCTTCCCTGGTGCCTATGCATGTCACATGGATGACATCTATGTGAGTTATGAGTATGCACGTGTGCTAGATGTTTTGTGGCCCGTGCTGACATTAAAAAATGGACATGTCAGCGTGTTTTGCCCATGGACACATGGTACGTGGAAACACACACTGACATGTGCACAGATCGAATCACTTGAATAGGCAAATAGCGCTCTGTTCCTCCCGAGTCTCTCTGCATGGTTGCCCAATGGTATAAAATTCTGTGAAACACCCATGGTGTCAATATGATCACTGCACCCCTAGATGAATTCATTGAGAGATGTAATTTGTAAAATGGGGTCACTTATGGGGGGTTCTGTTTTCGCACCTCATGGGCTCTTCCAGTGGGTCATCGCACCTGCAAACCATTACAGTAAAATCCAGCACTCCTTCCCTTTTGAGCTCTGCCATGTGCCCAGACAGTAGTTTACCCCCACATATGGGGTAGCAGCATACTCAGGACAAATTGCACAATAACTCTTGGGGTCCAATTTCTTCTGGTACCCTTGGGAAAATAAAATATTGGGGGTGAAAAGATCAAGCATGTGGAAAAAATATGATTTTTTTTATTTTCACGCCTGGGCATTATAAACTTTAGTGAAACACCTGGGGGTTCAAAGATCTCACCACACATCTAGATAAGTTCCTTTGGGGGTCTAGTCTCCAAAATGGGATCACTTGTGGGGGGTTTCCACTGTTTAGTCACATCAGGGGCTCTCCAAAATGCGACATGGCGTCCAATCTCAATTCTAGCCAATTTTGCATTGAAAACTTCAAATGGCACTCCTTCCCTTCCGAGCTCTGCCATGCGCCCAAACAGTGGTTTACCCCCCACATATGGGGTATCAGCGTACTCAGAACAAATTGCACAATAACGTTTGGGGTCCATTTTCTCCTGATACACTAGGAAAAATAAAAAAATTGGATCTGAATTAATTTTTTGTGAAAAAAAAGAAATGTACATTTTTTAAACATTCCAAAAGTTCCTGTGAAGCACCAGAAGGGTTAATAAACTTCTTAAATGTGATTTTGAGCACCTTGAAGGGTGCAGTTTTTAGAATGGTGTCACTTTTGGGTATTTTCTATCATATAGACCCCTCAAAGTGACTTCAAATGTGATGTGGTCCCTGAAAAAAAAAATTATGTTGTAAAATGAGAAATCGCTGTTTAACTTTTAACCCTTATAACTTCCTAACAAAAAAATTTTGATTACAAAATTGTGCTGATGCAAAGTAAACATGTGGGAAATGTTACTTATTAAGCATTTTGTGTGAAATATCTGTGTGATTTAAGGGCATGAAAAGTCAAATTTGGAAAATTGCAAAAGTTTTCACCAAATTTCTGTTTTTTCACAAATAAACGCCTGTCACATCAAAGAAATTTTACCACTATCATGAAGTAAAATATGTCACGAGAAAACATTGTCAGAATCACCAGGATTCCATGGAAGCGTTCCAGAGTTATTACCTCATAAAGTGACAGTGTTCAGAATTGTAAATATTGGCCCGGTCGTTAACATGCAAACCACCCTTGGGGGTAAAGGGGTTAATCAGTATAACGATGTCAACCTGACACTGTCAGTAGGTTACTGAGCACAATACCGCTGACAAGTTCCCTTTAATCCATAGCAAGGGGCATGAGCGTTGTGTGCAGGGGGCGAGGGGAACGTGAAGTACAATAGCTGTTTTGCATTGTACCAACGCTTCTACGGGTCCAAGTAAAAGGACCTTTTAAGGAATGGTGAGTGCCCCATTTTGTTTGCTCTCATATCAACTACAACTTTGTTTCTCTGCTTTTTATATACGTACATATATAAATTCATAATTTATTATGCTAACCAGAAGCCCTTTGTTTTGTACTAATTTATTTATTTTGATCATTTTGGGAGAATTTTTAAATACATTCTACTTTTTTTAAGTGAATAACCTAGTAATGAAATAAGAAGGTCACTCATACTGTTGTCCACCATGTCTTTTTGATCTAATATTGGAGATACAAGGAATACTGAGGTAAAAAAGGCTATTTCTATTGTTGTCTGCAATGTCTTTCTGACCCAAAACTGGAGATAGCAGGATTAGTAAGGTGAGAAGAGGCTCCACAAACAGCTGTCCACCATGTCTTTCTTTTCTAATCTAATACAGGAGATACCAGTGATGTTGAGGTAAGAAAAGGCTGCTCAAACTCATGTCCACTGTTTTTCTGATATAATACTGGAGACAGCAGTAATGCTGAGGTAAGTTGAAAGTGTTCACAATGCTGTCCACCCTGTGTCTGATCTAATACGGGAGACACCAGGGATGCTGAGGTAAGATGAGGCCACTCACACTCTGGTCTACCCTTTCATTCTGATATAATACTGAAGTTACCTGGAGTAATAAGCTAAGAAAAAGCTGCTCATACTGATGTCCCCTCAGTGGTGCCCATTTTAATTCTATAGTGATACTTTCCCTAGTCAAAACAGTTCTGATTTGCTAATTAAAAGTATTCAGTCATTTATTTATGATGACACTTCCTTTAGTTATTTTTTTTCTATTCCCAAAGAACCCTTTTAAGATTTCATCATCAAATGTTTCCCATTTTTTTCTTTGATTAATACATATGAATACAGTTGGTTATTTTTGTATTCATTGAGTATCAGTGGTTTATATATACTCAATATTGCTTTTGCAAGTTTTATATTATTCATATTCTTAAAGGGAATTTGTCAGCACAGAATGACTGTTCAAACTAAGTATCGCTGCTCGGTGCTTCACGGCGGGGCCAATTATTTATATACACCTTCCCCCTTGATCGTTTTTCTCAACCTCCACCCATATAGTCTTATTTACTAAAAAGGGATGATAGTAAACTGATTTCCAATGAAAATCTAAAACTGCAAATTTGACTGAGTATCTCTGTGAAGTATTTATGTCCCAATGTAACTAACCCCTTTCCGACATTGGGTGTAATAATACGCCCACGTCGGAATCCCTCCTTGTGATGTGGGCTCCAGCAGTGAGCCCACATCTTTTCCAGCACATATCAGCTGTTTTGAACAGCTGACATGTGCCTCTAACAGCCGAGGGTGGAATTGCGATCCACCCTTGGCTGTTAACTCGTTAAATGCCACTGTCAATCTCTGACAACAGCATTTAACTCGTGCTCCTGGCAAGTGTGCCAGAAATCACGCCGATCGGTGACCCTGTCACGTGATGGCAGGTCACCAATGGGTTGGCATGACAACCAGAGGTCTTCTAGCAGACCTCTATGGTTGTCATAGCCAGATTGCTATGAGCGCTGCCCAGTGGTCGGCGCTCATAGCAAGTGAGAATTTCTGCTACATACAGACGATCTGATCATCGCCTGTATGTAGCAGTGGCGATCAGAAAGCTGCAGCTTCTAGTCTCCCATGGAGAATATTGAAGTATGCAAAAAGTTTTTAAAAAAAGTTTTTAAAAACATAAAAATTAAAATTTCAAATCACCCCCTTTCGCCCCATTCACAATAAAATAAAAAAAATCAAACATTTAGAATCGCCCAATCAATATATAAAAATAATTAATCCAATCGGTAAATGGCGTAGCAAGAACAAAAATCAAATTGCCAGAATTAAGTTTTTTTGGTTGCCGCAACATTGCAATAAAATGCAATAACGGGCAATCAAAATGGTATCAATAAAAACATCAGCTCTGTGTGCAAAAAATAAGCCCTTACCCAGCCCCAAATCATGAAAAATGGAGACGCTACGGCTCTCGGAAAATGGCTCCTTTTTTACAAAAGTTTGGATTTTTTTTTTTTTTTACCACTTAAATAAAAAAGAACCTAGACATGTTTGGTATCTATGAATTCATAATGACCTGGAGAATCATAATGGCAGGTCAGTTTTAGCATTTAGTGAACATGGTTTCAAAAAACAAGACTGGAATTGCATTTTTTTGCAATTGACCTTTTTGACGGTGCGCCGACGCAACCAAACTGCAGCAGGCTGCGTTTGGCGCAGGTCGGCGCACCGTCAAAAGGACGCATGCGCCGCCAAACGCATACTGCGCACGGCCTGCGCCCCCTGTGATAAAGATAGGGGACGCAGGGCGCATGCAGCGTCATGCGCCGGTGGGCGGAGCTACCGGCGGGGGCGCGACAAGGGGGCGGGGCTTAGCGGCGGCCGTGCGCAGGCCGTCGCTGCGTTCGTAAACGCTAGTGTGAAACTAGCCTTACAGTAAGCGCTGTTCCCCAGCGTCGGGTGCTGAATGCGGCTCTCATCATTCTCCCCTGCTCTGCTGGCAGGGCCGTTTTTAGGGGGGATGGGGCGTGCGATCGCCCGGGGCGCCACCCAGCCAGGGGGCGCCTGCCTAGTGCCTAGCTGTCTGTGTGGGGTGGGATTCAGCAGGTTCTCCCCGGTTCGGTGGAACCGGTTGGTAAAAATGCAGTCGGTTCCCCGAACCGGGGAGATTCAGAGCTGCGATCCGGTACTGTGCGGCCGTGCGCTCTGTTCTGTGACGCGGCCGTCAGCATACAGCCGCCTGTGTCACAGTTTATCGTGCAGGGAGCTGTGCTCGGCCGTCACCTTGACAGCTGCGCAGCTCCCTCTCTACTTCCGGGTCAGGTGTCGGGCCTGCGCGATGATGTCATCACGCAGATGCCGACATGTACCCAGACGCTGGCTGCAGAGAGGCGCTGCTGGGGAGCGGCTGTGAGGTAGGTATGGGAAACTTTTTTTTTTAATGAATTCAGTGGGTGAGGGGGCTGTACATGGAGGGGGGTGAATATGCTGCACATGATGGAGGGGGAGTGAATGGGGCTGAGCCTGTACATGATGGAGGGGGGTGAATATGGCTGCACATGATGGAGGGGGGTGCGGGGGCTGAGCCTGTACATGATGGAGGGGGGTGAATATGGCTGCACATGATGGAGGGGGGTGCGGGGCTGAGCCTGTACATGATGGAGGGAGGTGAATATGGCTGTACATGATGGAGGGGGGTTGAATGGGACTGAGCCTGTACATGATGGAGGGGGGTGAATATGGCTGCATATGATGGAGAGGGGAACAGGGGGCTGAGCCTGTATATGATGGCGTGCGGCTGCACTTGATGGGGGTAAGGGGGATTGCACATGATGAAGGGGGACTGCACATGATGAAATGGGGGGTAAGTGGGACTGCACAGGATGAATTGGGGGTAAGGGGGACTGCACAGGATGAATTGGGGGTAAGGGGGACTGCACATGAATTGGTTAAAGGGGACTGCACATGATGTGGGGGTAAGAGTGACTGCACATGATGAAGTGGGGGTAAGGGAGACTGCACATGATGAAATGGAAGGGGGATAGGGGGCTGCAAATGAAGGGGCACTGCAGATGAAGTGAGGGGTGATAGGGGACTGCAACGGATGAAGGGGACTTCAAATTAAAGTGGGGGACTGCAAATGATGATGTGGGGGAGAGGACGGGGACTGCAAATGATGAATTCAGTGTGAGTGATGGGGCACAGCAATTTAATTGAAGGTGGGGGGTGAGGAGAGTGAATGATAAATTGAAGGTGGGGGGAGAGAAGAGCAAATGATCTATCTGGAGAACAAATAAAGAATTTTGAGTTTGGGGGAGTAAGTGATGTATTGAATGTGGGGTAGAGCAGTTGATAATGAATAGAGGGTGGGAGAGAAAGACATGACAATGAATTGAGGCAGGAGGGGCATGTAAATATAATGAATCGGTGTTAGGGTTAGAGCGGGAGGTACATAGTGGGGGGGCGTTGAGGTTGAAGTGCCTGGTAATGAATTGGGGGAAAGAGTACAAGTGCTAATTTATATATTAAATGGGGAAAGTGACATTTATAGTTAGTGGGTGCACAGTGGTGGATTATAATTTATATTTGGAATGGTGGGTTGCATGATAACCAATTATGTATTAATGGTGGGTGCACGTCTGTATTCAAATGTGTAGTGTAGAAGGGAAAAAGTGGGGAATGTGCTCTGGAAGCCGTGCTCTAGGTAACTGTGTTATTTCATGCAGAGACGAGTCTTGGCTGGAAGAAGTGATGGCGGTCTGTGCTGGATGAAAAAGAAAAGCAAAGATGAAGGACTTCAGCTAGAGACGTCACTGGTGAGTCAGTGTGTTACCTGCACACTGACAGTAAATATAGAGTTCCTGTATACAATTGCACTTAGTATTGTGTTTTTAATTAATGATCAGTATTGTAGTATTCAGTCACTATCTGGTGGTAATATGTGGTCTGGTCATGGTGTGGCGCTATTTGTTTCTTGTATGTGGTATTAATCGGTGACTATGTGGTCTGGCCATGGTACGGCGCTATTTGTTCCTTGTATGTGGTATTATTCGGTGACTATGTGGTGGTAATATGTGGTCTGGTCATGGTGTGATGATATTTGTCCGGGTATTCAGCATGTTAATGTTCGGGGGGGGCGCTTTTTCGATGTTCGCCCTGTTGGCAAAATTCCCTAGAAACTGCCCTGTCTGCTGGTGATCGGCATAAGCAGGGGAAAATCATTCTCCCTGATTATACTGATTGCCAGCAGAGCAGAGGAGAATGATGAGAGTCATGTTCAGCACCCGGCGCAGGGGAACAGCGCTTACTGCAATGCTTCTTCCCTGGTGCCTATGCATGTCACATGGATGACATCTATGTGAGTTATGAGTATGCACGTGTGCTAGATGTTTTGTGGCCCGTGCTGACATTAAAAAATGGACATGTCAGCGTGTTTTGCCCATGGACACATGGTACGTGGAAACACACACTGACATGTGCACAGATCGAATCACTTGAATAGGCAAATAGCGCTCTGTTCCTCCCGAGTCTCTCTGCATGGTTGCCCACTGGTATAAAATTCTGTGAAACACCCATGGTGTCAATATGATCACTGCACCCCTAGATGAATTCATTGAGAGATGTAATTTGTAAAATGGGGTCACTTATGGGGGGTTCTGTTTTCGCACCTCATGGGCTCTTCCAGTGGGTCATCGCACCTGCAAACCATTACAGTAAAATCCAGCACTCCTTCCCTTTTGAGCTCTGCCATGTGCCCAGACAGTAGTTTACCCCCACATATGGGGTAGCAGCATACTCAGGACAAATTGCACAATAACTCTTGGGGTCCAATTTCTTCTGGTACCCTTGGGAAAATAAAATATTGGGGGTGAAAAGATCAAGCATGTGGAAAAAATATGATTTTTTTTATTTTCACGCCTGGGCATTATAAACTTTAGTGAAACACCTGGGGGTTCAAAGATCTCACCACACATCTAGATAAGTTCCTTTGGGGGTCTAGTCTCCAAAATGGGATCACTTGTGGGGGGTTTCCACTGTTTAGTCACATCAGGGGCTCTCCAAAATGCGACATGGCGTCCAATCTCAATTCTAGCCAATTTTGCATTGAAAAAGTCAAATGGCACTCCTTCCCTTCCGAGCTCTGCCATGCGCCCAAACAGTGGTTTACCCCCCACATATGGGGTATCAGCGTACTCAGAACAAATTGCACAATAACGTTTGGGGTCCATTTTCTCCTGATACACTAGGAAAAATAAAAAAATTGGATCTGAATTAATTTTTTGTGAAAAAAAAGTTAAATGTACATTTTTTAAACATTCCAAAAGTTCCTGTGAAGCACCAGAAGGGTTAATAAACTTCTTAAATGTGATTTTGAGCACCTTGAAGGGTGCAGTTTTTAGAATGGTGTCACTTTTGGGTATTTTCTATCATATAGACCCCTCAAAGTGACTTCAAATGTGATGTGGTCCCTGAAAAAAAAATTATGTTGTAAAATGAGAAATCGCTGTTTAACTTTTAACCCTTATAACTTCCTAACAAAAAAATTTTGATTACAAAATTGTGCTGATGCAAAGTAAACATGTGGGAAATGTTACTTATTAAGCATTTTGTGTGAAATATCTGTGTGATTTAAGGGCATGAAAAGTCAAATTTGGAAAATTGCAAAAGTTTTCACCAAATTTCTGTTTTTTCACAAATAAACGCCTGTCACATCAAAGAAATTTTACCACTATCATGAAGTAAAATATGTCACGAGAAAACATTGTCAGAATCACCAGGATTCCATGGAAGCGTTCCAGAGTTATTACCTCATAAAGTGACAGTGTTCAGAATTGTAAATATTGGCCCGGTCGTTAACATGCAAACCACCCTTGGGGGTAAAGGGGTTAATCAGTATAACGATGTCAACCTGACACTGTCAGTAGGTTACTGAGCACAATACCGCTGACAAGTTCCCTTTAATCCATAGCAAGGGGCATGAGCGTTGTGTGCAGGGGGCGAGGGGAACGTGAAGTACAATAGCTGTTTTGCATTGTACCAACGCTTCTACGGGTCCAAGTAAAAGGACCTTTTAAGGAACGGTGAGTGCCCCATTTTGTTTGCTCTCATATCAACTACAACTTTGTTTCTCTGCTTTTTATATACGTACATATATAAATTCATAATTTATTATGCTAACCAGAAGCCCTTTGTTTTGTACTAATTTATTTATTTTGATCATTTTGGGAGAATTTTTAAATACATTCTACTTTTTTTAAGTGAATAACCTAGTAATGAAATAAGAAGGTCACTCATACTGTTGTCCACCATGTCTTTTTGATCTAATATTGGAGATACAAGGAATACTGAGGTAAAAAAGGCTATTTCTATTGTTGTCTGCAATGTCTTTCTGACCCAAAACTGGAGATAGCAGGATTAGTAAGGTGAGAAGAGGCTCCACAAACAGCTGTCCACCATGTCTTTCTTTTCTAATCTAATACAGGAGATACCAGTGATGTTGAGGTAAGAAAAGGCTGCTCAAACTCATGTCCACTGTTTTTCTGATATAATACTGGAGACAGCAGTAATGCTGAGGTAAGTTGAAAGTGTTCACAATGCTGTCCACCCTGTGTCTGATCTAATACGGGAGACACCAGGGATGCTGAGGTAAGATGAGGCCACTCACACTCTGGTCTACCCTTTCATTCTGATATAATACTGAAGTTACCTGGAGTAATAAGCTAAGAAAAAGCTGCTCATACTGATGTCCCCTCAGTGGTGCCCATTTTAATTCTATAGTGATACTTTCCCTAGTCAAAACAGTTCTGATTTGCTAATTAAAAGTATTCAGTCATTTATTTATGATGACACTTCCTTTAGTTATTTTTTTTCTATTCCCAAAGAACCCTTTTAAGATTTCATCATCAAATGTTTCCCATTTTTTTCTTTGATTAATACATATGAATACAGTTGGTTATTTTTGTATTCATTGAGTATCAGTGGTTTATATATACTCAATATTGCTTTTGCAAGTTTTATATTATTCATATTCTTAAAGGGAATTTGTCAGCACAGAATGACTGTTCAAACTAAGTATCGCTGCTCGGTGCTTCACGGCGGGGCCAATTATTTATATACACCTTCCCCCTTGATCGTTTTTCTCAACCTCCACCCATATAGTCTTATTTACTAAAAAGGGATGATAGTAAACTGATTTCCAATGAAAATCTAAAACTGCAAATTTGACTGAGTATCTCTGTGAAGTATTTATGTCCCAATGTAACTAACCCCTTTCCGACATTGGGTGTAATAATACGCCCACGTCGGAATCCCTCCTTGTGATGTGGGCTCCAGCAGTGAGCCCACATCTTTTCCAGCACATATCAGCTGTTTTGAACAGCTGACATGTGCCTCTAACAGCCGAGGGTGGAATTGCGATCCACCCTTGGCTGTTAACTCGTTAAATGCCACTGTCAATCTCTGACAACAGCATTTAACTCGTGCTCCTGGCAAGTGTGCCAGAAATCACGCCGATCGGTGACCCTGTCACGTGATGGCAGGTCACCAATGGGTTGGCATGACAACCAGAGGTCTTCTAGCAGACCTCTATGGTTGTCATAGCCAGATTGCTATGAGCGCTGCCCAGTGGTCGGCGCTCATAGCAAGTGAGAATTTCTGCTACATACAGACGATCTGATCATCGCCTGTATGTAGCAGTGGCGATCAGAAAGCTGCAGCTTCTAGTCTCCCATGGAGAATATTGAAGCATGCAAAAAGTTTTTAAAAAAAGTTTTTAAAAACATAAAAATTAAAATTTCAAATCACCCCCTTTCGCCCCATTCACAATAAAATAAAAAAAATCAAACATTTAGAATCGCCCAATCAATATATAAAAATAATTAATCCAATCGGTAAATGGCGTAGCAAGAACAAAAATCAAATTGCCAGAATTAAGTTTTTTTGGTTGCCGCAACATTGCAATAAAATGCAATAACGGGCAATCAAAATGGTATCAATAAAAACATCAGCTCTCTGTGCAAAAAATAAGCCCTTACCCAGCCCCAAATCATGAAAAATGGAGACGCTACGGCTCTCGGAAAATGGCTCCTTTTTTACAAAAGTTTGGATTTTTTTTTTTTTTTACCACTTAAATAAAAAAGAACCTAGACATGTTTGGTATCTATGAATTCATAATGACCTGGAGAATCATAATGGCAGGTCAGTTTTAGCATTTAGTGAACATGGTTTCAAAAAACAAGACTGGAATTGCATTTTTTTGCAATTTCACCGCATTTGGAATGTTTTTCCCATTTTCCAATACACGATAAGTTAAAACCAATCACGTTGTTCAAAAGTAAAACTGGTCCCGCAAAAAACAAGCCCTCACATGGCCATTTTGACAAAAGGTAAAAAAGTTATTGCTCTGGAAAGAAAGGGAGCAAAAAACGAAACCGCAAAACAGGAAAATGGCCCGGAGGTTAAGTGGAACACAGAAAAAAAAATTTTGGCTCAGTATATCTGGGACTTTATGAAAAAGCAAAAAATGTACCTAAGCACTAACAGTCAGGTAATTGCAGCCTACCAACCTATTGTACATGGCACCGTTCTTCCCCAACACAGAGCAGTCCCAGACCGCTCCTGCCAGGGATTCAGAAGCTTCTGCTGTCGTCATGTCTACAGCGCAGAGGTTTCTTTTCCGCTCCGCTCTGTTGATGGGGCAGGACTTCCAACGTCATTATGATTGATGGGGGAGCCAGCAGTCAATCAGAATGACATTGGAAGTCATGCTGCGTTGCATCAGCAGAGGCAGCTGAATCCCCAACAGGAGTGGTCTGTGACCGCTTTGTGCAGGGGAAGATTTGTTGTAGAAATAGTTCATGTTTGGAGAGTTGTCCTGTAGATTGCTGGAGTTGGTTTGAATGCTTATCCTTATCCTCACCTATTTGGTGTATTCTACCTATCTCCCTCCTGTGTTCCACTATGTTGTTTTTTGAGTGTATTTGTATGTTTGTAATCTTCTTTTATCCCTGTCTGTCTTCCCTTGTCTGTCTGGTTAGTGTAATCCTATACAATTCAGCCTCACACCTTCCTGGGTGGGGGAGGGAACAGATAAGGGCCAAGATAGGAGTATAGCAAGGTACGTGACACCGGCATCTCCAACTTCGGGCGCCCCCTAGCTCAACGGATCAGGTAAGCACCCACAGTCCCTGATCATTGCATGACAATAGGCTTTCTAAATCAGTCAATCTTTTAAAAGGTTTATTCTTTTTTTAGTAAGTTCCTGTGAGATTACATACACATTTGGAAATATGACTTTTGGGACACTGACTGATCCTGAGAATGAAGGTGCTGCAGCACTGCTTCAGTAGCACTGTAGAAGATCCAGCCCATTAGCTGTACAGGGAACTGCAGATATCCCTCTACAGAGGAAATCTGGGAGAAAACCTGTGCCAAAGAAAAACTGTGAATATCAAAGATCTGATTCACACGGATTATGAAATGATAGCATATCCATGTGATATACCACCACTTACCATGATAGAAATACACCTATGTTCACAATTGTGTCTTTGCTGCATTTTTTATGCAAATTAAAAGCTACTTTTACAGTATGAGCAAAAGCTATGAGATTTCAGAAATCTCATGCACACACTTGTTTTTTTTCCTTACCAATTTGTAAAATTGCTGCATTTTTTAAAACTGCGGCATGTCAATTCTTTCAACATTTTTCCAACATTTTTTCACTTATAAAAAGCAATGAGTAAGTTCCAAAACACAGCAAATTACTGCGATTAGCTTTGGTAGCGTTTTTTGTGAGGAAAACAGGTATAGTGGGATGTGAAACCAATTTTTGTGATTTTCCTAAGTTTAAACCATATTGTCTTGGTATCTTCACATAACTATGGCTGTTAGTGTAGTACAGTTTAATTAAATTAGTGGTTTGTGTAAAAGTAAAGTCTGACTGAGCAACTCAATGCCCTACCATTAGAAAAATGTAAACAATGCCCTACCATTGTATACAAGTAAACAATGCCCTACCAACTCAATGTCCTATCAATGTGTTAAGTAACCAATGCCCTACCAATTCAATTTCCTCTGTTAATGCATTTGCAATTGTGTATTTTTTCATGAACTCATGTAACTGTAGAGTGGAAAGTAAACTAAACATGGCATTCTGAAAAATGCATAAAATTCAGCAAGAAAAGCAACAAAAATTGCAGCAAAACCTGTGTTTTTGTTCTGCAGCATTTTATACTGTTAAGAGATCAGGTTTTGTCTGAAAAAAAATGCATCAAAAAAGCAAAGTGAGAACATTGCCTAATGTCAGTGTAATGTTCTTTAAGCCCATGTTGCTATGTATTAATATGGATCCTAAAATCTGTGCCGACACACCTGGGCAAGGAAAGTATGGTTCATTGAAAACATTATAATGTACCTTTTTGCTTTTCTTTTGAGGCTCTTTGTGGATGTTATCTTTTTATATTAGGTGTTTTACTATTTCAACAACCCCAAATAAAGTATGGATTACATTCCTAGAATCTGCACTAATAACAATGCCTGAAATCTCCAGAGAAGGAGAAAGTTTAATGCAGAAATATCCATGCACAACCCTTGAAGTAGAAGAATGAAAGTTGTATCCATGACTTTTCATAATTGTTTCAGGGATTAAATATTATTGTATCTTTCTGTGCAGACTTACCGGCTTCAATGCATTCTGGAGTTAAACAATAGCGTTCCTTGTGGAAATTAATAAATCCTTGAGTGACTGGTAAAAAAAGAAGACAGATTTGCATTAGTTATCACCATGATGACATTTAGCAGAAGGCTGCATTCTGTAAAATATAAATACCTGCATTGTGCACAGAACTGTAATGAGAAGAACATTCCCTTTTACAGTGATTTTATTAGTATAGATACCACACTCTGGTTCCCCATTATTGCAAACAGATGTTTCTCATGTTCTGTTCACCCGTTTCATGGAGCTATCAATATTACCTTGTGTTCTTTATAATATAACTGAACTTTCTCTAAATGAGTTTTATTGAACATTTTTATAGTCATAATAGCATATGGTGCCAACATACACGCTGGTGTATGTAAATTTATCACCAGCAGCAAGTCAGAGAGAATATAGTTAGAAGATCCAGCAGGAGACCACAGCCAGTGAAAAGACTAGTCCTGTGTTGCCCCCAGTTGGCTTCTCCTGGCACTGCTGGAGGTAATTGACAGGTTTTGTGTTATGAGAGTGACCTGTCAATCACTTGCAACGGTGCTGGGAGAAGCCGGCTAGGGGCAGCACCAGACTAGTCTTATCTCTGGCTATGGTTCCCTGCTGTATCTTTAAAGCTCTGGCAATTCAGAAAAATCAGGTGACACGTTTTCTTTATCATATCTATTTTCAGCCCAATTGTCATTACACTATGGACCAAATTTCTATAATCAAAGGGGAAAACTTGCATTGTAATTTGTGATAAATAATAAGAAATTCTACCAATAGAGTTTAAAGGGAACTTGGCAACAGGTTTTCTCCATATAAAGCTAGGCGAGCACCTGTAAGCCCTCGCATACAGCATTCTAGAATGCTGTATATACAGGTGCTTCACGCAAAATTAGAATATCATCAAAAAGTTAATTTATTTCAGTTCTTCAATACAAAAAGTGAAACTCATATTATATAGAGCAGGGTTCCCCAACTTCAGTCCTCAAGGCCCACCAACAGGTCATGTTTTCAGGATTTCCTTAGTATTGACCAGATGATAATTGCATCACCTGCACAATACAAGGGATATCCTGAAAACATGACCTGTTGGTGGGCCTTGAGGACTGGAGTTGGGGAACCCTGATATAGAGTCATTACTAAAGGGCATGTCACACTAAGAGATATCGCCAGCAATATCGCTATAACGTGTGACGTTATAGCGATATCGCTGTGTCTGATACTTACCAGCGACCCGCTCCCCCGCTGGTTATCGCTGATCGCGCGAGAACGTCCTGGACCGTTTCTCGTCGTCAGCTTCCTGCGGTGCTTCCTGTGGAGAGACGAGCGACGAGCGTGGAGCCGGGCGGGAGGACGCAGGATCGCCTAGTGTGACAGGTAAGTAGCGATCCCCGTCCCCAGCGATGTCGCTGGTGAGATCTGCCTGTGTGGCAGCTCACTAGCGACCACTTAGCGATGTACCAGCGATCCTGTCCACGTCATATCGCTGGTTGGGATCGCTGGTACATTGCTAAGTGTGACAGTACCTTAACACAGTGATCTATTTCAAGTGTTTATGCCTGTTAATTTTGATGATTATGGCTTACAGCCAATGAAAACCCAAAAGTCATTATCTCAATAAATTAGAATATTTTATAACACCAGCCTGAAAAATGATTTTAAAATCTGAAATGTTGGCCTACTGAAATATATGATCAGTAAATGCACTCAATACTTGGTCGGGGCTCCTTTTGCCAGTGGCACTGCTGAGGTGTTATGGAAGCTCAGGTTGCTTTGATAGCAGCCTTCAGCTTGTCTGCATTGTTAGGTCTGGTGTCTCTCATCTTCCTCTTGACAATACCTCATAGATTCTTAAATTCTCTATGGGGTTAAGGTAAGGTGAGTTTGCTGCCCAATCAAGCACAGTGATACTATAGTTTTTAAACCAAGTATTGGTACTTTTGGCTGTGTGGACAGGTGCCAAGTCCTGCTGGAGAATGAAATTTCCATCTCCAAAAAGCTTGTCGGCAGAGGGAATCATGAAGTGCTCTAAAATTTCCTGGTAGACAGCTGCACTGACTTTAGTCTTGATAAAACACAGTGGACCTACACCAGCAGCTGACATGGCTCCCTAAACCATCACTGATTGTGAAAACTTCACACTAGACCTCAAGCAGCTTGGATTGTGTGCCTCTCTACTCTTCCTCCAGACCTTGATTTCCAAATGAAATGCAAAATTTACTTTCATCTGAAAACACCACCTTGAACCACTGAGCAACAGTCCAGTCCTTTTTCTCCTTGACCCAAGTAAGATGCTTCTGGCGTTGTTTATTGGTCATGAATGGCTTTACACAAGGAATGAGACACTTTTAGCCCATGTCCTGGATATGTCTGTGTGTGGTGGCTCTTGAAGCAATGACTCCAGCAGCAGTCCACTCCTTGTGGATCTCCGATCAAAATTTTGAATGGCCTTTTCTTAACAATCCTTTAAGGCTGCCGTTATCCCGGTTGCTTGTGCACCTTTTTTCTACCACACTTTTTCCTTCCACTCAACTTTCCATTAATATACTTGGATACAGCACTCTGTGAACAGCCAGCTTCTTTAGCAATTACCTATTGTGGCTTACCCTCCTTGTGGAGTGTGTCAATGACTGCCTTCTGGACATCCTTCAAGTCAGCAGTCTTCCCCATGATTGTGGAACCTACTGAAACAGACTAAGGGACCTTTTTAAACGCTTAGGAAGTCCTTGCAGTTGTTTTGTTAATAATTCTAATTTACTGAGATAATGACTTTTGGGTTTTCATTGGCTGTAAGCCATAATCGTCAACATTAACAGAAATAAGCACTTGAAATAGATCAGAAAGTTAATTGCAAACAGAATGATGATATTCTAATTTTGTGAGAACCCCATGTATGTCCTCAATCCACTCTGCAAGGCAAAAAAAATAACTTTTATTATGCTTACAGACTTTTCGCTTCAGTCTAATGGACCGATGAAGGGGTCGGGTGTGACCTTGAAACGCGTTGACCTGTAAACCTTTTTAATAAAATCCATTGATTTTATCCTTCTTTTGAGTCCTTATCAGCAGCGCAGTCGATTACACCTCCTTCTTACTTTTTATTTACCCTGGGCACATTGTAACCAGTGTCCTGCAGTAGATGAAATAAGTGTTTCTTTCATATTGCTATTTGCAACTACATCAGGTGAGTGGTGTCCTATTACTTATTCTACCATTATCATCAGATAAGACCCTATTGCGCTACTTTTTGTCTCCTAGTACTTTTTCTTCGGTCCAATGCATGTCTCTGGTCTTGATCCGGCACCTCCTCTCTTCTTGGAATCGCTGTCCTCCTTTTAGCTTCATGCGAATTACGCATCCAACATCATCCATGCAATGTCCCCCATTGTGCTACTGCACAGACATACTTCTTTCTGCCCTGCACTTTAATGCGCATGCACGTGTAAAGGCCAAAGAGCTCCAGCACATGTGCACTACAGTACTTTGCTCTGCCCTCGGCAGACAAAGAGAAGTGCACCTGAGCTCGAGCATGATGGAAGAAACTCCACACAAAGGAGAACAGATAACACAAGAAGAGAGGAGACACCAGATCAAATCCAGAGAAGTCTATTGGACCAGAACACGCCATAGGTCAGTATAATAAAAGGATTTTTTTTGCCTTGAAGAGTGGGCTGAGGACAGACATACAGCATTCTAGAAAGCTGTAATAGAGGACTTACAGGCACTGGAACTACTTTATATGGGAAAAACCTGGTGACAGGTTCCCTTTAAGGAGTTGTCCAGAGTCTATTACTTCCACAAAGGATATTGAGAGACACTGGTCATGTGTTACCTGATAGACTTGGCAGGTATTAATCACCTGTCCTATTAATTAAAAATTAAAGCATGCTCAATACCTGCCAACAGTGCATGTACGTGACCAGTGGCAACCCCTTGACTTGCCTGCAGCTATCATTAAGCACTTAGCCTTGTGAACAATATAAACCCCAGAAAAATCAAACCTTTAGTGTTATAATCACTATTTCTGCTCTGCAGAAACTGAAGTTTAATCAAGAAAATTAACTAGAGTGCTCGGTGCACCCTTATTAAGCAAAAAGGTAAATGTGTGTCATTGCTATGGGCCCGTTCCATATTGTGTCTCCAAAATTCTGGTCAAAAAGTGCTTGGAAAATTCTTCCAATTCATTTCTATGGAAAATCCACTTTTGTTGCTCATATGAAAAGTTTTTTAAGTGTTTTTTCTAGAAGAGATTTTAAAAAAAGAAAGTACGTGTTGTTAGGCGTCAAGTTTCCCCCACTGCACAGGGGGAATCTCAAGCCATGTCCTCTGCGGCCGCAGAGATTCCAGCTCAGCAGAGATGTCGGTCCCGGCGTCTTGCCCAGGCTAATGCTAGGTGTCTGGTTGCTCCTTCAGGCTCTGCTGTAACACCATGCTTGAGTCAGCAGCAAGCAGACGCACCAGGGACTAAGGCTGGTTTCACATTTGCGTTTTTTAGCGCTGGAAAAAAACGCATACCTGCGCATGCGTTTTTTCCCCTATATTTAACATGGGTGCGCATACCTGCGCACTGGTAAGCGCATGTATGCGATTTTCATGCGCTGCGTTTTTTTGGGGTGTGCGTTGGTATTTTCCAGACGCAGCATGTTGCATTTTTTGGCCCTTGAAAAAAGCGCATGCGCACGTATGCGCACGTTTTGCGCTAAAAATGGCCATTATAGCCTATGGATGCGCATACGTGCGCACTGGCATGCGCAGGTATGCGTTTTTTTAGCGCTGCGTTTTTTTGGTGGTGTCCACTTGTTGTCCTAGTTATAATCTTCTAAAGTCAAAAAAAAAAAGTCTATATAAAGGAGGTGCCTGCCAAAACTCTGCCACTACTACACTGACAGATTGAAGAGCAGACAGTCAACCAAGAACCCATTATATCAGCGAAGAATGTGAGTATATTACATTATATGCCTGTCCTTTTAAATTATGTATGTACTAATGATTTTTATTATTTTTACATGCAGTATGTCTTCAGAATCAGAGTATTCCCCATCGCGGCAGGAATTGGCGCAAGCAGACCGTGAGGTGATTATTTTTGTGCATCTGGTAAGTATATCTGCTGCTTCTCCAAATCTCTTACGTTTTTTTCAACTTTTTTAAGACATCGTCATCATCCTCTTCTGTGGACGGGACTAGTGAGGGCGAAGAGCAGGAGCAGCGAAGCCAAGTCCCGGTGGTGATACGGAATGTAAGTATCAAATGATTTGTAATGTTCTTTATTTTTTATCTTCTATTTTTACTCTTTTTTATGTTTCTTTTTTTGTAACTTTTTATTCAATTTAAATTGGATTATTCTAATGAATGTGTTTTGTCTAGGTTCCACAACGAGATGAAGACGTGTACCTGGATAATGAGCAGCTCATCAGCCTGGTCCAGGAGCGTTCGCCGTTGTGGGACAGCCGTGACCGGCTGCACAAGGACATTGTGGTGACCCGGCGGCTATGGAATGAGGTGGCCGCAGCGTTGATGGATGGCTGGGACAGCGCCACAGCATCCTCCAAAAAGGCGTTTAGTGAGTATTTCCCTGCTCTGTATTGTGCCGCAGTGACTGTTGTCCTTGACGGCACTGTTGGGTTTCGTGCTAGGTGTATTCTAGCAGGAAACCCAACAGTGTCATCGTGGTCTACAGTGACTGCTTTGAGTATTGTATTGCTACATTGTGCCGCAGTGACTGTTGTCCTTGACGGCACTGTTGGGTTTCGTGCTAGGTGTATTCTAGCAGGAAACCCAACAGCGTCATCGTGGTCTACAGTGACTGCTTTGAGTATTGTATTGCTACATTGTGCCGCAGTGACTGTTGTCCTTGACGGCACTGTTGGGTTTCGTGCTAGGTGTATTCTAGCAGGAAACCCAACAGTGTCATCGTGGTCTACAGAGACTGCTTTGAGTATTGTATTGCTACATTGTGCCGCAGTGACTGTTGTCCTTGACGGCACTGTTGGGTTTCGTGCTAGGTGTATTCTAGCAGGAAACCCAACAGTGTCATCGGGGTCTACAGTGACTGCTTTGAGTATTGTATTGCTACATTGTGCCGCAGTGACTGTTGTCCTTGACGGCACTGTTGGGTTTCGTGCTAGGTGTATTCTAGCAGGAAACCCAACAGTGTCATCGGGGTCTACAGTGACTGCTTTGAGTATTGTATTGCTACATTGTGCCGCAGTGACTGTTGTCCTTGACGGCACTGTTGGGTTTCGTGCTAGGTGTATTCTAGCAGGAAACCCAACAGTGTCATCGTGGTCTACAGTGACTGCTTTGAGTATTGTATTGCTACATTGTGCCGCAGTGACTGTTGTCCTTGACGGCACTGTTGGGTTTCGTGCTAGGTGTATTCTAGCAGGAAACCCAACAGTGTCATCGTGGTCTACAGTGACTGCTTTGAGTATTGTATTGCTACATTGTGCCGCAGTGACTGTTGTCCTTGACGGCACTGTTTTTTTTTTATCAACAGTGGACAAAGTCCGAACACGTTGGCGTTCGATCAAGGACCGCTTCAACAGTGATGTTCGTGCTGAGGGCCAGGTTCGCAGTGGATCTGCGTCAAGGACCAGAACTAGATACCGTCACTATAACGCGTTGCAGTTCCTAAGACCGGTCCTTGCCACGAGATCGTAAGTATTATAAATTTTGGGTTTTTATTTTTATTAATCTGTGTTTTTCTAATCCACAGCTGATGCTTCTTGTAAAGGCATGGTAGTAATGATTTTCCTTTCTTCAACAGCACCTGGAGCAGCACCCTGCAACCTGGCCCTGGAGCGGTCCTTCCTCGGACGTCCTCTGACCCGTCCCAGCCATCCGACAGCCAGGAAGCACCTTGCAGGTCAACCACACACACAGCTGGTGACCAGGAAGCTGGGCCATCAGGTGTTCCCCTGTCCCAGGTCTCTGCCACTGGTTATGCGGGCACTACCCGCCAGCGGCAGAGGGCCTTGGACAGGAATGTCTTGCCCGAGTTTATGCATTTGAGCGAGACATTTAATTCCAGCCTCAAGTCACTGTCCGACAGAGTTGAAAGCGGTTTTGCACTCATGGAACGTGGTTTTAACCACTTTGAACACCGCTTCAATTCTGTAGAACAGCGCCTTGACCGTCTGGAGGCCGACCTCAACAGACCAGCACACCATTTTTTTAGTAAGATTGAAAAGGGCATGGCGGAACACCTTAGTCCTGATCAACAGCTGAATGTGCTGCAGGCCTGCAACAATGCTTTCTTGCAGGCTATGCAGCATAATCGGTACGGTCAGCAGTCAGTGGTGTCCTTTCCACCTGTGCCACCATTGACTCGCTTCACCTCACTACCGACTTGTGCTGCATACCACTGCACGGACACCTCTATTCAAAGCCAGGACACCCACCGTTACACCACCACAAGTCTGAGTGCAGCTGGTCACTTCACCGACACCACCATGGCAAGCGCTGCTCCTGTCTGGAGCACCACCGCCACTCCCATGCATGCGTGGAGCTCAGCCACCACTAGGCAAACATGGAACAGCCCTGCCGCTACAACAACGTGTAGTAGCCCTTCCACCACCACTGTGCAAACATGGACCATCACTGCCGCCACCAGTCCTCCTGCAAGGACGAGCACTGACAACGAAGAGCAGCAGCAGCAGCCACCTCAGCAGCAGCTCCAGCCACCTCATCAGCAGCCACCTCAGCAGCAGCAGCCACCTCAGCAGCAGCAGCCACCTCAGCAGCAGCAGCCACCACCTCAGCTGCAGCTGCAACCACCTCAGCAGCAGCAGCCACCTCAGCAGCAGCCGCCACCTCAGCAGCAGCCGCCACCTCAGCAGCAGCAGCAGCCACACCTGCAGACGGGGGACCTACACTCAATATTTGCCCCTACTTCAAGGCGAAATCCATCAAGGCGGGCATTGGGCCAAAGTCGGTCCAGGCACACAAGCCTACGGCGACATGCCATTACAACTAATGTACCTGAACAGATTTCCTCTCCTCCAAGTGTTCCTAGTTTGATTCCCTTAACTGGACTACCTTCCACCACAAGTTTTGTTGCCCCTTCCCCTCAAACACCGTCTTCAACAGCAAGTGTTGCATATTCCCTGCACACCCCCAAATTGAAACCATCTGCCCCCAAACGCCGGAAAAAATAATTTTTTGGTTTATTTTTGTGATAAAAAATAAATTTACATTTGTGGTTCACCATTACTAAGTTTCATTAATGTTGTTTGCGCCGCTCACACACACTGATGGGTAAATACATGTTAAAAACCAACCCAAGGCCTAGTATAGTCATATGTGAAATAACACGGACTAGTATAGTCATACCAAGGCCTAGTGTAATAACTCGAGTTTTACCAACTTGGATCTGGTTTCATGAAAAACAAACTGTTGAAACTTGTCTTAAAAATAAGTTTCTTTCTAGTTTCACCAGTTTGTTTTTTGTGAAACAAGATGCTAGTTGTTAAAAATCGAGTTATTACAGTAGGCCTTGGTATGACTATACTAGGCCGTGGTATTTCACATATGACTATACTAGTAGGCCCAAGGCCTACTATACTCATATTTGAAATACCACGGCCTAGTATAGTCATTCCAAGGCCTAGTGTAATAACTTGTAAGTTGGAATGGAGCAGATTACATTCATCCACTCAATGCTGACTTGTATTCCCCATGGACTTTCATTGGGGTTGGGTTTTGAGGGTTGTGTTTTGAGAAAATCACATACTTTGTTTTCAACTAGTTGCACAATTTTCTCTTGAAAAAAAATGGTTTCCTGATTCATGGCCTGCAGCTTTGCTCGTTCCAATATATTTCACGCAGACTAGCAATGCTGCATTTTAACTCATATGTGTATTTACCTGCCCAGGTGTGTGAACATCAAAAAATTCAGTTATACATGGGAAGTTTTTTATTAAATTGGAGTTTAAAAAATATAGTGCACTCAGTAATGGTATCAAATAAGGTTTTTTATTACCATAAACAAACAAAAACATTACACCATTTCATCTTGCCAGTGCACCCGTCCTACATCAGAAATAAAGTAGGCCGCAAATTGGTCCCTCATTTGGCCAACTTCAACGGATGACCTGAGAGTGTGCTGAGTGAATTCAGGCAATGGGTTAGGAGCATCATCGTCCAGTTCAAAGGTCGGGTGCTCTTTAGCCATCACAAAGTTAAGTAGAACCACACAGGCCTTCACCACCTCATCGACTGTTTCAAGTTTAAGATTAATGGCCGTGCCCAGAATTCGCCATCTGGAAACAAGAATCCCAAAAGCACACTCGACAGTTCTTCTGGCCCTGGTCAGCCTGTAATTAAATATTTTTTTGGTGTGGTCCAAGTCCCGGCTGGAGTAGGGTTTCAGTAAGTTTCCGCACATTTGAAAAGCCTCATCGCCAACCATTACAAAGGGCAGTGGCGGAGCTTCGGTGTGAGGAAGAGGCCGTGGCATAGGGAAATTAAATTGGTTGCCATACAACCTCCGGCCCATGTCTGAGTTTTTAAAAGCCTGTGAGTCATTACCACGGCCAAATGCTCCAATGTCCACTGCTACAAACATACATCCGGCATCCGCAATCGCAATGAGTACTATTGAAAAGTACTTTTTGTAATTATAGTACTCAGATCCCGTTCTTTGGGGTTTGATGATCCGTATGTGTTTACCATCAACAGCTCCCAAACAGTTGGGAAAATTGCATACTGTCCAGAATTTGTCAGCAATTTCCATCCACTTTTCAGCGGTGGGCAGGGGCATAAATTCTGGGCAAAGAACATTCCAGAGAGCCCGGCAGGTGTCAGCAACAATTCCAGACAAGGTAGAGATTCCAATACGGTACTGGAAGTGTAGTGAAGATAGGGTTTCTCCAGTCGCCAGGAATCTGTGAACAGACAAAGAAGTAAAATTAATATTTATGTATATTATTTTAAAAAACTATAAAATAAAATATTAGTAAATTCACGAAAACTAATTACCCACGGTTTTGAATACTAAATTTAAAAAAAAACCATCAGACCGCACCCCTTGGTTTTTAAAACATACCGTAATGTCACCAGTAGCCGTTCCTCAGGAGGAATCGCACGACGGAGCTGTGTGTCCTGTCTCCGGATGGATTGTTGGACACGAGCAAGCAAATCCATGAAACTTTCGTGGGACATCCTGATATAATCTGTAAATTTCTCCGGGTTTGCCTGTAGCTCGCTGTAGAGGGTGTGGTATGCCCCACGGCTCTCCCGGAGTTCAACAATCGGATGTATCCACATACGCCGCCGTCTTCGCTGCCTCTCTCTCTTCCTTTGTTCATGGCAAGCAACTGCATACGCCTGAGCCATCGCGATGTCCAAATCCAAGTTGAAGTGAAAACTCTTCCAGCGCAGATCCATGGTCACGAGAAGAATCAAGCAAATGTGAAGAATACTGTAGACAGGGTCTATATATTAACATACCACACCCACAATGAAGTCCCATTGGTCTTGTGTGTTGTTGAATGGTTGTTTTTTCATTTTTGTGGGGTTTTTCCAAAATCTGTAAAAAAACGCAAACGCACAAAAAACGCATACAAACGCGCAAAAACGCTGCGTTTTTTTCCTGCATGCGCACAAAAATGCTTGAAAAAAACGCAGCGTTTGTATGCATTTGTATGCGTTTTTTTAATGCGTTTTTTTGCGGGAAAAACGCGCTGCAAAAAAAAGCAAGTGTGAAACTAGCCTAAGTCCTGTATTTTGCCTACTGAGCATGCTCGTGGGGCGACCTCTCATTGGAGGTCGGAGGTCACATGGTCACATGTGCAGGTCCCGTTCCTGCTCTGATTGGTCCAATGGGAAGGTCCCGGAAGGACGCCGCTATAAAAGAGTTGCATGGCCGCTCGGCCATGCGCTAGTATAGACTCTAATTGTTATTTGTGTGTATGAGGATGGATGCATGTACCTGGTGACTGACTCATTAAGATTCCCTTCCTCTGGTTGTGTTTGTATTAGGGATTCAGAGTTATAGTCAGCGCCAACGGGTGGCAATGCTCATGCCACTGTGCTTCTAGTTCTCAGCACACACTAGCGTCCGATGGTGTCGCCCCCTGTGGGGCACTATCGTACCGTGGCGAGTAACAGCCACCGCCTGTGCAGTGCCATGCGCAACCTGTGCGCTTATCTGCCCTATCTGGGGTGAGTGGCGACGTCCGCCTGAGCAGCTCTGTGCACACTTGCACGCTTGTTATAATATATCTGTTTTGCTGGCAATGCACGCTAGTGAGTCAAGAGGGACTCTATCCCTGTGTACTGGGGGCAAAGTCCTGCGACTCTACATTTGCGATCAATTTGCTGAGTCCTGTGGAGTTAACAGGCTCCGGCACTGGTGCCAGTGAACTCTGAAGTAACAGAGTTTGCTCCTGTATACACCGGGTCAGTGGTTACCCGCCGGTGTTTAGTTTGCACTCAGCCATTACCAAGCAGCAGCTTTCCATCTCTGTACGGTAGAACCCGGGCTGCGAATGCACCTGTCACAGACCCGCCACTGACAACAGTATGTCACGGACGGAGGGATGCGATGCACTGCCGACACACGGCTAGCACAGGCACAGGGGGGCTTATCTTAGTTATCCCACCACTGGCACCATGTGATAAAAAAACAGCAAGCTATTCTTGCCCTAACAATTTATCCCAGGGGGGTTATTTTGGTTGTCCCACCACTGCCCACAACACTTCACAAAACTTTTCAGTTCCACTTTGGAACTCGCAGCTCTCTGGCGCCCCCTTACTCTCAGGTCAGTCAGGGAACTACACCTGGGATAATTGGTCACCGGCCGGCTGCTTCATTGAGGTCTGGCCACCCGGCACGCTGCAGTGAGGGAATTATAAAATGCTTTGGCCGCAGCCACCCAATTAGCTTATAAAATCCCTTCCGTTACTCTCAGCAGTACCCAGGGCCCAGATCACACTTTGCTGCCACCAACTCCAGAGTTTCTCTGATTAAGTTATAAACTTAATAGAGGGGTTCGAAGCCAACCCAATTCAGTAGCAATTATCTTAAAGGCACATGTTAGTTTTTTAGAGCATGAAGACAGACTAATAAAGTTACCATTTATTCCCCAAAAGGGGGCAGTGATTACACAGATAAAAGATGCTACAAAGTTGAGACATTAGGTATGTACAATACAAATATAAAATAAATGGAATTAACAGAGATCAACACTTAGCCTAAAGATCATTAAGCAACTCTAACCATGTAGGGAGGCGGGGCCACACGTCGCCCTGCATCTGGGGTCCTTTTGGCATCAAAGCTCCAGCTCGAATGACCAATTTTAGGGAGGGAATGCCTTATAGCTTTGGGTTTGTGACATCACGAAAGGGGCAGTCTAGGGAAGTTCCTCCCCCTGCTTTAGGAGTTACAATTCTGACTACAAAACTTCTAATGACTATCTCGCAGAGGGTACCTCGTATAAACACGCACATGGTATCATTTACTTTAGCCTGTTGCAGACAATAATTAAAGACCAAACATGCAGTAATTATGTCCCACCATTTAGGAGAAATCCAGTTCTCTGTTTCTGTGGGTGCTGGAACCGTGAAAATTATGGGCCAGAACGTGTTTCGTGCCCTACACAGAAATGTAATTTTTGTGTTTTTATCATAAACGCGCCGTGTTTTATGACTGAATGATTAAATCTCCATTATTTTCTATGAGAGTAGCTGAGCACATGGTTCAGAGACGAAGAGACCCCCCGCCGTGAGGCAGGAAGGAGCTCACACTAAGGATTCAGGTTAGACTGGTTTTTGTGTGTGAGCCGAGGGGGGGAGAAAGGGGGTTTGCAGCTGCGTGACAGGCAGGGTCTAATCTGTAGTGTAATGCTCAGGGAACCTTACGTCATATCGTACAGTATCATTACAGCATCTTTTACTATCTTCATTATTTTGTGCATTACGCTAGCCCCTAACACATGTTACTTCTTTGAAATGGATCTTAATGGAATCTTCTCCAAACTAGCTAATGAAAACTGAAAAAAATGCTTTATTAAAAAATATCTGTTTCTATTATACTTTTTCTCTGATGGTTCCATTCCTGATTTTGGTTTACAAATACTGAAGTAAAAAAACTCACCAAATAATGCACGTCTGCACGTGGCCTAATACTTGTCTCAATCAAGGTCAGGTTTTAGGTTTTAAAACTACAACCAAGGGGTAATAGGATGATAGTACTGATCAAGGAAACCAAAAGTAAAGTCCCCGAAAAATATTTCAAAATCATACTTAGACAAAATCAGGATAAAGAAAAGTGAGGGACAGATCTAGTATAATTCAAAGTACATGGGAGAGGAAGAGATGTTGGAACACATGGGGTGCAATAGTAATCCGATGCTAATTCCGAATTGTAAATTTAACGGGCTTTAGTTAAGCTCACAAAACCTAATTGTTGGGGTAAGGGTGAGCAGCACGCATTCCCATACATGAAACTTGGCCGTCGGTGAAAGGCTGCAGTTCTAATTAAGAAGCCCGGAAATGTCAGTCACTCAACAGCCTATCAGCTCTTTTATGTGCAGTGCTAAGCTTAGCTTTCCATTGAGCACAGTAAGTCCAATATCATTATATCAGTGGCACAGTTATGGAATTCCTGATGTAAAGGGAACAACCTGGCAGCCAAAGGAAGAAAGTTAATTACATTACAGTCATTGATTGTTCAATTTTATATGTGCCACAAGCAAGAGAAACCTAAAACTCTGGCCCCATGGAAATTAGAAGAAGCCATGTTTCAAGCCATGGATGACTACTAGGTCCGTAATGAGTGCTGTGGCCCACCTTGACCAGCGAGAAGATTGCTGTACACTCAGGAGCATACAACAGTGGAGCATGACAAAGCTTCTCTTGTAGTCTTTCCAAAATAAATAGAGTTGCTGATAGGGTCAAAAATGGATTACTCAGCCAAATTTTCCTAAAAAAATGGTCAGAATGGCCTGAAGAAGAAGATGCTCACCTCACAAATTTCCCACTGTTTAGATGCTTTCTAGTCCTCACTGATCCCTACTAGCTGACCTCTCTCAACACAAAGGGTAATGACCACTCAATCATCTGCCACACAAGTGACCAGCCTCAGCCAATGCTTGATTGAGTGGTTATTTCCTGTGTGTTGAGAGAAATTAGCATTTAGGGACCTTCGGGAACCCTGGAATCATTGGACCAAAGAGTGGTCGTAAATGGCTGCACATCCAGTTGGAAGAATGTCTCAAGTGGGGTACCACAGGGCTCTGTCCTGGGCCCTGTATTGTTCAACATCTTTATCAACGATTTAGATGAAGGAATTGAGGGTAAACTGATTAAATTTGCTGATGACACAAAGCTAGGAGGGATAGCTAATACTAGAGAAGAGAGAGAGAGGATTCAAAAAGATTTAAATAAACTGGAGACGTGGGCAGCAACTAACAGAATGGTTTTTAACAGGGAGAAATGCAAAGTACTACATCTGGGCAATAAAAATGAAAAAAGCATATATAGAATGGGAGGAATAGGGCTAAGTGACAGCACATGTGAAAAAGACTTGGGTATACTAATAGATCACAGACTGAATATGAGTCAACAGTGTGATGCAGCAGCAAAAAAGGCAAATGCAATTCTAGGATGTATTAACAGAAGCATACCGTCTAGATCACGTGAAGTAATTATTTCCCTCTACTCCTCTTTGGTCAGACCTCATCTGGAATATTGTGTCCAATTTTGGGCACCACATTTTAAAAAAGACATCAACAAACTGGAGCAAGTTCAGAAAAGAGCGACCAGAATGGTGACCGGTCTGCAAACCCTGTCTTATGAGGAAAGGTTGCAGGATTTGGGAATGTTTAGTTTGCAAAAGAGAAGACTGAGAGGAGACTTAATAGCTGTCTACAAATATCTAAAGGGCTGTCACATTGTAGAAGGATCAACTTTATTCTCATTTGCACAAGGAAAGACTAGAAGCAATGGGATGAAGCTGAATGGGAGGAGACACAGATTAGATATTAGAAAAAACTTTTTGACAGTTAGAGTGATCAATGAGTGGAACAGGCTGCCACGAGAAGTGGTGAGTTTTCCTTCAATGGAAGTCTTCAAACAGAGGCTGGACAGACATCTAACTGGGATGATTTAGCGAATCCTGCTTTGAGCAGGGGGTTGGACCAGATGGCCCAGGAGGTCCCTTCCAACTCTACGATTCTATGATTCTATGAACAGGAGTGGTGGGGGAACAGTGAGGTATCACTTTTGTTTTTTCTTTATACCATTTTGACACTTTGAAAAGAAAATGTTATCGGATGGACAACTCCTTACAGGGAATTTCAAATTGAAAGGTAAAATATTTACATGTAAATGATGAGTTGGAGTAACAGTCAAACCTTCCTAATTATGTTTATTTTATTTTCATATTTTTTTTTTTATTAAGGTATAATGGTATCTTTTGCATTAATGACAAAAAATTGGCAAAAAAATCACTTCCATAGGATATCCAGAATAGTTAGATTCTAATCAACGTGCAATATCTTTAAGCATCTACCATAATTAGAATTAGTTTCAGTTTAAACTAAAAAAATTGTCCCTGACAATACGCAACAGAGTAACAGTCATAAAGAAAAGTAAAGGTGATCACAAAAAATATTGTTTAATTTCATTGAACACATGTGGATTTACAGCATCCAAAACGTTCTCTTGTAGAAATTGACATGCTGCAGCTCGTAGACCCGCACCGCGGGTGAATTCTTGCAGCGTCAGATAGAAGCATAGTGGGTATGGAATCTCTATAAATCCCATCCACTGTGCTTGCCATCTAGAAAGCAGCGTTTTGAAAGAAGTGAAAGTGCGCTGCATCCAAAACACTGCTAGTCCTGATCGTGGGCACGCACCCTTTCTGTTTTGTTGCACAACTGTTTCACACATGTGGTCTTGCAGGTGAGACAGCTGTTCCACTGCAAGAATAAGTAATTGTATGGGAAACCAGTGAAAAGACATCAGCAGAGGTCGACTGAGGTTAAAAGCCACACTACAACCGCAGCGTATAAAAGCAGCCTTGGGGTAGCTGTATAGTTTGCTTTTTTTTTTCTGAAAAACTAAAATTGTGTTTTCTTGTTAAAAACGCATCACAAAACGATCCTTCTTTGAGGAGTTTTTGGAAAAGCTTTTAATTTCCTTAAGCGACACAGGAAATGAACACAGTGCACATGTTCTGGCTTATGTCATATCTTTTACCTGCTTCAAGGTTCAAGGCTCAGGGTTTTTTAAGAGTTTTTGGAGCATAAAATAAGTGGAAACACTCCAAATCCTCCTGAAAAAATCAAAATTCTCCAAAATCTACTACAAAACGTTTTGTGAACAAACCCTTGGAGAGTTTTTTCGTGAATCGTCTATTGCAGAATTTTGATTTGACAGTGCTTACTTTGGAGTGTTTTCCATTCTGAGATGCTTAAAAGAAATGATATGCATTTTCTTTTCCCCTAAAACAGGCGTTTCTCAAAATCTGAGGCAAACCCATTCTAAAAGACTTCTCCAAAAATTTTGTATGTAGATACCCTAAAGGTATGTTCATACAGGAGGTTTTTACACACAGCAGAATTGGAGCGTACAACTCATAATATTGGACTTCAGAAATTATAAATATACAAATGATTTTAATGATCCAAGTATATAAGAAAAAGGACTACTTGACACCAGGGCCCCCCGAGGAAGCTACCGCGAAACGCGCGTAGGGGCGCGTGCCTCTATATGGACACGAGCATGGGTAAAAAATAAAGCTGCTCTATCTACTCCTATCCTTTCCTTTTCCCCCTTGGGTTCCTGGCAAAGGCAGGACTTAGTATGTGGGGGCATTATATTGTCAGACGTTGTAGGGAAACTACCTTAAAGGAATAGGTTGTACACTTTGTCCCCCACCTTTTGGATATTATTTTGCACTGTCAGTATGTACATTTTTGGACAATTGTGTATTATGTATATGGATGACTGTACCCGTGTTTGGTGCTCATGGAACGGCACGTTCTTTTTATAACTGGTGCACTTTGATACTTGTCATTTAGTTCGGTATTTGTTTGTTACTTGTTGTATTAATTGTGATTGTAGTACTTTTTCTTATGTACCGTACTTGGATCATTAAAATCATTTGTATATTTATACTTTCTGGACTCCAATATTATGGGTTATATGCTCCAATTCTGCTGTGTGTTAAATATGTTGGAGGAACTCCATAGGGTATTTACCGAATATTATCCTAGTTTGAATAACTAGGTGTTGCTGTTAATAATGCATTCTGTACTTGAGATCGTGCTTCAAACAGGGTGTTTTTGTAGTGTGTTTTCCGACATGAAATACTAAGGGGTTAGTAGTAAAAATGCTGCATACATTACATGCGTTCTTCATACTTTTTTAACACAGTTTTGTTTTTAGGCATTCATTTGAATGGGTGAAAAATGTGCCAAAAATGTTGAAAGAATTGACATGCTGCAGATTTGAAACACAAGTGAAAAAGCCTATATACGTATGACATTTAGGACATTACATTTATTATGCTGGGACTGTAAAATGCTGCATTTTTTGCAAATGAAAAAGCCCTTAGTTTGTACTGATTAGAAGAGCATGCATGTCAGTTTCAATGACAGAAGGGATAAGGCTTTTCTCCTCCTTCAGGGACAAAAATTAGCAATGCTGAAATCAAATATGCCCAATCCCACTTAATATATGTTGATCCAAGCAAATTTCTTATTTTTAGGCAAATGTCAGATGACCGTATATTCTCTTATCCGAGAGAATCGGGTCAATAATGCAAATCATACTCTTATCAGAGTCTCATCAGAGTTTGAGCAGAGTGTCAGCATAGTGTGATCCGATTCTCTTGGATGAGGAGAAGATGAAGAAAAAAATGTCTCCTTCTCCTCCGTTCTGTGAGGCCGTGGAAATTCGATTGCACTCAGATGTCATCCGAGTGCCCTCCAATAATTTAGACAGACTCATTGACTTGCAAGGCTGAGTGCAATCCGAATATCATATTAAACTTAAGCATGCAGCAATTTTTTCCTCAAACAGACACTTTCTGAAGAAAAAGCCAGACATGAGCCCTGCCTCATTGAATAACATGGGTTATGAGTGCTATCCATCAAAATGACGGATATTATTTGTTCGAATATTACAGTCAAGTGCAAGAGCCGTTAGGCTCACCATTTATAAGTCAATGGCTGCGCAAAAAAATTGATCAAGTACTGATCACTATCTTTATCTCACACGTATTTCAGTGATACATTGCAAATATAAAGTCAGGAAACTGTATCTGACATTTATTAAATTATTCATGCAAAAAGGGACGCCTATGCGGCTGTTCATTATGGATATGCAGAAAAGAATGACAATGCGGATGAAAAATTGTCTGCTTTCTATGCACATAAAATGGACAATTTTGCATATGGTCCTGTGAATTCTCTTTGCGCCTAAAGTATCTACTAACTACAACCACACTGTGTCATATAAGGTATTTAATGTTCAAGAACCTGTCATGCTATGTGCATAACAAAAATGATACCCAGAGCAAACACTAGCGGGCGCTCCATGGACTTCATATCTTACTTGACATATTCAGCTGAAGAGAACTTAAAGGGAATCTGTCACCTATTTTTGGGCCTATAAGCTGCCGGCACCGCCATCAGGGGCTTATCTACAGCATTACAGAATGACAACTAATCAAAAATGCAGAGGATGAAAAGCTAGAAGTGATAGCTTACACTGGAGAAGACAGAGAAAGGATTCAGAGGGATCTAGATAAGCTTCAACAATGGGAAGTGACTAATAGAATAGTATTTAACAGGCAAACATGCAAGATTCTACATCTAGGCAAGAAAAACAAACATTACATCTACAGAGTGGGAGGAATAGAACTAAGCAACAAGATGTGTGAAAAAGATTTGGGTATACAAATACATCAGACTGCACATGAGTCAACAGTGTGATGCAGCAGCAAAAAGGCAAACACAGTTCTGGGATGTATTGCGAGAAGCATAGAGTCTAGATTATGTGAAGTAATTATCACCCTCTACTCCTCCTTAGTCAGGCCTCACCTAGAATACTGTGTCCAGTTCTGAGCAGCAAATTTTGAAAAACACATAGAAAAACTGGAGAAAGTTCAGAAAAGAGATACCAGGATGTTGAGTGGTCTGCAAACTGTGTCCTACGAGGAACAGTTAACGGATCTGTGAATGTTTAGCTTGCAAAAAAGAAGGCTAAGAGGAGACTTAAATAGCTGTCTACAAATATCTGAAGGGATGTCACACTGTAGATGGATCATCATTATTCTCATTTGCGCATGGAAACACAAGAAGCAAGGGGATGAAACTGAAAGGGAGAAGATACAGATTACATATTAGAAGAAACTTTTTGACAGTGGGGGTGATCAATGAGTGGAACAGGCTGCCACGAGAGGTTGTGATTCCTCCTTCAATGAAAGTCTTCAAACAGAGGCAGGACAGACATCTTTCTGAGATGGTTTAGTGAATCCTGCATTGAGTAGGGGGATAGACATGATAACCCTGGAGGTCCCTTCCAACTATAACATTCTATCATTCTATTGTTTAGCTGCTCCTTACTTTTCTATCTTATTAAACTTGCATGTGCATTAGTTCAGTAAGACAAATAGCTCTGGCAAAAATTAAGAGACCACTGCACAGTTTTATAAAAATCAGCCTCTCTACATATCTGACCGCCATTCCATTGTCAGTTGAATTCCAACTAGAGTACACCTCATTCCTCATAATGTGCTTCTGACTAGGTGATCACCTGAACCAAATCTTTTTTAACAAAGGAAAGTATAAAAAACCCTGCTGTGGTGTTCACAATCCTCTTGCAATAGGACAACCTGGATGGCAAAACAAGTGCTAGTAATATCCCAAAACTAATAGGAATGAAAAAATAAGGAGTTGAAAAGAAAAGTCTTGAGTGAGGAAAAGAAGGGTTCAATTTTGGCTTTACTAACAGAGGGATACAGTGAGCGTCATGTCGCCTCCATCCTTAAAATTTCTAAGACGGTAGTCCATTACAACAAGGTCAAGCAGCAGAAATTGGGGACAACAATGCTACAGACTGACAGAGGGCGAAAACGACTCTCCACTGACCAAGATGATCGTCATCTTATTCGAATGTCACTCAGCAACCGCAGGATGACATCGACTGACCAACAAAAGGAATGGTAAATGGCAGCTGGGGTGAAGTGCAAGAACAGTTTGCAACAGACTCCTAGAGGCAGGGCTCAAGTCATGTAAAGCTAGAAAAAAAACTTTCATTAATGAGAAGCAACGGAGAAACAGGAAGTTTTCCAAAGACCATAAGGATTGGACCATAGAGGACTGAAGTAAGGTAATCTTCTCTGATGAGTCTAATTTTCTGCTTTGCCCAACACCTGCTCATCTAATGGTTAGACAGAAACCTGGAGAGGTGTACAAGCCACAGTGTCTTGCACCCACTATTAAATTTGGTGGAGGATCGGTGATGATCTGGGGATGCTTCAGCAAGGCTGGAATTGGACAGGTTAATCTTAACCAAGGTCGTATGAATCAAGCCACATACAAGGTTATCCTGGAAAAACAGTTGATTCCTTCTGCTCAGGCAATTTTTCCCAACTCTGAGGACTGGTTTTTCCAGCAGGACAATGTGCCATGCCACTCAGCTAGGTCAATCAATGTGTGGATGAAGGAACATCACATCAAATCCCTGTCATGGCCAGCCCAATCTCCAGACCTGAACCCCATTGAAAACCTCTGAAGTGTAATCAATAGGAAGATGGATAGTCACAAGCCATCATCAAAGAACTGCTTAAATTTTTGTACCAGGAGTGGCATAAGGTCACCTAAAAGCAGTGTGAAAGACTTGTGGAAAGCATGCCAAAAGCATGAAAGCTATGATTAAAAATCATGGTTATTCCACAAAATATTGATTTCTGAACTTTTCCTGAGCTAAAACATTACAATTGTTGTTTCTAAATGATTATGAACTTGTTTTCTTAGCATTATTTGAGATCTGCAAGCACTGCATTTTTTGTTATTTTGACCATTTTTCATTTTCTGAAAATAAATACAAAATTTAGTGCTTGGAAATTTGAAGACATATTAGCAGTAGTTTATAGAATAAAAGAGGAATTTACATTTTACTCAAAAATATAGAAAAGAGAAAAATCAGACAAACTGAAAATTTTGCTGTGGTCTCTTAATTTTTGCCATAGCTATATATATATATATATATATATATATATATATATATATATTTCATAGGCACATTTTCTTGACCACGACAAGTACACTACCTGTGTTGCCCATAGTGACCAATCACTAAGCAATATTTAATTTCCCAAGAGCTGGTTGGAAAATAAAAGCTGAGCTGTGATTAGTTGTTATGAGCAACAATTTTCCTTGTACACAGTTGTGGTAACTGAGGCCTATTATTCTTATCATTTCTATGGTGTTATTATCCTTCTGTTAAGCTGGAAATAACACAATTTATTACCGTGCTGACACAGACCACCCTCTGACACAGACTGCAGGGGGAGCCCAGAATCAGGAACTTCTCTTTGTTTGGCATGAAGCATCCTCACTAACTTAAAAATTCAAAAAGAGATTAAAAAAACAAACACAAGACTGATTTCTCCAACCCAGTTATCATTTTAATCAGTGTAACAGCGCCAACCTGACAATGTTGGCTCTCCCGGGATGATGTGGGATATTAGGGGTAGTAGTCCGGTGGCTCTGACGGGATGATGTGGGACATTAGGGGTAGTATTCCGGGGGCTCTGTCGGGATGATTTGGGATATTAGGGGTAGTAGTCCGGTGGCTCTGGCTAACGGGATGTGGGATATTAGTGGTAGTAGTCCGGTGGCTGTTGGTGACGGGATGGTGGGACATTAGGGGTAGTAGTCTGGTAGCTCTGGCTGACAGGATGATGTGGGATATTAGGGGTAGTTGTCCAGCGGCTCTGACGGGATGATGTGGGATATTAGGGGTAGTAGCCTGGTGGCTATGATGGGATGATATGGGATACTAGGGGTATTAGTCCAGTGGCTCTCATGGGATGATGTGGGATATTAGCGGTAGTAGTCCAGTGGCTCTGGCTGACGGGATGATGTGGGATATTAGGGGTAGTAATCCATGGGCTCTGTCAGGTGAGATGATGTGGGATATTAGTGGTTGTATTCCAGTGTCTCTGGTTGGTGGGATGATGTGGGATATTAGGGGTAGTATTCCGGTTGCTCTGGCTGATGGGATGATGTGGGATATTAGGGGTAGTTGTCCAGTGGCTAAGGCTGATGGGATGATGTGGAATATTAGTGGTAGTAGTCCAGTTGCTCTGGCTGACAGGATGATGTGGGATATTGAGGATAGTAGTCCGGTGGCTCTGGCTGACAGGATGATGTGGGATATTATGGGTAGTAGTCCGGTCGCTCTGGCTGGCGGGATGATGTGGGATATTAGTGGTAGTATTCCGGTGGCTTTGGCTGACACGAGATGATGTGGGATATTAGGGGTAGTAGTCCGGTGGCTCTGGCTGACGGGATGATGTGGGATATTATGGGTAGTAGTCCGGTCGCTCTGGCTGATGGGATGATGTGAGATATTAGGATTAGTTGTCCGGCGGCTCTGGCTGACGGGATTATGTGGGATATTAGGGGTAGTAGTCTGGTGGCTCTGACGGGATGATGTGGGATATTAGGGCTAGTAGTCCAGTGCCTCTTGCTGACATTAAGAGTTCCCACTTACAATACATATAAATTAGGCTCCTATAGCAATGTAAACAAACCTTAAATTGATATGTTTTTGCTGCATATTTCCCATAACATGTAGTACTTCTCTTTAAAATTTTAGACTATTAACAAATTAGATAATCTCAATGTTTTTTCTGTATTAAAGGGACTGCCCAGGTTATATATATTAACCCCTTAGTGACAGAGACAATTTTAACCTTAATGAATAATGTGACCACGCCAAATTTTACAATGCTGACCAGTGTCAATTTATGATTTAATAACTCTGGAATACTTTAATGGATCCCACATTTTCTGAGACTGTTATTTTGGGATATATTATACTTCAAAATAGTGGTAAAATTTGTTCAATATACCGTTTATTTATGAAAATATTGGAAATTTGGGAACATTTTGAAACTTTTGCAATTTTCAAACTGTTAATTTTTCTGCCTTTAAACAAGAGAGTGATGTCACACAAAATAGACAATAAATGACATTTCCCATATGCCTACTTTACATCTGCATCATTTTTTGAACATAATTTTTTAAGGAAGTTAGACGGGTAAAAACTTGATCAGTAATTTCTAATTTACAAAACCATGTTTTTAGGGACCACTTCACATTTGAAGTGACTCTGGGGGGGACCTATATGACAGAAAATACCTAAAATTGACACCATTCTAATAACTACACCCTTCAAAGTCCTCAAAAATACATTCAAGAAGTTAATTAACCCATTAGATGCTTCACAGAAACTAAAGCAATGTGGAAGGAAAAAAATGAACATTTTACTTTTTTTTCACAGTTTACTTTAGCCCTAAATATTTTATTTTTACAAGGGTAACAGGAAAAAATGGGCACCAAAATTTGTTGAGAACTTTTCCATGAGTATGTCGATACCGAAAATGTTGAGGAAAACTATTGTCTGTATGCAGGGCTTGGAAGGTAAGGCACACCGTTTGACTTTTTGAACGCAAAAATGGCAGGAATCAAGAGAGGAAGCCTTGCTTTGTTTTGAGAGCCCCTGATGTGCATAAACAGTAGAAACACCCCAAAAGTGATCCCATTTTGGAAACTAGACTCCTCAAGGGATGTATCAAAATGTGTGGTGAGCACCTTGAACACCTAAACACGTGGTCAAAATTGTTGGTACCCCTCGTTTAATGTCCAAAAAACCCAAAATAGTGACAGAAAGAAATTGAATCTGACAAAAGTAATAATAAATCAAAAATCTATGAAAATGAATAAATGAAAGTCAGACATTGCTTTTCAACCATGCTTCCACACAATTTAAAAGAATAAAACTCATGAAATAGGCCTGGACAGAAATGATGGTACACCTGAAAATAATATGACGAAAGGGACATATAAAATCAAGGTGTGTCCACTAATTAGCATCCCAGGTGTCTACAATCTTGGAATCAGTGAGCGGCCCTGTATAGAGGGCTACAGATACTCACTGTGCTGTTTGGTGACACGATGTGTATCAGTAGCCAACCTCCCTGGATGTGACCGCAAGAGGAAAATTGATGACAAATCAAAGAGACGGATAATACGAATGGTAACAAAAGAGCCCAGAAAAACTTCTAAACAGATTAAAGGTGAACTTCAAGCTCAAGAAACATCAGAGTCAGATCGCACCATCTGTCGTTGTATGAGCTAAAGTGGACTTTATGGAAGACAACCAAGGAGGACATCATTATTGAAAAAAATCATAAAAAAACAGACTGGAATTTGCCAAACTACATGTTGACAAGCCACAAAGCTTCTGGGAGAATGTCCTATGGACAGATGAGACAAACATGAAACTTTTTGGCAAGGCACATCAGCTCTATGTTCACAGATGGAAAAATGAAGCATATCAAGAAAAGAACACTGTCCCTACTGAGAAACATGGAGGAGGCTCTGTTATGTTTCGGGGCTGCTTTGCTGCATCTGACACAGGGTGTCTAGAATCTGTGCAGGGTACAATGAAATCTCAAGACTATTAAGGGGTTCTAGAGAGAAATGTGCTGCCCAGTGTCAGAAAGCTTGGTCTCAGTCGCAGGTCATGAGTCTTGCAACAGCATAATGACCCAAAACACAAAGCTAAAAACACCCAAGAATGGCTAAGAGGAAACTACTCTGAAATGTCTTTCTATGAGCCCTGACCTAAATCCTATTGAGCGTCTTTGGAAAGAGCTGAAACATGCCATCTGGAAAAGGCATAAACAGTGGAAACCCCCCACAAGGGACCCAATGTTTTAACATAGACCCCTCAAGGAATGTATCTAGATGTATGATGAGCACCTTGAACCCACAGGTGCTTAATAAAAGTTTGTGTCATAGAGCATTTGGAAGTGGTCTCTTAATTTTTGCCAGAGCTGTATATTAAATTTTAATATTCACTCCTTTTCCTCCTGTGTTTGGCTTGCCTCAGGACTTAAGTGCTCAGGAAGCAGCTCTAACTATGAGCCACAGCCCATAATGAAAAACCTAGGGCAATTTGGTAATCTTGAGATGTATTGCAGGCAGTGAACCCAGAAGCAGATTATACATAAACATTATACAGCAGCGTATTTCTTTGTACTTGTATACTGAGGTGAAGAAAAAGAAAGATTTATTTGCTCCTATAGAAATAATGAAAATATTAAAAAGCAATTGCAAAAATGCTTTTTTTGTGAGTCTCCACAAGTCTCGAACCCACAACCTTCAACATTATAGGCAGGAGCTATAGCTAGTGAGCCACAGTCACTAGTAGAATTTTGTATACTTGATCAGTATTGCAGGCTCTGACTCGACAAGCAGATTACATAGAAATACATCTGTACATAGCATTGTACTTTTATGTTTCTGTCTGCTAGAGAGAGAATATGATTTTTTTCCTTCCTGTAAAATTACTAAAAAATAATGAAAAACAATTACATAAATGTAAGTTTGAATTCATTTTTTCTTTTACAAAGAAGTAAACATCACAGATAAACAAATAACATATTTGGTTTCCCTGTAATCGTAACAACCTACACAACAGAGTGATCAAACATTTATGGAGATCGGTAAATGGAGTAAAAAAAAAACCGGCAAAATTGATTTTTTTTCTCTATTAAACCCATCAAGAAATGTAATAAAAATGTAAAGCTGAGGACTAGAGTTGAGCCAAACGGGTCGGTCATATTCAAAAGTCGGCGACTTTCGCTGAAGTCGGGTTTCGTTTCACCATAGCGTGAGGTCGGCCACGACGTCAGCAACCAGAGCGCCAAAGTCGCGTTTCAAAAGATGCTTCCAGCGCCCTTTTTCAGCCAATGATGGAGGATGCACACTGTGGGCAACGCGATGACATAGGCATCGGTCACCACCATCTTTGAGAAGGGCATGCAAGTGATTGGCTGGCTTTGTGTGGCGTCACAGAGGCTATAAAAGGGCGTGAACGCCGACCACCATCTTACTTCTGCCGATATTAGCATTAGGGAGAGGTTGCTGCTGCTGATTCAGAATAAGGGAGAGCGTTAGGCAGGGCAGAAGAACCAAAAAACTGCTTCTGCTGTTAGCGATTTCCACTTACAACACAACACTTTGTGTGCAGTGACAGCGGAGGCTTTATTTTTGTGCATCTGCTCTGTTGGTTATTAGGCTGCCTTATAAGTCTCCCTGATAGCTGCATTGCTGTTTGCACACTGCTGTGCAAACTGCTTTTTTAAAAGCAAAAATACTTTTCTTCCTCTTTTCTGCACAGTTACCAAGCGTTCATTTTTCCACCCTTTTGTGTGTGCAGCAGTCCTGCTTATTAGGCTGCCTGCGTCCATACTTGTTATGAGAGCATCATTGTCAGCGTCCTCAAATCTCTAGTGAGATCCAAATTCTCACCAATCCATAGACACCCACCACCTTGTCATACACCATCCAATTTCAGCCTGTTACATTGAGATGTAATCTCTACTGGGCCTGAGACAATAGTTCTGCGTCCTCAAATCTATAGTGAGATTCAAATTCTCACCAATCCTATAGACACCCTCCACCTTGTCATACACCATCCAATTTCAGCCTGTTACATTGAGGTGTAATCTCTACTGGGCCTGAGACAATAGTTCTGCGTCCTCAAATCTATAGTGAGATTCAAATTCTCACCAATAGTAGATACACCTTCTACCTTGTTTTACAGTACCATATAGCTGGTGGTATTTTGGGTACATTTTCACAAAAATGAGGAAGTATGGTGGAAGACGCCATGGAAGTGGGCGGGGGTTGCCAGCTGGTCCCGATGGTGGTGGTGTTGCATCTGTTGGTAGTGGCAAAAGCACAATAGCACCTAAGGCAGGAGGTGTTGAGCCTGCGTCATCGTCTGGCTCCACAAGGCCTCGAAGGCTCTCTTTTCTGGGAGTAGGTAAACCACTTTTAAAGCCGGAGCTTCAGGAACAAGTTTTGGCTTACATTGCTCACACAGCCTCCAGCTCTCTCGCCTCCTCTTCTGAAGTTTCAAAAAATAAAAGCACTGAGTCGTCAGTGGAGGCTCCTGGTCAGGAATAACACCTTTCCTTGTGTCCTTCACCCCTACCAAAAGTGAAGGATGTGGCAGGCCACACTACCGATTACTCCATGGAGCTCTTTTCACATACCATGCCTGGGTTAGCAAGTCAAATCGTGAATTCCCCAGTCCAAGATGAATCTGACATGGAGTGCACTGATGCACAGCCACTGCTAGATTTTTCTGTTGGTACATTCACTCAGAGCACTACATTGTCCTCGCAGTGTACTGAGGCAGAATCAGACCCTGATGAAACTCAGGTGCCCCTTCCCGCATACTATACCACCTTACACGGTGACACAGAGAAAGGTGCACATGAAATTGAAGAGGAGGTGATGGATGACCCAGTTGTTGACCCAGATTGGCATCCATTGGGGGAAGAGGGTGCCGCTGCCAATAGCTCAGAAGAGGAGGAGGATCCACAGCAGGCAACGACATCGCAACAGCTCTTATCTGGCATGACCGTAGCTGTCCAAAAACGTGTTACAAGAACCAAAAGAGTTGCAGGACAGCTTGGCCAGACGGTCAAACTAGCACAGCGTGCAAGGTCTCAAAATATCTTCCATAGAAAGAAGAGTGCAGTGTGGCACTTTTTTGAACAAAATCCTAATGATCAGGCAAAGGTAATGTGTAAGAAGTGCGCAAAGACCTTTAGCCGAGGGAAAAATCTGAGAAATTTGAATACCAGTTACATGCTTAGACATTTAACCACCATGCACTTGCAAGCATGGACGGACTACCAAACCTCACGTACCACATGTGCACCTGCTCCGAATGAAGGTAGTCAGCAACGCTACATCGCTTCACCCACTGTAAGCCCACCGGTTAGCACACCACCAGCAGCAAATGTCGAGGTGTTGTCGCAAGGACAAAGCAGTCATGGAATCACAATGTTATTGCTACGAAAGACTGAATCTAGGCCATCAGCAACACCACCAACACCATCACCAACCCTCTCTCAGTCTGCCATGTCCACCGCTAGTTCCACCATATGCAGCTCTCAAGTCCAGCTCACGCTACCAGAGACTCTGAGTAGGACAAGAAAGTACTCATCCTCTCATCAGCGTACACTGGCTTTGAATGCCCACACTGCCAAACTAATCTCATTAGAGATGATGCCCTACCAGTTGGTTGAAAGTAAAGCTTTCCGCGAGCTCATAGCCTCTGCAATACTATGCTATGACCTACCCAGTCGGCACTTCTTTTCGTGAAAATCCATCCCAGCCCTCCACGTGCATGTGAAAGACCGCATTGTCCATACACTCAAGCAATCAGTGAGTGGAAAGGTGCACCTCACAACAGATGCATGGTCCAGTAGGCATGGCCAGGGCCATTACGTGTCCATCACTGTGCACTGGGTTAATGTGGTGGATGCAGGGTCCACAGGGGACAGCGGCGGTGGGACAGTCCTGCCTAGCCCACGGTATAGGAAACAGTTGGCTGTAGGCGTTCGACCCTCATCCTCCAGAAGCGAAAGCTCGTCCACAGATCGCAGTCGCACGAGCACTCCATCCGCAGCTACCAGTGTTGCACACGAGTTGTCCCACTATCGAACAGCTAGTGGTAAGCGTCAGCAGGCTGTGTTGAAGATGATGTGTTTGGGCGACAACAGACACACCGCGGAGGTACTGGCCGACTACTTGCAGAGACAAACTGAGTCATGGCTGGGCAGTCTACACCTTGAGGCAGGCAAGGTAGTTAGTGATAATGGACGGAATTTTGTGGCAGCCATAGCCCTTTCAAAACTCAGACACATACCTTGCCTGGCTCACACCTTGAACCTGGTGGTGCAGTGCTTCCTCAATAATTATCCGGAGTTAACACCCCTGCTCCATAAGATGCGGAGACTGTGCTCGCACATCCGCCGGTCACCCATACACTCCACTCGTATGCAGAAGCTGCAGCGATTGCTCCACCTTCCCAAGCACCGCATAATTATCGACATTGCAAGAAGGTGGAACTCCACCCTGCACATGGTTCAGAGGGTGTGCGAACAGAGGCAGGCTGTAATTCATTTGTGATAGGATACACTGGCAGGCAGTTTGCAGGCAGACATGGAGTTGTCTGGTGTGCAGTGATCGAAGCTGAAAGACCTCTGTAAAGTCCTTCAGTGTTTTGAGGAATGCACACGGCTGGTAAGCGCAGACGACGCCATCATAAGCATGAGCATCCCACTTATGCGTCTGCTCATGCAAACTTTGACACACATTAAGGAGAAGGCGTCTGCAGCCGAGGAGGAAGAGGAGGAGGGAAGCCTTGATGACAGTCAGCCATTGTTTGCTCAGGGAAGTCTCGTGGATGAGGTGGAGGAAGAAGAGGAAGAGGAGGAGGATGATGGGGATGATTATTTTGGGGAGGAGGATGCTTCTCAGGGGGCAAGAAAAAATGTTGGCGTGGCAAGGTCAGGTACAGGGTTTGTGCGTGACTGGAGGGATGTTGATTTGCCAGAAAGTGCTCCTCCACCCAGCACTCGCAGTGCATCATTGACACCTGGAACATTGGCAGATCCTAAAAAGGGACCCCAGCATTGCCAAAATGATGAACGATGACAACTACTGGTTGGCCAGCATCCTGGATCCACGCTATAAAGGCAAATTCCAAAACATCATGCCACAGGAGAACCTAGAGCTAATATTGGCTAACAAACAAGCAACTCTGGTAAACCGTTTGTTTGAGGCATTCCCAGCACACAGCGGCGGTGATGTTTTTCCAACGAGCCGTAGGGGTCAAAATGGAAGAGGTGTTCGTGGTGCAATCAGCCGAAGTGGAGTTGGACACAGGGGTTTCATGACCATGTTGTGGACTGATTTTTCAAGTACCGCTCACACGACTGGTAATACTGCATCGATCGAAAGTGACAGGAGACAGCAGTTGTCAACTATGGTAACAAACTACTTCTCCTCCCATATCGATGTTCCCCCTCACCGGTCATTCCCCTTTGACTATTGGGCCAGTAAACTTGACACCTGGCCTTAATTGGCACAATATGCCTTACAGGAGCTCGCTTGCCCTGCTGCTAGTGTGTTATCTGAAAGAGTCTTCAGTGCTGCTGGTTCAATCCTGACAGAAAAAAGGACCCGTCTGTCGACCCAAAATGTTGATGATCTAACCTTCATTAAAATGAACCATGCATGGGTTTCAAAGGATTTTGTCCCACCCTCCCCTGCTGACATGTAGGTTGCCAGAAAAATGGCTTGCTTTTGTCCTCTTCCGCGGACTTCTCCAATTACTCCATTTGCAGGTGCTGAATGTCCAACATCAACATATGCCATTTTTTCCACCTCCCTAACTGGGCTGCCTCCCCCCACAGGGCCGGGGTCACCACCTGGCGCACGCACCCGTGTGAGTGCCATTGCCCTGGACAGGTGGGTGGGCACACTCTTTGGCAGCGGCACTGGCACAAGGTCACTCATAGTAGAATCAAGTGTCTCTTACGGTGGGGGTGCACACCCACCATCAGACACACCGGCGTACTATGAGGGGCCCTGTGCCAGTACCGCCGCCCACGAGTGGGCCCCCCCTGCTTGTTCAGGGCACCAGCACTTTCAATACTTACCTCTCCCTGCTCCACCACTGTGTAGTCTGGCCTGTTAAATACTTCACTGGGACTGCCAATACAAATTTGATGAAATAATAGATGATGGTTAAGACGTAGCTATGCCCTGTCCTGCTGGGCTCTATCTTTAGATGATCAATGGCTTCCATTTGTTATGGACATCGACTCACAATGAGATGCAGTGGTGGTTTATCATCAGCTTTCACGGTTTTCCGACTCACAGACGTGTGACATTCCTGCCCACATTTTTAAATGTGTCCTCTCATGCCAATCCGATAGAATCGCCTACGGCCTGTGGCTTGTGTCTTTTGCACTCCAAAGTTACCTGACAGATCATGATAAGCAGTGAGGACAATGTCTACATCTGTCCCTGTGATCACAATTTGATGGAGATGAGTAACGGTGATGGGTTCCACGGTACTGCGATACAGCAAACCTTTCTTCACAAGAACTGTTTTCACTGTCTCCACAGACAAAGTAATTGAGGGTCAGCATCGCCTCTGAGAATTCTCCCGGGAGTTTTTACCGTGATTAGTAATTCTAAAATTTCTGCAATCAGTCGACTTTCTGTCTGTACTTGTATCCATCTCGTTTCCTCTTGCAGAGTCTGGACTGTCTTACTGAGACTGAAATATTTATGAAGATTGAAAAATACCCCAACAGTGTATACTGGTGTACGCTTCGAATACATAACCCTTTTTCTACTTTTTAGATTCTTGTCTAATCCATACTGAGGCTGTGAGTGTCTTTGTCGGACTCCAGAAATATACACGCAGATTTTTAATGTTTAAACTATGCTATATATACACCTGCTATCCAGTGATACTGTACCCTTTCTCAACTTTCTACAATCACGTCAAATCCATACTGGGCCTGAGACCCTCTGAGTCTGCCTCCTGATATATAGACATAGGTTTTTCATGTGTAAACTATGCTACATATATACCTGTTATCGGGTGATACTGTACCCTTTCTCAACTTTCTACGATCTTGTCGAATCCATACTGGGCCTGAGAACGTCTGAGTCTGCCTCCTGATTAGAGATGAGCGGTGTTCGAGTCGACCTGTTCGCCAAGTTAAAATTCGAGCTGTTTTGGGCGGGGTTCGAGCCGTTCGTCGAACTCGAACACTTTGCTTAAAATTCGGCTGTTCGAGGTTCCATTCGAGAACGGTTCGTTCACCAAAAGCGTAACTTCATTTTCACATGAATATTGGTTTTCAATGTTAATAGACTGTTTCATGGCATAGTAGCGGTGTGTGGTAGCAAGCGGTGTAGTACACCTGTCAAGGAGCTACACAGTGTGTGTTTCTAATTATTTTTTACCACATCCTGTCCAGAAAATCCTTTTGGGCCGTGTAGCACTGTCTGCTACTCAGCAGAGGAGCCCACCAGTGAACCAAGCTATGCCGTCTGTTTATATAAGAACTGCGTGCTACTCAGCATAGGAGCCCAGCTGTTAAGCAAGCTACAGCACCTGTGGTTTGGACACTTAATTTTTTCATTTTTTCTGGAATGCCGGTTGACCTGCACTTACTGGGAAATCCTCGTTCGCGGGGAAGAATTGTAATCCCAGATCCACATCACTAACGGGGTTCAGCGGGTTATCTGCACCTGTAAGTGACACACGCTGGACCTTTCAGTGTAGCGCACATGCAGTCCCGGACATGTAAGGGCATAACAGACCTGTTATTTATTGATCTCGTGTGCCAGAGCCTCACGTGTCCCTCTAGTAAGCTTGACGCGTACCGCGGGGGCATGCCGGAGTCTCGTTCATTAACAGAATTAAGCTGACAAATCGCTAGCACAACTAAAAACGGACATCCACCACCACCCACAAAATCAACAAAAGCTTGCAATCTGTCAATCTTTTCTGTAGCTGGCATGGTTGAGGTTTCCCGTGTGGAGTCGAATTAAGCCGCAGGCTCCACTCCTGGTGGTGCCCTTCTGGACATTCCTTTAAGGTTCAGCTTTGCAACCATACTGCCCCCGGAAACCAAACACTTTGCCTTCATGGACGCTGTTTGGAGGTTCGTGGGAATAACACCGCCCGATCAGCAGTTGGCCTAATTTATGGTGGGAAGTCCGACGGTATATGATCGTCTTCGATTTCAGATTTTTCCCATTTTTTGGTATTTTACATTTTTATTCCAGCCTTTCTTGACTTCATAAGGGCATGACATGCCTATATCTGTGTCTCCACCTCCTCCTTTTACTCCTCCACCTCTTTTCTATATGTAGTTGCCGTTTTCCATATGTTATTTTTGTACTCTGAGCATTTTGTCTGCTTTGGGACACCTTTTAAGGTGTTTTGTAATTGTTTTCTATGTGTTTTGCATGTGTTTGTGTCTGCCATTGTTTTCATTCGTGTTCGACGCTGTTCGTCAAACGTTCGACAAACATTCGACGAACTTGCCTCGTGTTCGACGAACCAAAACGAACTGGAACACTGGCGGGGTGGCTCAACACCACTCCTGAATATATAGACGTACATTTTTAATGTTTAAACTATGCTATATATACTGTATATACCTGCTATCTGGTGATACTGTACACTTTTTCTACTTTTTATATTCTTGTCTAATCCATACTGAGCCTGTGAGCGTCTCTTTGTGACTGATGGTATAAATAGGGAGATTGTCAATCATCCTTTGACTGTATAGAGCTGTACGCTTCTGATACAATACCATATATCTGATGTTATTTTGGGTTCATGTGGGCGTGGGGGAGCCAGCTGGTGCTGATGGTGGTGGTGCATCTGCTGGTAGTGGCAAAAGCACAATAGCTGCTAAGGCAGGAGGTGTTGAGCCTGCATCATGGTCTGGCTACGGAATGCCTGGAAGGCTACCTTTTCTGGGAGTAGGTTAACCGCTTTTAAAGCCGGAGCATCAGGAACTGGTTTTGGCTTACATTGCCGAAACAGACTCCAGCAAATATGCCCTCCTCTTCTGAAGTTTCAAAAAAATGCAAGCACTGAGTCGTCAAGTGCTGGCTCCTGGTCAGGAAGAACCGCTTTCCTTGTGTCCTTCACCCCCACCAAAAGTGAATAATGCAGCAGGCCACACTTCACATTAGTCCATGTAGCTCTTTCTATCATACCATGCCTGGGTTATCAAGTCAAATCGTGAATTCCCCAGTCCAAGATGAATCTGACATGGAGTGTGGGTGGCCAGCCAGGGCAGTGGGGTTAATCAGTACCGGGACGGTGTCTCACAGTGATGTGTCACGATGGTGGTGATGACCCGTTCCGTGGCCCTGGGCGTCCATGCAAAGGGGTGAATAATGTTTATAGGTGAATGATACGTGATGCCACCTGTGGTTTCTGATCAGATTGACCCGCGCTGCAGTGTCGCTTCTCTGGGACAGATGTTGTGGTGCAGCGAAGATGTTGGAACCCTGCACAGGTAGGGCCGTAGTCACAGGGCAGATGAAAGAGTTGGTAGATGGTGTGCAGTGCAGGATGTAGCAGAGCCGTGCGCCAGGCGCAGAAGAAAGATGACAGACACAGTCATGCAGTTCCTTTACCTGTACTTGGTAAGTGCCGTCCAGGACCCAGAGTACAGATGGAGAAGAAGTTGGTCAGCCTGGAAGCAAATTTGGAATTCTCTCTCTGCAGATAGGTAGTGTGGCCTCCATTCTAGCGCTTATCTGAGGTACTCACAGTACCAAGTACAGCGCACTTTGCACAAGGAGAAGCTGTATCGGAGAGTGATGCGAAAGAAGCCGTTTCTGCAAGCACGCCACAAACAGAGTCGCCTGAGGTATGCAAAAGCACATTTGGACAAGCCAGTTACATTTTGGAAGAAGGTCCTGTGGACTGATGAAACAAAGATTGAGTTGTTTGGTCATACAAAAAGGCGTTATGCATGCGCTGTATTGTTGACCGATGCACAGTGACACCATCTGCAGCAAGATGATGCTGCAGGTCTTTGGAGGTGGTCTGTGGATTGTCCTTGACTGTTCTCACCATTCTTCTTCTCTGCCTTTCTGATATTTTTCTTGGCCTGCCACTTCTGGGCTTAACAAGAACTGTACCTGTGTTCTTCCATTTCCTTACTATGTTCCTCACAGTGGAAACTGACAGGTTAAATCTCTGAGAGAACTTTTTGTATCCTTCCCCTGAAAAGCTATGTTGAATAATCTTTGTTTTCAGATCATTTGAGAGTTGTTTTGAGGAGCCCATGATGCCACTCTTCATAGGAGAATCAAATAGGAGAACTACTTGCAAGTGGCCACTTTAAATACCTTTTCTCATGATTTGATACACCTGGCTATGAAGTTCAAAGCTCAATGAGGTTACAAAACCAATTTAGTGCTTCAGGAAGTCAGTAAAAAGTAGTTAGGAGTGTTCAAATCAAGAAAATGATAAGGGTGCCCATACTTTTGCACCGGTCAAATTTTGTTTAAATGCAGATTGCACATTTTCTGTTAGTACAATAAACCTCATTTGAATCCAGAAATATAACTGAGTCCATCAGTTATTAGATATATAAAACTGAAATAGCTGTTGCAAAAACCAAAATTGTTATAAAGAAAAAAGGTTAACATTAATAGGGGTGCCCAAACTTTTACATATGACTGTATATGAGGCCCACCATACACTGGAGCATTCCAAAGGTGGACATCACACACTGGAGCAGCATTTACAGGGCCCATTATGCACTGGAGCATTAGAAATGGGGCCCATTATATATGGAGCATTATTTTGGCCCATAACACAGTGGAGCTTCATCCATATACTGTAGCATTATGTGGAGCTCATTATATAATGTTTCAAACATTATATGGGACCATTGATTCTGTATGGAGAAATATATGGGCCTCATTACTCTGTATAGCGCACTATGCGGTGGCCATAATACTGTATGGAGTAATATACTGTCCGTTTTGGGAGCTATTGGAGAATTTAAAATAGATATCAGTCATGAGATGTAAGAAGTGAAGTATTTTTCATTGTACTATACCGCTATTTTTCTGTCGTATCAGAGGATCATGAATTGTGGCATGTGTTAAAAGAGCCCAGTGACACTCTTTGGCCCAGGGCCCACCTAAATCTGGAGCCAGTCCTACCCCCCCCCACAACTTTAGCCAAATAACCCCCAGTTTTCAATGCCTAACTATTATTATAAAGTAAATTAAGCTTAAGTAATAAGAATTAATGTTTGGCATTAAAATGGGCACTGTAGGTGTGTTTCCTGTCCTCTACTCCCTGCCCACCTAGGTTCCCCATTGACTCGCATTGGGTTTCATGTTTCAGTCGGCCTTCGACTTTTCACGATAATCGGCCGATTTCGTTCGACTCAACTTTTGAGAAAGTCGGGTTTCATGAAACTCGACTCGACCCGAAAAAAGGCAAAGTCGCTCACCTCTACTGAGGACATGATCACACGTAGCGTAAATCTTTTCTGTAGGTATCCGCACAACACGACGCAATAACAATCTTCTCTGGCTACTGCATGTTTGCTGTGTTTCTTTTATGTGTGTACCCACATATTTGATGCGTTTTTGTTGCAGATGTGAATCCATCTTTCACACTAGCGGTTTTTAGCGCTGCGCTTCGAGCGCCATCAAAACACATGCAAAAAACGTATCATGCGTTTTGCATGCGTTTTTTAGGCGCATGCGTTTTAACCAGTTTCTAGCCATGTTAAGGCTATGTGCCCACGTATGCAGAAAGTTTCTGCATGAAAACCGGACTCCTTCCCAGAAAATGTGCGTTTTTTTCCATGCGTTTTTTGCGCGTTTTGATGCGTTTTTTTCCACACGTCCCCAGATACATAGAAAATAGCTAAAAACGCTGACTTTACCGCAAAATTAATGATCATGCTGCGCTTTTTACAGCGAAGAGTTTTTTTCGCGGAAAAAAACCGCATCAATATGCACAAAAAGTGCAAAATGCATTAAAATTAATGGGATGCTTCTTTTAAGTGATTTTTAAGCGTTATTGCCGGCAAAAACGCTTAAAAAACGCAAAAACTGCTTACGTGGGTACACAGCCTAACTCTTAAAACGCATGCGAATTCAAATGCAGGCGTGCGCATGTCCATGCGCACACCTGCATTCCCACGGACTGTAATGCGTTATTTTGTCGCATTCTATGCACAAGCGTGCACATGCTTTTTTTGTCGCTGTTGGACGGACCCAAAAATGCAACAGGTTGCGTTGGGCGCGCCTGGGCGCACACTACAAAAAACGCATGCGCACTAAAATGCATATGAATGCGTGCAAACGCTAGACCATGCACCCACCATGGTAAACATAGGGGCACATGGCACATGCGCATGGACACACACGATGCGCTGCGCTAAAAAACGCAATGTGAAACCAGCCTATCTCTTTTTTTTAATACTGCAGAAAAGCTTTGAGTTTGCACTTAAAGATGCAATGCCATATTTTTCCTTGTGTTTTTTTCAGGCTCCACATAGAAGTATATAAAGAAAAAAGTGCAGAAACCGCAGACGCACTGAAGGCAGAGATTTAATTAAATCATATCCACTTTGCCTAGACATTTAAACCATGTTCACATGTAGTGTAAATGCTGCATTTTTTTTCTGCTGCTTTTTTTCACAGAAATTCTGCTGTGTTTAACAGTTCAAGCAAAGTGTATGTGATTTCATGAAAACTGCACCCTCTGTGCGCATAACCATGCTACCAGACTATGCGGTTTTGGTGCTTTATTTCTCTGGAAGACTCTATGCGGAGCATAAAAATAACATGTAAAAAACTGCAGATATTTTTTTAGTTGCAGAATCAAAGCTTTTCTGTACTATAAAAAGGACATTAAAAAGCAGCTTCACAACAAGAGGAAAATGCAGCAAACACGCAATAATCAGAAAAGATTGTTACTACATAGTTCAGTGCAGTCACCTGCAAGAGGTGTACCTGGATGTGGGGCAGACAGGGCATGTGCCCCAGGCGCAGCTGGCAGGGAGGTGCAGATAGGCTGCCTAATGCAGTGGTCCGAAGTGTTTCCCCAGGGGGCTGGGAGATGGCAGTTCTCTGAGTTGGCTGTCTGGCCGCTGGGTTGGGGCGAGGTCAGCAGCGTGATCAGATCACTCGTTGGCACACATTGTTGGTAAGTGTTCCAGAGCTGGAGACACCGAAGATTGAATGTAATCGGAACAAGAGGGGGTGATTTACTGGATTGTGAATTGTGTGTGGTTTTTCTACTGTGTGGGGCGAGACTTACTGTGTGTGGGGGGGGGTGGTATTTACTGTGTGGGGGAATATTTACTGTGTGGAAGATTTTGTGTAATGGGGCTGGAGGAGACAGGTCAGGGGAAGATTTACTAATGTGGGGGAGATTTACTTTGTGGAGGAGATTTAGTGTAACGGGGGAGATTTACTGTATTAATAATAATAATAAATTTTATTTCTATAGCGCCGACATATTCCACAGCACTTTACATTTCAGAGAGGACATTATCAGACGATAGACATTACAGCATAACAATAATCACATAGATCATAACAGATACCAAGAGGAATGAGGGCCCTGCTCGCAAGCTTACAATCTATGAGGAGAAAAGGTAGACACGAAAGGTGGGTGGTAACAATTGCCCTGATTTACTGTAACAGGGCTGGGGGAGATTAACTGTGTGGGAGGGTATTTACTGTGTGGGGGTATTAACTGTGTGTGGGAGATTTATTGTAATGAGGCTGGGGGATATTTACTGTGGTGGGGAAAATTTAATGTAACACGAGGATGACTTGAGGACACAAGTTTGAGGAGCAAGGAAGGGGCAGATGCAGACACAATATGGGGAGTGGGAGAAATTAGAAAAAACACAATATGAAGAGCAAGGTGGGGATGGGGACATGTATGAGGAAACAGTATGGGTGATGGGTGCAGACACAGTATGAGGATTGAGGGGAAAATGTATGTAGACACAGTATGGGGAGCAAGGTGAATGGGACACATATGGGGAGTCGGGGGATGTGTTTGGAGGCAGTATGGAGAGTGTAAGGCAGCGCTTATTGTCAGTGTTGGGGACACTCACTTGGCAGCGGATTCACGTCACACAGGAACTCTTTCCACTTAAAGAGTCCATGTGGTTTATTAAACAGCATAAACCATGTTAGGCAACACAAAGAATACAGTCTTGCATCACACAGATTAATCCTTAATGATCGTAGTAGAGCTCCACTCTCTCAGTTCATTAGTGTCCATAGAACATCACGGGCACCAACAGTTATATCCCCATGTCTGGGGTTACCTCGCAGGAGCTCCAGCTCCAGATGCTGACTCTTTGGTAGTCCTCTCTCTCAGGGAAGCTGCCGAACAGGGATCACCGTCCCAGACAATGCCTTACTAACCAGGCCACCTGACAGTCCAGATCCACAGATGGACAGTAGCTCCACCAATGCAATGCCGTCACAGACTCTGCTCACACACGTGGCCGGTCCAGGTGCTGTTCAGGGATCCGACACTCCTCCTTGGGTCTCCCAACACACCGGCCTCACCAGGTCCAAGGCCACAGCAGGTGCTATTCAGGAAGGCAGCACACCTTCCAACACCTAGACCTTACACATGAACTAATCAGGTCCATGCACTCTTTCTCTGTGACCAGACCTCAGGCACATTATATGGTCCATAACCACACCCACAGGTGAGGTATGGATCACATGGTTATGACCTCACTAAAGGTCCTATTCCACACACAGCCACACTCATACAGGCTTTATCCTGGGAGTTCAGACACACGCCCCTGGGTGGGTTTGTAGGTGACTGGTCCCACCCATCTCACCAAGTCACCTGGAAGCTTTCCCAATACACACTGTAGCAAAACCTCAGCAGTACCTCTGCTGATCAACACACTTTCAAGCTTCCACCACAAGGCACCCACCCTTGTGATACATATTGGCCATTCACAACCCTGCCGCTCATCATTTCCCCATCACAATAAAGGAAACGCCTGCATGCATGTCCTGGGTAAGGCCATACAGTGCCCCCTAGCTGTCACAGGGGTCACTGCATTACAAGAGTGATAGAGTAAATGTATGAGGACAGAGGTGGAAACGTATGAGGAGACAATTGAGTGGAATAGTGTGAGGAGTCCGTATGTGAAGAGAAAAATGTGTATGGGCACAGAATAAAGACTTAGTAGTGTTGGGGGAATAACATGGAGGAAAAGTGTAAGGTCTCAGCCAGGGCAGAGAAGCGTGGAGAGGGAGAACAGTACAGAGAGTGAGCCCTATTGGGGGGACACAGTGTGAGAGGACAGTGTGAAGAAGGGGCCCAGTATGGAAAGGAGAGGGCAGAGTGGAGTGCATGTACCATAAGAGGGACAGTATGGGTCATATTTTGTGCGGTAAATATAGTGAGGGGCAATTATTTATTGAAAGGCTCAATGTAGGGCAGATATTTTTATTTAGGTGTATTATAATGACATTGCTATCTTTAAGGGCATTATATCGGGATGTGCTGCAGAAGACCGGAGAAGATGGAGGTCTGCAAAGACAAGCTGTGGATGTGAAAAGTCATCATGGGGTCTGGGGAAGATGAAAGAGAATGACTCCAGAGACAATGTCATCTATAATGTACCTGAATGTAAAAACATTTCTGTTATACTGACTTTTATTTGTTAGAAGCATTAAAGAAGTTGTCCAAATTTGTGAAGAGTCTGCAGTCATTCTAGGTGACTGCAGACTTCTGAATTCTCACAGTGGGCACTGCACGCTGTCAGGATTCTCTCATGCCAGCGATTTGCATTTATATGGTCACATGCTGACTAGACATGTGTGGCCTCACTTAATTAAGATAAATTTAGCGAGGCCGGACACGTCTAGTTGAAATGTGGCCAGAAGTATACAAATCGCATACTTGTGCAAGCGAGAATCCTAAAAGTGTGCAGTGCATGCCCTGTGAGAATTCAGAAGCCTGTATCCACCTATAGTGACTACAGACTTTCATCTCAAACCTGGACGCACCCTTTAATTATAAAATGAAGTCCTGCAATCTTACGATCACGTGACTGTGGCGCCCATGAGGCTTCAGTCGTCACAGAGGTACTGCACTTTCTCCTAAGGTGTAGTGCCCCACCGTCCAGGTAAGGTGGGAACTCCTGACCACGCTCCACACCTGCACCCCACACACAGGATAGTTCAGCAGGGACCCATCCATGCTTTATGCTGGAAAGGTCATAGGGTGCCTTTTGTGGTCCCTGGCTTCGTAACACGAGAGGTGCTGGGGAGGCGGGTGGAGTTAGATATAAAAGAGAGGGAAGGTGTAGGATTTCAAGCCAGTCTGACAGAAGGGCAGTCTGGGGTGAGTCCCAGAGAGAGAGCAGGCTGACAGCAGGTCAGCCTGAGAGGAGCTCAAGGCGGAGGAAGGCAGTCAGTCAGGAGAGGCTGAGGACTGGTCTTAGTGGAACGAGCTCCTCAGGGAAGGAAGAGAAGGAGAAAGAGACGTAGACTGAAGACTACAGATTCCATAAAAGAGATAGAACAGATCGGAACGAAGGAGAATAGAAGGACGGTGGGAAGCAGGTTGAGAAAGAGAGAGAACCCTTCCAGTCCACAGAGCGCAAAGGCTGGGGCCCGGTCCCCGAGGTTGATTGGAACTTTATGTCCGGCAACAGACACCGGAGGAGTAGTGAGCCGCTAACGCCTTGCTCCCATCATAGACTTGGGACACAACAGCAACTGAAAAGAGAGCGGGGACGCAGTGAGGAGTCCCCGAGCAGGCTACAGCTGTCTGTCATACAAGTAAAGGCTAGGAACACCTAGAGAGGCATTCCAGGGTAACTAAGTACTGGAGTGCTTCACACCTAAAGGCGCATTGGAGGAGTCGTTCAGGAAGGTACATGTTGGCGGAGTGTGGAAGGGAGAATCCTGCCTAGAGGTTGGCTGGAGCCCGGACCTGGAGAACACAGTACGGAGGCAGGCAGTTGTGTGAACTGCCAACATTGAGTAAAGCTTTGGAACCGCATGCTCTGGTGTCCTCCAGTTATTCCAGCACCGCTACATCTGGGTAACATCATCCATACCATTCTGCGCCTCTCCTCATCCATTGCACCTACACTGCCCTGGGACTACAGCTCCACCTGTGGGGAGCTATACCATCTCTGCTGCACCACACCATCAGTCTCAGCGGATCTGTATGCAGCGCTGGCTTACCATCTTACTTGCCAAACACCACGGGTGGCGTCACGAACTATTCATATAAACTTTAACACCATTAACATCACCGCCATTGATATTGGGTGCCCAGGGCCACGGGCCGGGTCACCACTGCTGTGACACATTCCCGCCTCGACACCGGCCCGGTACTGAGTACCCCCACTGCCCTGGGTGAAGCCCGCGGGGGCGACCCATGACAACTAGGTTATCTTCCTGTTTCTCTCAGTTTTTTACTGAACATTGAATTTGTAAGAGCAGCTTGTTGGCATGTGACCTAGTGTGCAAATCACATATGTGCTTGGAGGGGGCACCAAACTGAAATCTTGCTCCAGGTGTCAGAAAACCTAGATACACCTCTGTGAATGGCCTTACAGAGAGCAAAAAGCCAAATGTAATACAGTGAAGCTACATGAAGATGAGAAAGTTCTGTCTACTATGACAGTGAATGAATGAACAAAAATAAATCTATAGGTCCCAACTAGAGATGAATAGGATGCACAGATTGCGCCATCCCTTACTAATCAAAAGCCACGCCATGAATTCCAGAAGGTAAGAGATACACAGGCCTCCAGTCCAGAAGCCCAGTACCACTTGACTGAATACTGGACAAGAAAGTCAATGGATTGAGGTGTGGCCAGGGGCGTGGGCCAAATTTGTCACGGCACGATGCCACGATGACATGCATTTTATATATATAGTGTCATGTGAAATGTGAACTATGTACTGTGGTTTTGGTGTATATTGTATCTAAACTGTAGTATGGAATAGTATGAATACTGTTAATATAGTTATGTGACTTAACAGTTGTATAGAACATAACCTTTAGTTAATGTTTGGGGCTAGCCCACAGTGAGAGGGGGTTAGTGAGATTAGAAAAGGGACTCACTTCCTGGTAGTTGTCACATAGGGAAGTACAGTCACAAGGTCAAGATCAAGTGCAGTGGGCTACTAGGGCCAGCATGTACCAATCGTTCAAGGCAATGGGAGGCCGTACTGATATCCCGTGCGGATATTCCAGCTATGTCTGGATCCCAAGGACCGGTGTGCGGGCTGATGGGTGCATTGCGTCCTCTGGTGCACAAGAGAAGATCAATGAGGAACTGTGAGAAGGGCAGGTGGCTGATCCCAGGTGCATTGAGGAACTGGACAGGAAATTCCTGGGCCTGACACAGTCAGCACGCTTAGTGATAGTCTAGGAGGAGTGAATGGTAGGGCTGAAGATGTGTTGTGCTAGGGAAGTAAAGAAAAGGAAGTGTTGAGCCCTATCCCACCCATTAGGCTGGGTTCACATAGAGTTAAAGGGGTGCGCTTAATGCATCCATTACATAGCGGCATTAACGCTATGTAACGGATGCGTTAATGCACCCATACACTGCAATAGACGAGCGCATCGCTAACGCATGTCATAATCGGCATGCGATAGCGATGTGCCGTCATTCTGTGACAGACCCTCGGACGCAGGCTGCAGCATCCGAGGCTCCGTCACTGCTAGCACAGATGAAGCATCTGTGCTAGTGGGATGACATAACGTGATCGCGTTATGTGAGTAGCGTTAATGCAGTCCGTCAATGCTATGCGTTGAACGGACTGCATTAACGCTATGTGAACCTGGCCTTACAATTTGATGAACTTGCACTAACCAGTAAACTTTTGCTTGTTGCAATGAGATTGGTGTCCCCAGAGTTGTGTGCGGCTCCAGAAGATGGATGCCTGAAGACAGCTGAGGCCTGTGGTCTACAAGTGTGTGTGATGAAAACCAACATAAAGTTGCAAAATGCCCATAAAGAGGCAGCCGTTCCAACTGTCTGGGCATTTAGTAATAATTTCTCATAGGGCAGCAGGTAAGACGATTGCATTATCTCTATTCGGATTACGCTTTCACAGTTCACAAAAGAACCCAGAGAACAACAATTTCAGCTGTTACATCCAGATATCCAATGAACTGGTCAAATTTGATATGTTTCTGTAATTAATCTCACGGGAAGATGAAAGGATGAGGTCCCGGTGACTAAGTGACACACATTGGGCAGCGGAGACATAAAAGGCATTTAGCAGTGTAATGTAATTGTGGTTGGTAATGTGGCTCTGTTGTCTTCTACTGTGTGAACTTCAGCCTGGCACAGATTCTGCAGAGCAATGCAGAAAGTTCTTGTCCTGTGTAGTGTGTTTGATGTGATTTCTGAAGAGCACTTCCTGTCACAAAGCCCGATTATCTGCTACATTACTTCAGATAGGGTCAGTCACGCCTCAGGAGACTGAAAAAATATTTTGACAGGCATAGAATGCGCCACAATAAGGGTCATTCATCAAAGACTCCTGCATGCAAAGTAAGGCCAGAAACCTGACGCACCAGCAGAGCCCCAGACATATCACAAGTACCTGCCGCTTCCTCCATTGCCAGGTTATGACTGAGAGGTGCTTCAATTCTTCTGGCTGATTCCTTCAATATAGTTATATTACAGTAATATAATATATTTTGATAAACTTTGGCTTAGACAGTAAAATAAAGCTAGCAAATATTATTGTTCTGGTTAGCCAGTAAAGTTGTCACTACTGGAACACTTCTGTCTCTTTTGTCATAAAATTATTAGCGCAGTAAAAGTCACTGAATACCATCACCAGCCTATGTGTACTGTAATTCTAGTGGCTACATTCATAGCAGTACACATATACTATGAGAGGCATCCGAAATGCAGAATTCATAGAATAGACTGAAATATGGGGGATTTTGGCACAGGCTTTTCCTGAAATTACTGAGTGGCTCATTTGTTGGACACAGCGGGAAATGTAAGAACATACAGGCAATAGCGCTGAATGCCTATACAAGAGCACCCTATAAATGAAATCTGTCACCAAGTTTTCCCAATATAAACTAAGGCCACCACCATTAATGCCTCTTTTATAGCAGTCTAGCAAGCTGCAAATAAGTCTTAACCCCCTTGGTATATCTAAATAAATACCCTTCATAATCCCCCATATATGGCTGACTGGCCCAATGGGCGTCATTAGTCTTGCTTTGGCACTTCCTCTATCTTTGCAATTGCTGTTGCTTCATGTGGATGTTGCATCTTACGTCATCCACACAGTGTTCTCCACAAAATCATGTCCTAGGAGGGGCAAGAGAGCGCTGAAGGGCAGAGCAAAGTGCACCTGTGCAGGAACAAGATTTAGGGCGCTGTGTGGTTGACGTAGGAAACGTCATCCACACAAAGCATGGTAGGAGACTAGCAATTGTAGGCATAGAATAGGTGCCAAAGTAAAACTAGCGATGCCCATCAGACTCGATGGGCAGTATGAGGGGATTATAAGGCCATGTGCACACGTAATGCATGGTGGTGCGGAAAAATCAGCAGGTAAATCCACAGGTCAAAAGACGTGCGGATTAGCCTGCAGTTTAGCCCTGCGGTTTGACATCTGTACAATGGAGTAGGTGTAAAACCGCTGCGGATTCCACACAAAGAATTGACATGCTGCGGATTTGAAACCGCAGCAAATCCGAGATGTGGACAACGTTTTATAATTTCCATTGAATACAATGGGCCAAAAACGCTGCGGATCCGCAGCAGAATCCGCAACGTGTGCACACAGCCTTAAAAGGTATTTTTTGGAATCTGCCGTGAGATGTTGGAGACTCATTTACAATAGTACATAATCACTGCCGCTTTGCCTCCCCAAAAGGAGACCAAAAAGTTTTCTGTAACCAAATATCATAAAGATAACTGCAGCATGTTCCTGAAAAAAAATAGACCAGACATAATTCTATAGAGCGAAAACTACAAAAACTTATAGCTTTGGAAGGTGAGGATCATCTCTGCCTCTATATAGTGTAACAAGTACAATATACGTTAGGTGTATAGGGGCATCACACGTATTTATGTTAGTGAGGTCCGTTTCACCTTTCTTTTTGTTATTACAGTTATACTTTTTCGGGATAAATGGAAAGAGTGAAAGTACAAAACAATTTTTAAATTCCTGCAATAAATGTACAAAACTTAATATGAAAAGCATACATTTCTAGCAAAAACATCAAAGATGTTATAATGTTTCCCCTGACAAAGGTTAAGCTATGAGATTTAAAGGGCAGCAATAGCCAACTTCGGACTCTCCACCTGTTAAAAAGCTAACAAGCCCTGAGATCCTGCAGCCTTCTGGGAGCTGTAGTTTTACAATAACTGGCATTCCAAATGGGTGGGAAACTTTGATCTTTACAATTGGTTTTTTTTGGGACCACCAGAGGACCATCCAGTGTTAAAAAAAAACATGTATTGCACATGCCCACATATGGTTGCAATGTAATCTTTATTGCTATCACTCTACACAGGTATTAATAATAAGGGCAAACACGTTGCTTCGTTAACTCATAGGAATGACTCCTAGTCCTAATGGCAAGCGATTGGCTCCAAATTCAGCTCATAATGGAGTTGTCTTCTGCTGGACTTTGTGCTAACTATTGTTTCACAGCTTCGGTGACTGGAGGATCTCCAGCCCTGGGATTCTGATGGCCACTTCGTCTTACTGATCATTATTACTATCTGCGTAATGTAAACTAGAGCAAATAAGGAACTGACAGATTTGGTTTTCGTCTTCATCACACCTAAGTGTTTGTCCATGATCAAAGACTTTTCAGGCAAGACTTTCAACCAGACTTACACAGCCATACATTTTTCTGTTGAAGTCTTAGTGAAATAAAACATCTGTCTCAGTTTATTCTGATTCATTTTATGGCCACTCCAGCAGAAATGGGCAGCATTGTTTATGACTACAAAAACATTACTATGCTTGTTGTCCAGGATTGAATCTTTGTAGGACTTTCTAACATATCCAATGTGTGAAGAAAGACAACACAGCTACTCAGATCCAAATCATATGTAAATGTCTGTCCACCACTTTACAATCTATACTTAATAGGCCCAGGTTGGTTTCTGAAAGAAAAAAACTATACTCACCTCCCAGACCAGGACCACTCCTCCACACTCACTACTGCATCCCATGACTTCTGCAGACAATCAGCGGTAACTGATCAGCTGCAGCCTTCTCATTTTGTACAAACAAGAATATCTGAGAGATGGGTCTAGTTTTTTTTAATTTCTTAAACCACCCTGGATACATTGACTATAACTCGTAAATTGAGGGACAACCCCTTTAAATTCCTCATTAATTCAGATCCTAATTACTATCTGCTAATTCTAAAAGAGTTCATACACATTAGATTAAAATCATCTGAACTTTATATTTTTGACAGGTCAGGCCATTCATCTAATGTGTTTGGGGGTCTCTTGACCGTGTCATGATAGATGATGTTAGGGGAAGAGCCAGGCATATGGTATTTCAAGGTAAAAATCTTTTCGTTACTCAAAGGTAGCTTTTACTGTATTCTCCTCGTTAAAGGAATTTTCTGGCCACGACATAGTGATGACCAGTTCAAAAGATAGTACATCAATATCAGATTATTGGGGGTCAAACTGGCACCTCCATTGATCAGCTGTTATTTGCTCCAACTACCACCGGATATAAACCCATTAAATGGAGCTGCAAATCACAGCTTCATTCAAAGTGCAGCGACCACTGCCATGTACTACAGAACAACTCCTATTGTCTTGAATTAGAGCTATTCTGCATTACCCAACACAAGCCAATACACTTTGAATGGATCTGCGCTTTGCAACTTCATTCTATGTGTTTACATTGGACGGCTGTCAATGTAAATAACAGTTGATTGTGGGAGTGCCAGGTTTTGGACCCCTACCAATCTGACATGCATGACCTATCTAATGGATAGGTCATCAATGTATTGTGACTGTACATTCCCTTTAAATATGCATACACAGGTGGTCATAATTGTTGGTACCCACAATGGTCACAGAAATAACTTGAATCTGACAAAAGTTATAATAAATCAAAAATCTATGAAAATGAACAAATGAAAGTCAGACATTGCTTTTCAACCATGATTCCACAGAATTTAAAAATAAAACTCATGAAATAGGCCTGGACAGAAATGATGGTACCCTTAACTTAATGTTTTTTGCACAACTTTTTGAGGCAATCACTGCAATCAAATGATTCCTGTAACTGTCAATGAGAATTCTGTACCTCTCGACAGGTATTTTGGCCCACTCCTCAATAAAAAACTGCTCCAGTTGTCTCTTGTTTGAAGGTTGCCTTTTCCAGATGGCATGTTTCAGCTCTTTCCAAAGATGCTTAATAGGATTTAGGTCAGGGCTCATAGAAGGCCACTTCAGAATAGTCCAATGTCTTCCTCTTAGCCATTCTTGGGTGCTTTTAGCTGTGTGTTTTTAGGTCATTATCCTGTTGCAAAACTCATGACCTGCAACTGAGAACAAGCTTTCTGACACTGGGCAGCACATTTCTCTCTAGAATCTCTTGATAGTCTTGAGATTTCATTGTACTCTGCACAGATTCTAGACACCCTGTGCCAGATGCAGCAAAGCAGCCCCAGAACATAACAGAGTCTTCTCCATGTTTCACAGTAGGGACAGTGTTCTTTTCTTGATATGCTTAATTTTTCCTGACTGTGAACATAGAGCTGATGTGTCTTGCCAAAAAGTTCCATTTTTGTCTCATCTGTCCATAGGACATTCTCCCAGAAGCTTTGTGGCTTGTCAACATGTAGTTTGGCAAATTCCATTCTGGCTTTTTTATGATATTTTTCAACAATGGTGTCCTCCTTGGTCATCTCCCATGAAGTCCACTTTGGCTCACACAACGATGGATGGTGCGATCTGACACTGATGGTCCTTGAGCTTGAAGTTCACCTTTAATCTGTTTAGAAGTTTTCCTGGGCTGTTTTGTTACCATTCAACTTATCCGTCTCTTTGATTTGTCATCAATTTTCCTCCTGCGGCCACGTCCAGGGAGGTTAGCTACAGTCCCATGGAGCTAAAATTTCTGAATAATATGTGCAACTGTATTCACAGGAACATCAAGCTGCTTGGAGATGGTCTAATAACTTTTACCTTTAACATGTTTGTCTATAATTTTCTTTCCTTCACTTCCTCTGGTCCAAGTTGAGTGGATACACATCATGTCACCAAACAGCACAGTGAGTATCTGTAGCCCTCTATACAGGCCCACTCACTGATTCCAAGATTGTAGACACCTGTGATGCTAATTAGTGGACACACCATGATTTAACATGTCCCTTTTGTCACATTATTTTCAGGGGTACCATCATTTCTGTCCAGGCCTATTTCATGAATTTTATTTTTAAAAAAAAATTCTGTGGAAGCATGGTTGAAAATCAATGTCTGACTTTCACTTGTTCATTTTCATTTTTTTGTCAGATTCAAGTTATTTCTGTGACCATTGTGGATTTTTCTGTCATTAAATGAGGGGTACCAGCAATTTTGACCACGTGTGTATAGAGTGGTGTGAAAAAGTGTTTGCCTTCTTCCTGATTTCTTATTCATTTGCATGTTTCAGATCACCAAACAAATTGAAATAATTGACAAAGATAACACAAGTAAACACAAAATTAAGGTTTTAAATGAAAGTCTTTACTATTAAGGGACAAATAAATCCAAACCTACAGGGCTCTGTGTGAAAAGGTGATTGCCCCCAACTTAAGACATAAATTAACTGTCGTTAATCACATTTTTAGGAAGTGAAATTCAATTTTCTTAGCCACACACAGGCTTGATTACAGTTGCACCTGTTCTCAATCAAGAAATCACTTAAATAGGATCCGCTTGACAAAGCGAAGTAGACCAAAAGAGTCTCAAAAGCTAGAAATCATGCTGTGATTCAAATAAAATCAGGGACAAATGAGAAACAAAGTAAATGAGATCTATAAGTCTGGAAAAGGTTATAAAGCCATTTTTAAATTTTTTGGACTCCAGCGAACCACAGTGAGAGCCATATCCACAAATGTCAAAAACATGGGACAGTAGTGAACCTTCCCAGAAGTGGCCGGTCAACCAAAGTTATCCCAAGAGCACAGCCATGACTTATCTAAGACATGAGGTCACAAAAGACCCCACAACAACTTCCGAAGAACTGCAGGCCTCACTTGCCTCAGTTAAGGTCAATGTTCACGACTCCACCATAAGAAAGAGACTAGGCAAAAATGGCCTGCATGGCAGAGTTCCAAGATGAAAACTACTAAACTACTGCTGACCAATAAGAACATAAATGTTCATCTCAGATTTGCCAGAAAACATCTTGATGATCCCCAAGACATTTGGGTGAATACTCTGTGGATTTATGAGACAAAAGTTAAACTTTTTGGAAGGTGATGTCCCATTACATCTGGCGTAGAAGTAACAAAGCATTTCAGAAATAGAACATCATACCAACAGTAAAATATGGTGGTGGCAATGTGATGGTCTGGGGCTGTTTTGCTGATTCAGGACCTGGAAGATGGGTGGTAAATACAACCATGAATTCTGCAGTCTACCAAAGACTCCTGAAGAAAAATGTCCAGCCATCTGTTTGTGACCTCAAGCTGAAGCGCACTTGGGCTTTGCAGCAGGACAATCATCCAAAACACATCTCTGAATGGCTTAAGAAAAGCAAAATTAAGACTTTGGCATGGCCTAGGTAAAGTCCTGACCTTAATCGGACTGAGATGTTGTGGTATGATCTTAAAAAGGTGGTTCATGCTCAGAAACCCTGCAATGTGGATGAATTACAACAAGTCTATGAAGATGAGTGGGGCAAAAATCATCTAGAGCGTTGTAAAAGACTCAGTGCCAGTTATCGCAAATGATTGACTGCAGTTGTTGATACTAAAGGTGACCCAACCAGTTATTAGGTTTAGGGGCAATCACTTTTTCACACAGGGCCCTGTAGGTTTGGAATTCTTTTTCCCTTAATAATAAAGATCTTCATTTAAAAACTGAATTTTGTGTTTACTTGTGTTATATTTGTCTAATATTTACATTTGTTTGGTGATTCGAAACATTTAAGTGTGACAAACATGCAAAACAATAGGAAATTAGGAAAGGAGCTAACACTTTTTCACAACAATGTATATCAAGCCGACTCATATTTTCTGTGAGATACCTATTGACCATATGACAGCAACATGATGTATATTGATAGCCTAAACATCCCAAGTCATTTTCATTTCATAACAACTAATGACCTTTACTATATAGCATTGAAACCACATTGAAGTTTTCACTAGAAATATAGGATTTTATCTTTTTTCATGCTTGAGGGAGACATTAAAGCTTGCACTGTCAACCTTTCCAGTTAGCCGCTAAAAGGTATAATTTTAAAACATTCTGCTTAAATTATAGATGTAGGAACAAGGTGCAACTTGTATAAGATAACTATGAGTAGTCAGGACTCAGAAAGAAGGAACACCAGGAAGAACATTTGGCATCAGTAATTTTAAATTAACTGGAGAAGACTTCTATGAATCCTATGGACACGTAGGATTGCCAAAGATGTTCTTGATCATATAAACCCAGAATTGTCCCTGGAAGGCAAGACAGGGAAATTAACCTATCTTGGACAAGTGGTGATGGCAAATTCATTAGAAAAGTAGATGCTAATCATAGAAGTCAATATTAAAAGGAAATATGGGAGACCAAAGACCCATTTCGCTGACACCAAGAAAAAAAAAAAAGAAAAAAAGAAACAGCATCCAATCCAGGTGAAAAATATAGAAAAACTTTAATCAGTCATAATACAACTTTTCAACCAAAATGGTCTTTATCAAGTATGGTCGAAACGTTCTATTATGGCAGATTAAAGTTTTTCTATTTTTTTCACCTGGATTGGATGATGTTCCTATTTTTCTTTGAGGTAATTTTAGTCCACTTGGATCTATGGTCTTGGAGCCGGCATCCTGATGTTTTTCAGATGTGCTGTCGGTTATTGTTGTCCATTGGCTGACACCATCAGTAATGACTATGGAATGAACATTAAGCTATTGAAAGAAGCCATAAAAAATGGAGAGGCAAGGCAACAAAAGGTCTACAGAGTATCCAAGGGTTGGAAACTACAGCGTCGATAGAATCATAATTTAAAAAAAAAGCTGTGATTGACATCTAAGACTGCCAAAGCAGAGATATTCCTCCTGCCCCACAGGCCCATAGTCATTTAATGTATTTACATTGTCTATACCTATACCTTTAAAAGTAAATATTTTTTTTCTGTTGGCTTACATAGGACCAGCCTTTTACCCATTGCTATACAAAGATGTACATGTAAAATGCCAAGTTCAGAGTGACCAGAATTGCATATATTCTAATCATTTCAGGTATCTTTGAGCGTTTGACTGATACAGAGAAATATTGGAGCACTGGTTTCCACATGCGGACAAAGACAGAAGAGACTTCTGTACAAGACCATTATATGAGCTCTTTGCAGTCCAACAGCTCATCATAATGCACAATTATACCTTCTTCAGGGTTAGAAATGTGCCCCCCCCATACCTCTTGGTCCCCTGTGCAGTTGCACTGATGGTCTGTCCACCCCTCCTGGTTACCTTGAGAGAAATTGACCTATGTCAATTCAGATTTTTCACAGAAAAACAGACTGGAGAAAATGAAAACATTTTTTTTCCATCTTCTCCTCATCCGAGAAAATCCGATCACACTATGATCACACTCTGATCAAACGGTGATTAACATAATCATCTGATTCTCTTGGGTGAGGGTGTGACCCCGGCATTAGGATGGAATGGAAATGAGAAAACTGGGGACCTTTTCCATTCCAGCATCTGAGCATTATCACTTTATTACATTGGAGCCCTTTAATAAAGCTACGTTACAGGAAACATTAATCATTTCTTGCTTTAAACAGACCAGATATATTTGAAAAAAAAATCTCTCGGTCAAAAAATATTTTTCTGCATTTTTTTTATTATTTCTTCTCATAAATGTCAATGGACCAATAATTCAAATTGAAAAGCTGATCATAGTGTTATAGCATTTTTTTCTTTAGCTTTTTGACCTCATTTTTTCAGTCTTAACAAACATAGGTCAATGGAATTGATGCAAATGATACTAAAATAAGCATTACTGTATACATTAGCAGCACAAGAAACTGAACTGGATACTTAATCTTATACAATGTAAGCGATTGTAAAGTATATTTCCTATCTTCTGGCTACGTGCCCCTCTCTTGTGATGCCCTAACCAAAATTGTCCTAGTTTTCTGTACATTTACCAACTTTACACTTAGCTTACCCCCATTGCCCATGAGCAGAGACTTTTTATAGTGGGGGTATATTGCACATCTATTTCACTGCTGTTTTTCATTCATTTAGATACAACCTATTTGCTGTTTGCTTGTCATTCAGACATTCCAGTGAAAGTCGTAATTTTACACAAGTCATTACGAATAGTTACTTACGTAGTAGAAGCAGTAAAGCGAGGATCCCTGTGATGCATATGAAGATGACCAGGGCTATTTTAATTGTTCTAGCTGCAGAACTTTTGTTGCCTGACTTTGACGTGCCCATGTCTTCTCCTTCCATAGACTGCTCGTGAGAGAAGACAACTGCCTGAGGACAAATTTCCTTCTCCCTTTAATGATCCTCTTGAGGGTTTTAATCAGAAACCCATGTTCTAAATGAGCTTCCTGCCCTTTCGCCTTCTTCATAGAATACACATCTTTACAAGTTTTCAGTCATCAGACTCTTTCTCTCCTCCTTCTATAGAGGGGTGGGAGGAATGGAGCACAATAAAAAAAACAAGGGCTTTCCCTATCCCTCCTCTTCTGGAAAAAAAAAAACTACACACAGCTCACCGGCTGGGACTTGCCAAAATGAATGGTGACTTTTCATATTCACAAAACTTCTGTGGTCTGTGAAGTATGCTGCAGAGCTAGGCTGTGAGGCTCAGATTATCTACATATTGCTATTTGGATAGTTGGAAGCACATAACTTGGAAGGGAGTGTGTGTTTTGTGTCATACACAACTTACAAAATTGTGTTCACGTGGAGTCCATAATCTTCAGATCTAGTAAGGTTAATAGTTTCCTTATCTCTAGTTGTTGAGCTTCCAGGGTTCAGCCTACCAAAATATGACATGATCTATCCTCATTCTGTATTCCTTGTGGCTTAAAGAAAGGCGTAAAACTTTAGCAGAAAAAAGGACAACATCTGCAAGGAGTTTGTATGTGTTCCCCGTGTTTGCGTGGGTTTCCTCCGGGTTCTCCGGTTTCCTCCCACATTCCAAAGACATACTGATAGGGAATTTAGATTGTGAGCCCCATTGGGGACAGCGATCCTAATGTGTGCAAAACTGTGAAGCGCTGCGGAATTTGTTAGCGCTATATAAAAATAAAGATTATTATTATTATTAAGTTGTAATAATTTATCTTTACTTATTTAATCAAGAGGATATCAAATATATATATATATATATAGAGAGAGAGAGTGTACAGGGTGATTCACTCACTACTTTACCTGGATCCATTTCTGTGACTTCTAAAACAGACATTCTATCATACTGAAATTTGGACTGTATACACCTTGGTCCATGGTAAACTGATGTCTTAAAGCAGGTGTTGAAAATGTCGATAGTTCATATCCAAGCACGCCTGCATGTGCCCTTCCATATTGTTCAATGTATTCTGCAGGACGAATGGGGTCATAGCCCAAATTTCTTGTTGTACACTCTCGTAATGCCTGTAATGTTTATGGCTTATTACTGTACATCTGATCATTCAAATGGCCCCAAAGTAAAAAGAAACGGCGGTGTAAAATCAGGCGACCTTGGTGGCCACAGTCCTTTGGAGATCACTCTGTCATCAAAGAAGGATTCAATGCACGGTTTGGATGGCGGATTTTGACCTTCAAACTTTTTTAGAAACTTACTTTGGCACCTCTTTAAAGACTCAGTTTTCCGATAAGTTTGCACAATGAAAACACACTGCTCCAAACTGTATGTGTAAATTGCTAACAAGTGGAGATGACCGGCGGGGCACCAAGTCGGCAAGACCACTAGACTTGAGGATGTATATCGTTGCTGGTGCTTAGGTTCATTGCACTCTTACTTCTCATGAACCAAAGTATATACAGTCCAAATTTCAGTACAGTCGGCCATCTAGTTACAGCAATTTTTCAGGCTAAAGTAGTGAGTGAATCACCCTGTAAAAAGAAGGCCAAGAGTGATACATAAGTATCGCAATGAAGAACTGCTTTACCATAGCACAAGGTGTCAACTCATTCCAGTATTTAAAAAAGGGATCAAAAAAGTCCCATTAGAATGTCGACAGTCATGCAGAACTGAACATGCCTGCTCTCGTCGGATTGTGGCTATTTTGCAGTTTGAGGCCAGGCCAGTACCAGCATGGGTGACTGACTGAGAGTCCCCAGGTTCCGTCGACCTAAGTAAACAAGAACTAAGAAGTGTTGTGCCCAATACTGTATGTTTGAATCTGATGAACTTGAGCTGTCGAGTAAACTTCAGCTTGTTGAAATCAACTGTGTGTCCCCTGAGTTATGTGCGGTGGCTCCTTAAGATGGAGACCTGGAGAAAATGGATGCCTGCGACCAACAAATGAGTGTGATGCACTCCACACCTGGTAAAATATTGGGACTAGGACACGATTTTCTTGTAAAGTGCAAGCGCAGTATAGAGCAGCAGCTCGTCCACGGCTAATGCCCTCGGTCACTTTACACCAGTGCTATTAATGGAAAAAATAGATTGCATTCGTATGTGAAAAGCTGACATGTTAATGAGGCATTACAAAAAATATATATATACTTTACTCTATATAAGGCAAAGCCTTTTAGTAGGTATAAGGTGACGTGTGCAGAATCAACATGTACAGTACAACCGTAGTAAAGTCTAAAGTACTAATTTCAATTATATCGCTTGTAAATAGAGATGAGGAAACCCGAACAGTAAAGTTCAGCATCCGTACCAAACACTTACTGTTCGGGCATGGACACCGAGCACGGACTTCACCAGGAAATCCATGTTACTGTTCATGTTCGGACCCCAAAATACTGGGTGTTTGTCACGCTGCCATATGCATAACAGCGCAGCAAACACTGCTTCTGATCGGCGGTAAAATCAGTGTGAGCCCGCAGCTGTGATCAGAGGCATAAAGTTTACTTCTGTTCACTGGCTTCATATTAGCCTATGCCTGCTGCGGCTAATAGCAGAGAGAGCAGGAACAGCTGATATGAGTATTCATCAGCCGGCATCTATCATCCAAACAAATAATAAAAAAAAAACAGGATGAGTTCCCCTGTATTTTTGATAACCAGCCAGCAAAACTGACAGCTGGGAGCTTCAGCCCTCAGCTGTCAGCGAGGATGGTTTTCAAGAATAAAGTGGTCCCCATACAGTCTTTTTTTTTAAAGCAGGCAGCTGGGGGCTGGTATTCTTAGGCTGGTAAGAAGCCATGGATATTAGCCCGCTCCCAGTCTAAAAATAGTAGCCCGTAGAGCCCAGAAAAGGCGCATCTATTAGATGCGCCAATTATGGCACTTTGTACGGTTCTTCCCACTTGCCCTGTAGTGGTGGCAAGTGGGGTTCATATATGTGGGGTTGATGTCTCCTTTGCATTGTCTGGTCACATCAAGTCCATGGCTTAGTAGTGGAGAGGTGACTATAAAGCCCCCGCTGTTGTGAGTTCATTCTCTGGTTCACCAGTTGTGAGTTCCCCTTCTGGACTCCCTCTGGTGGTGATGGGAGGTGGTGCGGCTGGTTTGATTGGTGGAGATCTGCCACCTGAGAATGAGGATGACGATTGGATCTCAGGATTCTCAGATTGGATTTAAGACAGCCGACGCCCTATTCAGTTGCTGGTGATTCCTTCTGGCTTGTCAGCTCTTGGTTTTCAGCTCTGTTCCAGTCATCTAAAGCTATGCTTTTCTGCTAATGTTCACACTTGATTTTGTTGGTCTATTCAGTTTTTTGTGTGGTGTGCCAGCCCCGGCTGGGGGCTGAGATGAATTTCCACTCTTATTTATCAGTATTTTGCCAATTGACTTTTTGTCCCTTACTAGTTCGGTCACTTTTTGCTCCATCTCAGAATATTTCAGAGTGCAGATATAGTGGGAGAAGTCTAGTGACTTCAGGGTTAATTTTGCTATCAGAAGTGTTGGACATTATTTTTGTAGGGTTTTTTGCAGGTTGCAGATAGTGTCTTCCCTTTCCTTTCCTGTCTAGTTAGTTTGGGCCCATCATTTGCTCAGCCTATTTTCCTGCCTGTGTTTGTGCCTTCATCTTGTTTCACCGTCAATACATGTGTGGGGGCTATCTATTCCTTTGGGTCTGCTCTGGGTCAGTTAGTTTTCCCTTTTCTTGCTTTAGGCTTATGTAGTCCTCCGGCCGTGACGAGGCGTCTAGGTTCATCGTAGGCACGCTCCACGGCTACTGCTAGTTGTGTGGTAAGATCAGGGATCTGCAATCTGCATAGTTACCAACCACTCTAGTTTTCTGTGGCTTAGCTTGTTTTGCTTTTTTCTCCTTGGTGACCCATTCATAACAGAATCACCAGCCATACCGCAGATTCTAGGGTACTCAAAAGCAGGAAAGAATTGTAAAAAAAAAAAAAAAAAAAAAAAGTGTCAGATTTTTTTTTTATATGTATATTTTTTCCTCTTTTTCTCTGGGGCCGTAGGAGGATTTTTTTTTTAAATGGAGATTAAGCAATTGTCTGATCATGTGGAGCAGCTGGCTGCTGAAGTGCAGGGAATTTCCGCCTATCTCGCTCATTCACATGCTGCTGAACCAAAGATCCCTACTCCTGATGTGTTTTTTGCGGTTCGGTCTAAATTTTTGAATTTTAAGAATAATTGTAAATTATTTCTTGCCTTGAAGCCTAATTCATCGGGGAGCTCTGCGCAGCAGGTTAAAATTGTCATCTCTTTGCTGTGCGGCGATCCCCAGGATTGGGCGTTTTCTTTGACACCTGAAGATCTTATTCTAACTAATGTGGATGCATTTTTTTCAAGCTTTGGGGTTGTTGTATGATGAACCTAATGCTATTGATCAAGCTGAGAAAGCCCTATTGGCATTGAACCAGGGTCAGGATTCTGCAGAGTTATACTGTCAAAAATTCTGAAAGTGGGCGGTCCTTACTACATGGAATGATAGTGCATTGGCAGCTCTCTTTCGGAAGGGTTTGTCAGAAACCGTAAAAGATACTATGGTGGGATTTCCTGTTCCCTCTTGTCTTGACGATTCTATGTCATTAGCCTTTCAAATTGATCGGCGTTTACGTGAACGCAAAACTACACGAGAGGAGTTGCCACCTTTTGGACAAATGTTTGAACCTATGCAATGTGATAGAGTTTTGTCTAGAGCGCAACGTCAGGAGTTTAGAAGGCGTAATAAGCTGTGTTTTTTCTGTGGAGACGTCTCTCACATTATTTCTGTCTGCCCAAAACGAGAGAAACGTTTTGCACACACATTTGCTGTGGGCAGTAAACAACCTAAGTTTATTTTGGCAATTACACTGATCTGCTCCTTATCAACATTTTCCACGGAGGCTTTTGTGGATTCAGGAGCAGCGTTGAATCTGATGGATTTGGACTTTGCTAAACTTTGTGGTTTTTCCATGACGCCTCTGCGGACGCCTATTCCTTTGAGGGGTATTGAAGCTACTCCTTTGGCGGAGAATAAACCTCAGTTTTGGACCCAGGTGATGATGCGGGTTGCCCCAGACCACCAAGAAAATTGTAAATTTTTGGTGCTGCATAATTTGCATGATACTATTGTTCTGGGTTTTCCCTGGTTGCAAACTCTTAATCAAGTTTTGGATTGGAAATCTGGGTCTGTGGTGAGTTGGGGTTGTCAGTGTGTTCTTAGGGACGCTCCTGTTTTCTCCACCTTTCCTCAGTCTCATGATATTCCTGATTATCTAGCCGATTTTCTGATGTATTTAGTGAGAGCAAGTCTGCATCTTTGCCTCCTCATAGGAGTTATGACTGTGCAATTGAGTTGATGCCTGGGTGTAAATTTCCCAAGGGTCGGCTTTTCAACTTATCAGTACCCGAACATGATGCTATGCGATCCTATATTAAGGAATCATTGGAGAAGGGTCATATTAGAGCATCCTCGTCACCTTTAGGTGCTGGGTTTTTTTTTGTGGCCAAGAAAGATGGTTCATTAAGACCGTGTATTGATTATCGTTCCCTTAACAAGATGACGGTTAAATATCAGTACCCGTTACCTCTGATGTCTGATTTATTCTCCAGAGTTAAGAGTGCCTGCTGGTTTACTAAGCTTGACCTCAGGGGGGCATATAATCTTATTCGCATCAAGCACGGGGATGAATGGAAGACAGCGTTTAATACTCCGGAGGGACATTTTGAGTACCTGGTGATGCCTTTTGGGCTCACTAATGCCCCTTCTGTCTTCCAGTCCTTTATGAATTATATTTTCCGTGACTTTGTGGATAAGTTTTTGATCATCTATCTGGATGATATTTTGATTTTTTCTAGTGATTGGGATTCTCATGTGGAACACGTCCGGACTGTGTTTCGAATTTTGAGAGAGAATTCCTTGTTTGTTAAGGGATCGAAATGCCTCTTTGGTGTACAGAGGATTTCATTTTTGGGATTTATCTTATCTCCATCAACTATTGAAATTGTCCCGGCCAAGGTACAGACCATTTATGATTGGGTTCAGCCTACTTCTTTGAAGGCTGTCCAGAAGTTTTTGGGTTTTGCTAATTTCTATCGTAAATTTATAGGTAATTTTTCTGGTATTGTCAAACCACTGACTGATCTGACCAAGAAGAGCGCTGATGTGCTGAATTGATCTCCTGAGGCTATCTCAGCATTTCAGGAGCTTAAGCAGAGATTTACTTCAGCTCCAGTTTTACGGCAACCTGATGTCTCACTTCCATTTCAGGTGGAGGTAGATGCTTCTGAGATTGGTGCAGGAGCTGTTCTGTCCCAAAAAGACCTTGTGACTTCTAAGATAAATCCCTGTGCCTTCTTTTCTCGAAAGTTCTCCCCATCTGAACGCAACTATGACGTGGGGAATCAGGAATTGTTGGCCATGAAGTGGGCATTTGAGGAGTGGAGACATTGGTTGGAGGAAGCTAGACATCAAGTTGTGGTCCTTACCGATCACAAAAATGTGATTTATCTGGAGTCATCCAAACGCTTGAATCCTAGACAGGCTAGATGGGCCTTGTTTTTCACGTGTTTTAATTTTGTGGTCTCTTTTCTTCCGGGCACTAAGAATGTTAAGGCAGACGCCCTTCTAGGAGTTTCTTTGACGATTCTCTTAGAGTGACCGAGCCTACTACCATCCTAGATGAGTGGGTAGTTCTTTCTGCCATTTTGCCCGATTTAAGACGCGCCCTGGAGGAATTTCAGGAGGATAAACCTGAGCGTTGCCCTATGGGAAAATTGTATGTTCCTGACCAGTGGAGAAAGAGAATGATGTCTGAAATTCATTGCTCCGCATTGGCTGGTCATCCAGGTATTTTTGGTACCAGAGATTTGGTGATTCGGTCCTTTTGGTGGCCTGCCTTATCTCGTGACATCAGGAATTTTGTACAGTCCTGTGGGACTTGTTCTCGGTCTAAACCCTGTTCTCGTTCTAGTGGGTTGCTGATGCCCTTGCCGCTGCCCAAGAGGCCATCGACCCATATCTCAATGGATTTTATTTCTAATCTTCCTGTCTCTCAGAGAATGACTGTTATCTGGGTGATTTGTGATAGATTTTCGAAGATGGTCCATCTTGTACCACTCCCAAAGTTGCCATCTAATGCTGAGTTGGTGCCCTTGTTTTTACAACAGGTGGTTCAGTTACATGGGATTCCTGAGAACATTGTGTCCGACAGAGGAGTCCAGTTTGTTTCCAGATTCTGGAAAGCCTTTTGTTCCAATCTGGGAATTCAGTTATCCTTCTCCTCCGCGTTTCATCCCCAGACCAATGGACAGACTAAGAGAACAAACCAGACCTTGCAGTCTTATTTGAGATGTTTTATATCTGCTGATCAGGATGATTGGGTCTCATTTTTGCCCTTGGCCGAATTCGCACTGAACAATAGAGCTAGTTCTGCCACTTTGATGTCACCCTTTTTCTTTAATTTTGGGTTTCATCCTCGATTCTCTTCAGGGCAAGTGGAATCTTCGTCCTGCCCAGGTGTGGACACTGTGGTTAAGAGAATGCAGCAGATATGGGACCAAGTGGTGGATAAGTTGTCACTCTCTCAGGAAAAGGCCCAGCGATTTTCCAACTGGCATAGGACCATTGGTCCCCGGTTTAAAGTGGGTGATATGGTTTGGTTGTCGTCTAAGAATATTCCTATGAAGGTTGCATCTCCTAAATTTAAGCCAAGATTTATTGGTCCTTATAAGATTTTCGAAATTCTTAATCCTGTTTCATTTCAATTGGCTTTTCCAGTTACGTTCAAGATCCATAACATATTTCACAAATCTCTGTTGAAGAGGTTTGTTGAGCCAGTGGTTCCTATGGCACCACCTCCTGACCCTGTGTTGGCCGAAGGCAATGTGGAATATGAGGTGGAGAAAATATTGGATTCTCGTTTGGTTAGACGGAGACTCCAGTATTTGGTCAAATGGAAGGGTTATGGTCAGGAGGATAATTCTTAGGTCTCTGCCTCCAATATTCATGCCAATAGATTGGTTCGTGCTTTTCACCGGGCCCATCCTGATCGGCCTGGTGGCGTGGATGAGGGTTCGGTGACCCCTCCTCAAGGGGGGGTACTGTTGTGAGTTCATTCTCTGGTTCACCAGTTGTGATTTCCCCTTCGGGACTCCCTCTGGTGGTGATGGGAGGTGGTGCGGCTGGTTTGATCGGTGGAGATCTGCCACCTGAGAATGAGGATGACGATTGGATCTCAGGATTCTCAGATTGGATTTAAGACAGCCGACGCCCTATTCAGTTGCTGGTGATTCCTTCTGGCTTGTCAGCTCTTGGTTTTCAGCTCTGTTCCAGTCATCTAAAGCTATGTTTTTCTGCTAATGTTCACACTTGATTTTGTTGGTCTATTCAGTTTTTTGTGTGGTCTGCCAGCCCCGACTGGGGGCTGAGATGAATTTCCACTCTTATTTATCAGTATTTTGCCAATTGACTTTTTGTCCCTTACTAGTTCGGTCTCTTTTTGCTCTGTCTCAGAATATTTCAGAGTGCTGATATAGTGGGAGAAGTCTAGTGACTTCAGGGTTAATTTTGCTATCAGAAGTGTTGGACATTATTTTTGTAGGGTTTGGGCCCCATCATTTGCTCAGCCTATTTTCCTGCCTGTGTTTGTGCCTTCATCTTGTTTCACCGTCAATACATGTGTGGGGGCTATCTATTCCTTTTAGGTCTGCTCTGGGGCAGTTAGATTTCCCTTTTCTTGCTTTAGGCTTATGTAGTCCTCCGGCCGTGACGAGGCATCTAGGTTCATCGTAGGCACGCTCCACGGCTACTGCTAGTTGTGTGGTAAGATCAGGGATCTGCAATCTGCATAGTTACCAACCACTCTGGTTTTCTGTGGCTTAGCTTGTTTTGCTTTTTTCTCCTTGGTGACCCATTCATAACACCCCGTCACACCCAGCGATCTCGCTAGCGAGATCATTGCTGAGTCACAAGTTTTGTGACGCAACAGCGATCTCACCAGCGAGATCACTGTGTGTTACACTTATCAGCGACCTGCTCCTCTGCCGGGTATCGCTGATTGTGCTCGAATGGCCTGGACATTATTTTGATCGTTGGTCTCCCGCTGGCCAGCACGCATCGCTGTGTGTGGCAGACGGGAGACCAGCAATCAGCGAGCTGGTATCCAAGGTAAACATTGGGTTTCTAAGCGCCGCGCTTAGAAACCCGATGTGTACGTTAGATACCAGCACGCTGGTGCAGGGAGCTGGTAACAAAGGTAAACAGCGGGTTTCTAAGTGCCGCGCAGCGCATAGAAATCCGATGTTTACCTTGGTTACCAGCTCCCTGCACCAGCGCGCTGGTATCTTAACGTACACTGCGGGTAACTAAGCGACGTGCGTCGCTTGTTACCCGCGTGTCGCTGCCCTGATCGCTGCTGAGATCTGCCTGTTTAGCAGCTCACCAGCGATCATGTAGGGACACACCAGCGATCCTGACAAGGTCATATCGTTTTTGGGATCGCTGGTGAGTCACTATGTGTGACGGGGCCCAAAGACATTATTACTAATCCTATAGTTATATTGCAAATAAACACAATGAGTCTGTGTCATTCTTTCAATTAAAGGACTTTATTCTGGCTGTGTGTTTATTTACAATATAACTAAGGGATTAGTAATGGATAGGTGTCTTATAGACGCCTCTCTATTACTAAGCCGTGGGCTTGATGTCACAGGAAAATACAAAGGTCAGCCTCATAAATATGAACCCCACTTACCACAGCTACAGTGCAAGTGGGAAAAGCTTGACAAAGCCCCATAATTGGCACTTCAAATATATGCGCCTTGACTGGGCGGCTGCGGGCTGTTGTTTTTATGCTGGGGAGCCAATATTAATGGCCCCTTACCAGCCTGAGAATACCAGCCCCCAGCTGTCTGCTTTAGCAAGGCTGGTTGTCAAAAATGAGGGGGACCCCACATCGCTTTTTTAAATGATTTATTTAAATAATTTAAAAAACCAGCGAAGGAACCCATCTGTTTTTGATAACCAACCTTGCTATTGCTGAAAGGTGAGGGTTACAACCCCCAGCTGTCAGTTTTGCTGGCTGGTTATCAAAAATACAAGGGAACCCACGCCGTTTTTTTTAAATTATTTATTTAGAGTGCAGACGCCGGCTAATGAATACTCCCATTAACAGCTTCTGCTCTCACTGTTATTCGCAGCAGCAGGCTTCGACTGATGGGAGCAGTAGTCCCATCTGCTGACGCCGCCAGACACCGGATGTAAACTTTATACCACTGGTCACAGCAGGCTCACTCCGTCATTTGACAACATGGGAACCGCCGCTGTCTGACTGGCGGTAATGATTTTACTGCCGATCAGAAACAGTGTTTGCCGCACTGTCATACACATGACAGGGTGGTAAACACTAGATGTTCGGGCCCCCCCCATTCAAGTAAATGGGATCCGGGCTCGCATTTGGGTACTATTTTGGTACCCGAACCAAACTTTTTTTAACTGTTTGGCAGAACCCACCGGACCCGAATATCCAGGAGTCTGCCCATCTCTACTTGTAAAATCACAAAGAAACTGTTAGAACAGTCATCCAATAAGATGAAAGGCATTAAAACTGCATATATTTATCAAAATATAAATTAGTATATACAGTGGGGCAAAAAAGTATTTAGTCAGTCAGCAATAGTGCAAGTTCCACCACTTAAAAAGATGAGAGGCGTCTGTAATTTACATCATAGGTAGACCTCAACTATGGGAGACAAAATGAGAAAAAAAAATCCAGAAAATCACATTGTCTGTTTTTTTTTCATTTTATTTGCATAATATGGTGGAAAATAAGTATTTGGTCAGAAACAAGCAATCAAGATTTCTGGCTCTCACAGACCTGTAACTTCTTCTTTAAGAGTCTCCTCTTTCCTCCACTCATTACCTGTAGTAATGGCACCTGTTTAAACTTGTTATCAGTATAAAAAGACACCTGTGCACACCCTCAAACAGTCTGACTCCAAACTCCACTATGGTGAAGACCAAAGAGCTGTCAAAGGACACCAGAAACAAAATTGTAGCCCTGCACCAGGCTGGGAAGACTGAATCTGCAATAGCCAACCAGCTTGGAGTGAAGAAATCAACTGTGGGAGCAATAATTAGAAAATGGAAGACATACAAGACCACTGATAATCTCCCTCGATCTGGTGCTCCACGCAAAATCCCACCCCGTGGGGTCAGAATGATCACAAGAACGGTGAGCAAAAATCCCAGAACCACGCGGGGGGACCTAGTGAATGAACTGCAGAGAGCTGGGACCAATGTAACAAGGCCTACCATAAGTAACACACTACGCCACCATGGACTCAGATCCTGCAGTGCCAGACGTGTCCCACTGCTTAAGCCTGTACATGTCCGGGCCCGTCTGAAGTTTGCTAGAGAGCATTTGGATGATCCAGAGGAGTTTTGGGAGAATGTCCTATGGTCTGATGAAACCAAACTGGAACTGTTTGGTAGAAACACAACTTGTCGTGTTTGGAGGAAAAAGAATACTGAGTTGCATCCATCAAACACCATACCTACTGTAAAGCATGGTGGTGGAAACATCATGCTTTGGGGCTGTTTCTCTGCAAAGGGGCCAGGACGACTGATCCGGGTACATGAAAGAATGAATGGGGCCATGTATCGTGAGATTTTGAGTGCAAACCTCCTTCCATCAGCAAGGGCATTGATGATGAAACGTGGTTGGGTCTTTCAACATGACAATGATCCAAAGCACACCGCCAGGGCAACGAAGGAGTGGCTTCGTAAGAAGCATTTCAAGGTCCTGGAGTGGCCTAGCCAGTCTCCAGATCTCAACCCTATAGAAAACCTTTGGAGGGAGTTGAAAGTCCGTGTTGCCAAGCGAAAAGCCAAAAACATCACTGCTCTAGAGGAGATCTGCATGGAGGAATGGGCCAACATACCAACAACAGTGTGTGGCAACCTTGTGAAGACTTACAGAAAACGTTTGACCTCTGTCATTGCCAACAAAGGATATATCACAAAGTATTGAGATGAAATTTTGTTTCTGACCAAATACTTATTTTCCACCATAATATGCAAATAAAATGAAAAAAAAACAGACAATGTGATTTTCTGGATTTTTTTTTCTCAGTTTGTCTCCCATAGTTGAGGTCTACCTATGATGTAAATTACAGACGCCTCTCATCTTTTTAAGTGGTGGAACTTGCACTATTGCTGACTGACTAAATACTTTTTTGCCCCACTGTAGGTAAAAAACCTTTGAGTAGATATTAAAGCAAAGTTAAGATATACAGTCCAAATGGCAATGGAATAAAAAAAATAGTTGTTACCAAAAGTAATAAATAATGATCAGTGATTAAAGATACCCAGGATGATCATCTGGACCACATTGATGGTAATTAATATCCTAAATATGCAGTGAATGCATCCAAATATGTAGTGGATGCAGTAATATGCAGTGGATGCATTGAATAGATAATAATAAAATGCTCATAAATACAACCTGGTAGTGATGAAGGAGGTTATTCCAAAGTGTGTTTCGCGTTAGCTTCTTCAGGGGGTGTAGAAGAAGCTAACGCGTGGTGTGGCAATGTCACTTTTTCCTCATAAAAAATGCATTTTAATGATTTTATCAATATTTTTTTATTCAATAAAGATTTATTATTATATATTTATGTGAAGTCAAATCTGCTTCTTTTTTGGGGGGTATTATTGGATATAAGGCTTCAAAATCTGTCACAGAATGATCTGGTCTCTATAAAGAAGTGGTTTTCTTAATGCTACGTTTCCATGATGAGCTTTTCGTGTGTTTCTGATACTGCGTATTTTCCTTCCATCAACAACACATCATCTTATTACTTGTTCATTTCCTGTATTGTATTCTAATTGTAGTATGTTGTGATTTATATCACTAAGGTATTATAGTTGCAGTTTAGTTTTGTTTCCTCCGTTACCCCCTTTTCCTGTTTCTTCCCTTCCTTCCATCCCCTCCTCCCCCCCTCCCTGATTCCCAATGCTTCCCTTCCCATCCTTGAAAACTTGAATAAAATTATTGGAAAACAAAAACACAGCATCTTACAATTCCAGCAAAATGGATGAGACTTATAGAAATCTCTTGCCCCCGTGTTTCTTTTTACTCAGCGTATGCTGACTTGTGGTGCGTGTTTCAAATCTGCAACATTTCAATTTCTCTTGCATGTACACTGAATATTATTGGCAGATTTTTCCATTAGACTTACATTAAGTGCGGAAAATGTGCAGGTAAAAACGTGCATGGATTTTTAGTGCGTTTCCAACGCATCATAAACACATGTAATCCACACTTGAGTATTTCAATAAAGTTTTGTCACAGCCAAATACCAGGAAGTATCAAAAACAAAGCAGCTTTATTTAAAACATGACATAAAAATGCATGAAAAAAAACTTCAAGTAGCCCAGTTTAAATAATAGGTGCAGACATGGTGCAGAAATTTTGCAACATCAAAAACTTACCGAAAGCTCATTGTGGCCTAAAGAAGCAAAGAGGTTTCGTTGTACTTGATTTGCATAATTGATGAGTTTTTCAAGGTACTTGACATTATGTTCAACTTTGCCCTGTTAAAGATTTATTCTCACATGTTAGATTGTTCTGTACTTTGCCCTTTAAATCTTTTATAAACGTATTTTTCTACATGAAAGATCGGAAAGATAAGGCTCAGCTTACCTTGGTGTCACTATTGTCATGGCCTCTGATATGGCAAATATGGCAATCATCACCAAAGCCAGACTAGAACTCAAGGACCACTAGTGCGGCAATCACCACCACAACCAGACTAGAACTCAAGGACCACTAGTATAGCAATCACCACCACAACCAGACTAGAACTCAAGGACCACTAGTGCGGCAATCATCACCACAGCCAGACTAGAACTCAAGGACCACTAGTGCGGCAATCACCACCACAGCCAGAATAGAACTCAAGGACCACTAGTATGGCAATCACCACCACAACCAGACTAGAACTCACCACCACAGCCAAACTAGAACTTAAGGACCACTAGTACGGAAATCACAGTCACAGCCAGGCTAGAACTCAAGGACCACTAGTATAGCAATCAACACCACAGCCAGACTAGAACTCAAGCACCACTACTATGGCAATCATCACAACAGCCAGACTAGAACTCAAGCACCACTAGTACAGAAATCACTACCACAGCCAGGCTAGAACTCAAGGACTACCAGTGCGGCAATCACCACCACAGCCAGACTAGGACTCAAGGACCTAGACTAGTACAGCAATCACCACCACACCCAGACTAGAACTCAGGAACCACAAGTGTATTAATCAGTACATTCTTGTCTAAATCCACAGGATATCAGATCTTTCCATTTCTATGTCACAAACAGTAGATTTTCTTATCCCCTTATCGTCATTTGGCACCATAGCAGCCACCTCATGCAATGTTGTTGGCTACGCCCTTGGATCTCCAAATGTGCACATCCTTCGGAAATATGTGTGTGTTTCTACACCATTTCATGCTTTTGTATTCATAGCCTGCTAACACTTGGCTGATGTCTTCCGTTTTAATCTAAAAAAAATATGACAGGTTTAGAACAAAAACACTGGCTGGCAATTTTAATCCCACCTAATCGCTGAGGTTCTTTCGATGTGGGGAGCCCACATATACCCTATACACGGAAAACCACAAAAAGTCCTGCAGTGTTGTATAATTGAGACCAAATGTTTGCCTTTCTCAACTCTAGACAGAGGGACGTATAATTAAAGTACTAAATATAATGATTTCAGTAAACCAAATTACTATGTTGTTTCCATCCTCCTAACCTTAACTTCACAACCTGAACCATTCTTTTTCTAAGTAAATAAGATATAATATGCCTGTCAAGGTTAGTTCTAAGTTGACAGTTTCAGTAGAAAGAAAGCAATAGGAGCAAGATGCAAAATCTTGAATTTTAAAGAAACCCAGACATGCACGCGTGATAGAAACACAGATCTTTCCAAAATAACTTGAAGCACCTGAATGGATCCTGATGCTATTTTTTCTAAGCAATCTAGTATTGTGCCCCTTGGACTTAAAAGCCACATGAACTTGTTCAGTATTTGGTCAGTATTTTACATCAGTATTTGTCAGCCAAAAGCAGATGTGGGTGATAAATACAGAAGTGGTGACGTGTTTCTATTATACTTTTCCTCTGTTCCATTCCTGACTTTGGCTTACAAATGCTGATGTAAAATACTGAGGAAATACTGAACGTGTAAATGTGGCCAAAATGTGTTGCACATACAGTGGGGAAAAAAAAAGTGTTTAGTCAGCCACCAATTGTGCAAGTTCTCCCACTTAAAAAGATGAGAGAGGCCTGTAATTGACATCATAGGTAGACCACAACTATGAGAGTCAACATGAGAAAACAAATCCAGAAAATCATCTTGTCTGATTTTGCCAACATTTATTTTTCAAATTATGGTAAGTATTTGGTCACCAAAAAACATGCAGGATTTCTGTCTCTCACAGACCTGTAACTTCTTCTTTAAGAGGCTCCTCTGTCCTCCACTCATTACCTGTAGTAATGGCACTTGTTATCAGTATAAAAGACACCTGTCAACAATCTCAAACAGTCACACTCCAAACTCCACTATGATGAAGACCAAAGAGCTGTCGAAGGACACCAGAAACAAAATTGTAGCCCTGCACCAGGCTGGGAAGACTGAATTTGCAATAGGCAAGCAGCTTGGTGTGATGAAATCAACTGTGGGAGCAATAATAAGAAAATGGAATACATACAAGACCACTGATAATCTACCTCAATCTGGGGCTCCATGCAAGATCTAACTCTGTGATGTCAAAATGATCACAAGAACGGTGAGCGAAAATCCCAGAACCACACTGGGGGACCTAGTGAATGACCTGCACAGAGCTAGGACCACCGTAACAAAGGCTACCATCAGTAACACACTGTGCCGCCAGGGACTCAGACCCGGCAGTTCCAGACGTGTCCCCCTGCTTAAGCCAGTACATGTCCGGGCCCATCTGAAGTTTGCTAGAGCGCATTAAGATCATCCAGAAAAGTATTGGGAGAATGTCATATGGTCTGAGAGAACCAAAGTAGAAACCAAACTCATCGTGTTTGGAGGAGACAGAATACTGAGTTGCATCCAAAGAAAACCATAGCTACTGTGAAGCATGGGGGTGGCACTGGTAACATCATGCTTTGGGGCTGTTTCTCTGCAAAGGGACTAGGACATCTGATCCCTGTACAAGAAAAAAATAATGGGGCTATTAGCAAGGGCTTTGAAGATGAAACATGGAAGGGTCTTTCAGCATGATAATGATCCCAAGCACACCACCAGGGCAACAAAGGAGTGGCTTCGTAAGAAGCATATGAAGGTCATGGAGAGGCCTAGCCAGTCTCCAGATTTCAACTCCATAGAAAACCTTTGGAGGGATTGGAAAATCTGTGTTGCCCAGCGACAGGCCCAAAACATCACTGCTCTAGAGGAGAGCTGCATAAAGGAATGGGCCAACATACCATCAACAGTGTGTGCCAATCTTGTGAAGACTTACAGAAAACATTTGACATCTGTCATTGCCAATAAAGGATATATAACAAAATATTGAGATGAACTTTTGTTAGTGACCAAATAGTTATTTTCCACCATAATTTAAAAAATAAATCTTGTCAAATCAGACAAGGTGATTTTCTGGATTTGTTTTCTCATTTTGACTCTCATAGTTGTGGTCTACCTATGATGTCAATTACAGGCCTCTCTCATCTTTTTAAAGGGAATTTGTCACCCCATTTTCGCTCTATGAGCTGCGGCCATTGCCATCAGGGGCTTATCTACAGCATTCTGTAATGTTGTAAATAAGCCCCGGATGTAACCTAAAAGATAAGAAAAAAGAATTAGATTATACTCACCCAGTGGAGGGGGCGGGTGCGGTGGGTGTTGCGGTCTGGCGCCTCCCATCTTCTAGCGATGATGTCCTCCTACTTACTTCTGCTGCAGCTCCTGCGCAGGCGTACTTTATCTGCCCTGTTGAGGGCAGAGTAAAGTACTGCAGTGCGCAGGCACCGGGAAAAAGGTCAAAGAGGTCCTATCCTATGCCGGCCAGTGCACTAGGCACTAGCGAAGGTAGTTTAAGGTGACCTTTTAGGGATGAGGTATCCTGACGTCGGCAGAGGAAGGACCTGCATAGGGTGTTAGGTGAGATCAGGGACAGGTTCAGGTTGGAGCTTAGGAGGTGACCGTCCCTGATTCCCTATTGTCAGGCTGTCCTTCTCCCCTATTCCATCGGCGTTGTGTTGCTGTGTTGTTTGGTGACCGACCAATTGTTGGGTTGTGTCACACTGGGCCAGTCACATCGTGACAGTGCCTTTCCTATACCTCCTTGCTCCATGCTGCTCTGCTGTATGACTCCTCCCATCTGCTTAACCCCTATGCTGCCTGTATCTAACTAGCACTCTTATTTATCCTATTCTCTATCTCTAATGTGCCCCCTCTATTATAATCACCTTATGGTCCTGCACTACTTACTAATCTATCCCTAAGCTAAAGCACAATACATCACTTTACAGTACATGACAAATACATTACAGTGCACAAAATAGCAAAACATTAGTTAAACATCAGGGTGCAGCATTTGTCACAGGTGAACAGCATTAAGGAGAGAGAAGGTACATGAGGGTCCTTGCCACCTACTTACACTCCTCCCTCCTAAAATATGGTCGTCCTTGACCATGGCGGCACCTGTCAATGTAAAACTGCTAGAAAACTTTTTTAAAACATATTTACAATATAAGACAGTCTCTATCTGAAAACTCTTGTTGGGTCAACCATGACCTTGGCTCCACTCGGTTGGAGCCCTGGAACACAAAGTTTAAGTCTCTTTAGTGTGAGTCCATCTGACCCTAGTCCCATAGCTCCTGGGACTCAGACCCATACAGTGTCACACAACAACCATTCAGGCCCATGGGCCATTCCTTTGCCCCTCTATGTAGCAAATCACAGGAAGTCTCTTAAAACACATGGCCCGTGGGCCAACTCAGCAGTCCATTCAGTCCTGACCCAGCTTGCTCCTCAGGTCCTCCTGCACAGGTTTGTCCCCCTCCCTCCTTTTAGTAGATCATGGAGTCTTAAACACACATGGGCAGCTTTATCAAGAATCAGTTCAAGGTTAAGACAGGTAAAATTCAGGGCAAATGCAGGTAAGATATAGGGCTAGAACAGCACAGTCCTTAAAGCAACTGCACACACAGTCCATAGTGATTAACCCTTTCAGGGTTCCAGTCCCGTAAACCAGCAAGGGAATGCGCAAACATGCGCAAATGAAACTTGGATGAGGACTGGGGAAAACAAAAACAACAGTCTTTTATCCGTGACTATTCGGGTCATCCATGACACTCAGTCATGGTTTCGTCAAGGGCTCCCTACCCTTCAGGAGATGCGGAACAGTCTCTCATTTATTGCAACCGGCACAACTCTTCCCACTTAAATGGGTCCTCACTAGTCAATGCAGGGCGACTTTCATTCCCTGCAGCCGGAATAGTGGGCCTCACTGTGGCCCAAAGACCCACTGGAGGACAACTCATCACTGTTCCTCCGGCAATGGCCAGTTCAGCAAACTTGGGGTCTCCTGCTCCCATAACCCAACTATGGCCACCAATTTCTTTAAGGGCGCCTCTGCACTCTGGATTTCTGTAGGGGCAGCATGTCATCCGGCCGGACATGCTTCCTCCCCTTGGCCACGGCAGCTCCTTTAAAATTTAATGCTCCCACTGTTTATTTTCTTCTATAACTTCCGTCACCCACCGAGCCTCTCTGGCTATCAGGGCTCAGGACTTGTCCAGGTAACCACTGTGGGGAGATGCAGGGACTGGGGTGAGGGCCGGTGTCACACTAACCACAACTGCAGCTGACTGCAATGATCCTCCTCTGTGGCCACGTGAACTTGGGATCACGGCCACAACTGTCCCTCTCTCCATGACTTACGGTTTCTTGATCACTTCTTCCGGCGGCCAGATTCCTCCACCGAACGACTTACTCCACCACTGCATTCGGACAGGTATCTCACTTGACAATTGCATCTCTCTTCGGGGCACACCACCTTGCTCTTCTGGGCTCCACCCGTTCATGGGTGGAGTTACTTCCAGCTGCTCCATCCGTTACTCAAGATTCTTCTGTAGGGGTCAGGGCTTCTTTTTCTGCCATGCCCATAGAGGGCTGAAACCAATCGCAGTGGAACGTGGCCTCAGCTCAGGCCACTGCTTCTTCCATCTTTGCACCCTTTTCTTCTTAGGTTGCCCAAGGTGGGCGGCACCGCTTTCAGTTTTCGCGCCACTGACTGCCATCTTCTTGTCAGTGTTTGGTGCCATCTTGGACCACAACTCAGTCACCAGTCCACAAGTCTCAGGAATCTTTTACTCCAGTTCTGTAGCTGCATGGCTTCTGGATTCAATCCTGCCAAATACATCAAATGTCACAAGGTGGCACAGGGTGGTAGTCGTGGGCGAGTTTACTAAGCAACAGTCAGTGAGCACCCCGAAACCTTGTACGTGAAAAGATAAGTAAAGTCCCATGTACTGCATGTGCAGCCTGCACCACAGTACACTCACAGGCTCTGTCAGATTCCCCTCAGCTGCTGCCATGTCGGCTCCACAAATCACTTCAGTAACAAGGCCTTTTTCCAACAGTTTAACTTTACTAGACAGCAATGTATTCATCACATAGGTAACACAAGTCAAACACAGAGACATCTTCTTATCTACATTCTTCACACAGGCAGCACAAGTTAAACACAGAGACATCTTATATTTCCCTGTCATCCGGACAGACTCTATCTTCTGCATCAGCTTCCCTTTCCCGGCAAGCTCAACTATATCCCTGGACAATCCATGTCCCACCTGTTTTCTTGGACAATCTCTGTTCCACTCGTGCTCCAGGCCCACCAGCTTCCTGCCATTTCCCTGGTCCCACTATGAGTTATAGGGTAACGGGCTTACCGACTCAGCTGCCTCCTAATCCCAGCCTGTTGTGAATTCACTTTCTGGCCTACCTCTGGTTGCTGGTGAAGGTAGTGGAGATGGTTTTATTGACAAAGGGGTCACGAGTTCTCTTTCCGGGCTCCCTCTGGTGGTTACAGCAGGTAATGGAGCAGATCTAATTAACAGAGGCCTGCCACCTGATAATGAGGAGGATGATTGGACATTGGGAGTTTCTGACTGGATTTAAGACAGCCGACTCCCTCTATCCCTGCTGGTGATTTTTTCCTGCCTCCTGAGATCTTAGTTTCCAGCTCAGTCCCTGCATGCTCAAGCTAAGAGTTCTTTTGCTATTGTTCACATTTGATTTGGTTTGTCTATTTCAGTTTTGTGTGGTCAGCCTTTCCCAGCTGGGGCTGTGCTGAATTTCCATCCTTATGTTATTGTTTGTGCCAGTTTGTTTTTGTCCCATATTAGATTGGCCTCTCTTTGCTCTGTTTTCAGAATATACCAGAGTGCTGATATAGTGGGCGAAGTCTAGTGACTTCAGTATTTTTTCTATCAGACGTGATGGGCATTTTTTGCAGGGTTTTTTGCGTGATTGCAGACAGTCTTTCCTTTCCTGTTCTGTCTAGTTAGTTTGGGCCCCATCGTTTGCTCAGCCTATTTTCCTACCTGCGTTTGTGTTTTCATCTTGTCTCACCGACAATATATGTTTGGGGGCTATCTATTCCTTTGGGGTCTGCTCTGGGGCAGTTTAGATTTCGCCTTTCTTGCTTTAGGCTTATTTAGTTCTCCGGCTGTGTCGAGGCATCTAGAATCATCGTAGGTATGCTCCACGGCTACTGCTAGTTGTGTGGATAGGATCAGGGGTCTGCAATCTGCTTAGTTACCAACCTCTCTGGTTTTCTGTGGCTTAGCTTAGTCTTGCTTTCCTCCTCGGTGACCCAATCATAACACCAGCCGCTAGCTTTGGATCCTTCCTTGGAACAGTTTTGTCTAAGCTGGTGACCACCTGCATGATTCTCAGCCAGGGGTCCCTTACTGAAACAGCTTTATCCGCACAGCCTGTTATACTCCGCTCATACATCCTGCCCTTGAGAAAGGTGCCTGGGCGTCTGTCTCTAAACAGTAAGTGCCTTTCCTATACCCCCTGCTCTCTGCTGCTCGTCTGTGTGACTCCTATCATCTGCTTAACCCCTATGCTGCCTGTATCTAAGAAACACCAAAAAAGAGAAACTCAAATTTACAGGTCTAAGAAAAAGGTCAATAAATGTAAAAATATATTTAAAAATATAAATAAAAAATACAAAATGGAGTATAAAATAATCGACCTTTATTAGACATAATTAATACAATAATTATGCAATAATACTAAAAAACAGAACGTGCCGGTACTTGGATTTGTATAATTAATCAGAATGGATAATAGTGAATATATATAACACGGCGGACCAAACATTTACGTGATATATGGATAAATTACACATGTAAAATAAAATTATATAGTAAATAGTCTATATTCAAAACATGTGTAATGAGATTCAAATATGTATAGAAACCACTACGCCAATCCTAAAATGCCAAAATTCAATGTGCATAACGTGTATAATAAAAAAAATACATAAAAAAGAAAAAAAAATGTTGAAAAAATATATATATAAAAATTATTGAATGAATTCTCACAAATTGTGTATTACATTTTTTGCACAGAAGTGATAAAACAAGGTGAAATACAAAAATGGCGGATATATATCTAACATATGTAGGGCGCTCTCAATATATACTAAAGTGCAGTGTGCAGTAAAATAGAGGATGACAATATATTTTTTTAAACAAATAAAAAGCCAGAGTGCTATAGAAAAAAAGTGCAAAGTGCAATGGGCAGGGATTGGCAAGGGAGTCTGTACCTTTAAAGTCCGCCGGTCCAAGAACAGCACAGCCCTGACGCGCGTTTCGGACACAGCGATCCTTCGTCAGGGGGTGGCATGTTACCTGAACCGGAGCCTTTTTATTATGAGAAGATAATCAATGAGCCGGTGCAGCGGTGGGTGCGGCGCATGCGCCGTCGAATGAAGCCGGAAACAAACCAGCGTCCACGACCTAGAATCAAAGGCTTTGCCTAGGAACCAGGACGCAGACACCAGAGGCCGGGTCCAAAGACGGCGCACGTGGACAACCGCGGCATAGGCAAATGGATATCGAAAGGGAACCAATGCGTGTGAGTGTATGGTATTATGGCGCGCGCACCGTCGGCAGGACAAGGGCTCGGTGAGAGTGCACAGCACCTCATAGCATAGTTGCCATGGGTGCGATACACCAACACAGAAGCGTGAGTCACCAGTGGCGCGTGCGCACAACCTCGACTCCACACACATGGGTAATTATTGTGTAAACAAAGGGGAATGCAAGTGCAGTACTGGCCAAATTGCACAATTAATACAGAAAAAACAGGCATAAAAGATGATAAATATTAAATTAAATAAGCATTCATATATAAAAGAAATATGGAAAAATAATAGGAAAAATAATGATAATATTCTATAGAAAATAAAAATAATAATAATAAAAAATAATAAAAATAAATAATAAATATAAATTAAAAACTAAAAAATATAATAAATAAAAAAGGGGGAAAAAATAATAATAAATAATAAACATAAAATAAACAAGAAAAATATAGTTTGCAGTATAAAAAAGCAAGTTTTGATATTCATTTGGATCCAATCCAGACATTTTAAGGTATCCATAATTAAGGTGCAAATTCATATATTCATATAGATCCACTCCAAATATTGTGCAATAACCAGCTGTATCATATCAAGGAATACATCCAAGGACCAGTATAATCCATAAAGTTCACACACATGATAAAAACCTAATAAAATAAAAATAAAAACAGTTAAAATGAGGAAAAGATGGTTCAGGTTATAGAGTTGGGGTCACAAGACACGCTAAATCAAAGAAATGGAGCAAAGCATAAATTTTCATTTAAGCCAAGGGGAGAAACTGTTTTTAGTTTCCAAATCCATTTGGTTTCCAAGCGAGCCAAGGGGGTAGTTATTTCCCCCCCCCCTAATGTTTGGCTTAATCATATATATGCCTATAACTTTGAATAAGGTGGCATCACAACTGTGGTATGCCCTAAAGTGTTTAGGGATGGTTTTCAGGGTACCGACATCTTCAACTTCCTTCGCAGCTGTAATACCCAGTACATGTTCACGAACCCTGACCTTTAGTTGTCGGGTAGTCATACCAACATATATAAGTGAACAAGGGCAAGTGGCATAGTATATCACAGCCCTTGTAGAACATGTTATTGGGTATGTAATTTTATACGTTTTAATGTCATCAGAGCTTAAAAAGTTTGAGCTCTCGAGATGTTTGGACATGCCACGCATTTGCCACATGGTTTACATCCCCACGGTTGTTTGGTATCTGACAAGAAAGTAGGGAGAATAGAATTAGTTGAATAATGACTCCTTACCAATTTATCACACAGATTTGCAGATCTCCTATAGGTAATATTGGGTTTAGGCCCAATATATTGTGATATGATAGGATCCGCTAACAAGATTGACCAAGATTTTTCCAAACATCCATGGTATTGGGTGATATATATAACCAATTGGTTAGAATTTGGAGATCTTGTTGAATAAAGGGCCTGGTTGCGAAGAGTATTTTTAGTGCGGTTAAATGCTCTCTTCACCGATCGGCGGCTATATCCACGATTGAGAAACCTCTGTTTAAGATCATCAGCTTGTCTGAAGAAATCTTCATCACTGGAGCATATCCTGCGTAATCGCAGAAATTGCCCAATTGGTATAGAACGTATCAAAGTGAGGAGGACGCATGCAAAAATGAGTTAACCGAAGTTGTTTTGCGGAAAAGGTCTGTTTGAATGCAATTTTCGGCATCCCTCTTTACACAGACATCTAAAAATTCAATTTGATTCTTACTCTGTTGATAAGTAAGATGTATATTAAAAGGATTCCGATTTAAACACAGCATGAAGTCCTGTAATGACTCAACTGAACCTTGCCAGATCAAAAAATTTCATCAATGTACCGCGCACAGAATAGAACGCGGTCCATTGATGACAGATGATCTGACAAGAAGAGGTCCCTCTCCCACAGCCCCAGGAATAGATTGGCATAAGAAGGTGCAAAAGGAGCACCCATAGCAGTGCCCTGGAGCTACAGGTAGAAGGACCCCTTGAAAAGTATCTAACTAACACTTTTATCTATCCTATTCTCTATCTCTAATGTGCCCCCTCTATTCTAATCCCCTTATGGTCCTGCACTACTTACTAATCTATCCCTAAGCTAAAACACAATACATCACGTTACAGTACATGACAAATACATTACAGTGCACACAATAACAAAACACTAGGAAAACATCATGGTGCCTCATGAGACACAGGTGAACAGCATTAAGAGAGAAAGAACATGAGGGTCCCCACCAGCTCCTTCCATGGGGACCAAAATACTGTTTGCAGGGCTGTGTGGGAGCTATTATACTATTTGGAGGACTATGTTGGATCCATTATACTAATTTGAGGGCTTTGTGGGGGCTATTACACAGTTTTTGTTAGCGTGGGTGGTCAGGAGCCGGAATCTCCAGGAGTGGACCCTCTGGACCATAGCGAGCTGCCAGGTGGAACCGACCCCTATACAGGGACCGTTAGGAGCAGGCCCAGGGGTTTGAGTACCACGGTAGCCGGTACTGAGAGGGGCAGCTCAGAATGGACTGGAGTAGGAGTGTGGGACTGAAACGTAGACTGTAAGGCTGGAATATGGAGAGGTGGCTGGAGCGGAACACAGGAGACAGGACTGGAGTAGGACTGTAGGAGTGTGGATAACTGGATGGAGCAGGAACACCGAAGGCAAGACTGGAGTAGGATGGAACAGGAACGCTGGTGCAGGACTGGAGTAGGATGGAACTGGGACGCAGGAACACAGGAACAGGACTGGAGTAGGAGGAACCGGAACGCTGGAGCATGACTGGAGTAGGATGGAGCTGGAACACAGGAACAGGACTGGAGTAGGAAGGAGCAGGAACGCTGGAGCAGGACTGGAGTAGAATGGAACTGGAACACAGGAACAGGACAGGAGTAGGAAGGAACAGGTATGCTGGAGCAGGACTGGAGTATACTGCAGGGAACATGGGGAGACAGGGCTGCCAGGCTGCTGCAGGAAACACCGTGGATGGAACCGAGAGGCTGCAGAGAGCACAAGAGGAAGCAGGGCCCAGTGTGCAAGGTAACACAACGATCAGGCACCTCCCTCAGTGGGAAGCGGTCTGATATAGCCCCGTCTGGTCTGCCATTGCTCCAAAGGTGCTTCCGGGTCAGGGCGCAGCCGGAGCACAAGAAGCAGCAGGGAGGCGCGGCCGCAGCCTATGGTGCATGAGCATTGCATGCAGTGATGGCGTCGGCCGCGAGCCCGTCAGAGGTGACCGCCGTGGCCGCCGGGTGGAGAGAGGCTGCGGCGTGGGAGCGGAGACCAGCTGTGGCATGGGAGCGGAGGCCGACTGCGACGTGGAAGCGGAGGCCGGGTGAGTATGACGGAGCGGTGTAACAGTACCCTCTCCCCTAAGCCGCCCTCCCCGGAGATTAGCAAGAAATCTCTTGAGGATACGGAGAGCATTGATATTCTCCCGAGGCTCCCAGGATCTCTCCTAAGTTCCAAAGCCCTTCCAATCAATAAGAAAGAATGGCCTACCTCTAACCCTCTTCATAGCAAGAATGTCCTGCACTTCAAAGACATCATCGTCACCCACCTGCTGAGGACCAGGATCAGGCAAGGAATGGAAGCGATTCAGCACCACAGGTTTCAAGAGGGAGACGTGGAAGGTGTTCGGGACTCGGAGCGATGCAGGCAACCTCAATTTGAAGGTGACTTCATTGATACGTCCAAGAATTTCAAAAGGACCGATGTAGCGTGGTCCCAACTTGTAGGTGGGCAGTTTCAACCAGGTGAATTTGGAGGAGAGCCAGGCTTTGTCCCCAACACAGTACGGAGGAGGATCCAATCTCCTTTTGCCGGCATAATTCTTCATCTGATCAGCGGACCTCTTGAGTGATGTATTGGTCTCGGCCCAAATCTTGGAAAATTCAGAGGACAAGGCGTTGGCCGCGGGTACCTCGGAGGCAGGGGTTATCGGAAGAGGAACTCCAGGATGTCTGCCAAAAACAATGAAGAACAGAGACTTGGCCGAGGACTCACCAGCATGGTTGTTATAAGCAAACTCTGCCCAGGGGAGTAAGTCGACCCAATCGTTCTGGTGGGCTTTGGAGAAATGACTTAGGAACCCCGTCAATGTCTGGTTGGTACGCTCTACCTGTCCATTGGACTGTGAATGGTAGGCCGAGGAGAAGTCGAGGGAAACATTCATGAGCTTGCAAAGTGAACGCCAGAACTTGGAGGTAAACTGAACCCCTCGGTCAGACACAATGCGTTGATGTAGTCCATGGAGTCAGAAGATTTGGTGAATGAAAACTTTGGCCAGCTCCGGTGCCGAGGGAAGACCGGGCAGAGGGATGAAGTGGGCCATCTTGGAAAAACGATCCACCACCACCAAAATGACTGTGCAGCCCGAAGAGCAGGGTAGGTCGGTGATGAAATTCATGGCGATGTTTTCCCAAGGAACTGCAGGAACGGGCCACGGAAGCAACAAGCCGGACGGAGGTCTTCGTGGCACTTTGTTTTTAGCACAGGATGGACAAGAAGCCACAAAGTCGAGTACATCTTGGCGAAGCATGGGCCACCAATAGTGACGCGTGATAAGATCAAGGGTCTTCTTAGTTCCGGCATGGTCAGCCAGTTTGGAGGAGTGCCCCCATAGGAGGACCTTTGGCTTGAGGTTCTCAGGCACAAGTGTCTTGCCTGGAGGAGGAGTAAGCCAGTTCACTGGAGCCACTGTGATGATCCTAGTGGGATCAATGATATGCGAAGGTTCCTCCGTTGTTTCATGTGACTGGAAGACCCTGGACAGGGCGTCGGCTTTGGTATTCTTGTTGCCAGGATGGAAACGGAGCTTGAGGTCAAATCGGGCAAAAAATAAGGACCATCTGGCCTGACGAGGGTTGAGTCTCTGGGCAGACTGGAGATAGGCCAGATTCTTGTGGTCCGAGTAGATAACAAAGGGATGAACAGCTCCTTCCAGGAGGTGACATCATTCCTCCAAGGCCAACTTGATGGCCAGGAGTTCCCGGTCGCCGATCGATTAGTTACACTCGGATGGAGAGAAGGCCTTCGAGAAGAAGCCATAAGGATGCAGGCGACCGGAGGTGGTTCTCTGGGACAATACTGCCCCGGCACCTGTCGAGGAAGCGTCTGTCATGATCTCAGTGTGGGTTTGACTCGCACACGTGGGGTTAATGTCTGGAACCAGTGCTGATGACTGGCATTTCTGGGGTTAAAGGTTGTGATCCCAGTGCAGGCTTACCTGCACACCTGGGGCTATGATTGTGGCCTCTCCCTGGTTCTGGGAGAGGCTTCTTATAGCCTCAGGACGCTCCCATTCTGTCAGTTATACTTTCGCCCTTGGCATTGTGTGGTGACCCCTGAGTGTGTTTGTGCTGTATTCTGGTTGCTTGACTCTGTGTACGACTCGGTCTGTTCTCTGGATATTGCTTTGGATTCTGCTTGGTACCTTCTATGTCTGTTTGGTTTTGACTTCTGCTTGGCCCTGACTATCCTGTTATGATTGAGTAACCGTAGGAGGCAAAAACAGAAATGCTAGCTAAGTCCAGAAAACCAGAGAAGTTGGCAGCTATCGCATTGCAGACCCCTGAACCTATCAACACAACTAGCAGTAGCCGTGGGGGGTTCCTATGATGCCCTAGACCCCTCGATCACAGCCGGAGAATTAAATAGGCCTAAAGAAAGAAAGGGGAAATCTAAACTGCCCCAGAGCAGACCCCAAAGCAATAGGCAGCCCCCAACATATAATGACGGTGAAGCAAGATGAAAATACTAACACAGACAGAAAGATAGACTGAGCAAAGACGGGGCCCAAGCTAACTAGATAGAAAAGGACAGGAAGGCTGCTGTCTGCAATCCGTGAAAAACCCTATGAAAATAAGAGCCAACAGACTGACAGTGAAAAAGGCCCTGAAGACGCTAGGCTTCAAAAAAAGCTATGTCAGTACTCAGGAATATTCTGAAGACAGAGCTACAGGCAAAAGGAGATTCAGCTCACCCCAGCAGGGAATGGCAGAATACAGAAAAGCAAGGAAAACAAAAAACAAAACAAAAATGCTAACAGGCAAAACAGAAAACTTAGCTTTAGAGGAGCAGGAATCAGACTGGTGTCCTAGAAGTCCACAGAGAAATCACCCGCAGGGCAGAAGGGCGTCGGCAGCCTTATATCCAGTCCGTGACTCCACTCAGCCAGTCATCCTCATTAGGCTCAGGTGCCTGATAATCAGGCTCATTACCTTCCTTTACCAGAATAGGGAGTTCACCAGACCTCAGTGACGAAGGGGAAAATGAACTCACAACACTATCCATTCTGACTCATCCCTGGTACTTTACTGATATCTCTGTGTATGACCTCCATTTTAACTGAGTATTTCTGTATAGTGTCCTGCCATCTCTGAAAGCAGGACACTAAGCCCCAACCCCTTGCAGTCACAAGACCGAAGGTTCTGAGACTGCTTGCTAAACTTCAGCATCCACAGGTCCTGTGTATCTGTGCTTTCCGGCTGTACCTGACCCCGGGCCCCCCTACAGTGCGGGTGAGTCCCTGCTCAGCGGAGGCTGCACGTCGGCACTGGCAGGATCCTGACAGCGTCCACCTCGAGTACAAAAGGTCGATTGCTCTCAGGACGATGCAGGATCGGAGCCGTGGAGAAAGTCCGTTTTAGGGTCAGAAAGGCCTCTTCAGCCTCCGGAGGCCAATCTTTGGGAGTAGTCCCTTTACGGGTGAGAGCAGAAATAGGTCTTGTGATCGCGGAGAAGTGGGAGACAAATTGCAGGTAATAATTGGCGAATCCGAGAAATCGTTGTATCGCCTTTACTCCGATGGGGCGAGGCCATTTGAGAATGGCTGACAACTTCTCAGGGTCCATCCTTAGACCAGCGTTGTAGATAATGCATCCCAGAAACGGCAGAGAGGTCTGTTCAAAGAGACATTTCTCGATCTTCGCATACAGGCGCTTCTCCCGAAGACTCTGCAGCACCAGGCGGACACTCTTTCTGTGGGACGAGAGGTCCGGCGAGAAGACGAGGATGTCGTCTAAGTACACGAGCACACAGGAGTACAAGAGATCCTGGAAGATCTCATTGATGAACTCTTGAAACACCGCCGAGGCATTGCAGAGACCAAAGGGCATGACCAGGTACTCGTAATGGCCGTCTCGAGTGTTGAAAGCGGTCTTCCACTCGTCACCTGCTCGGATACGGACCAAATTATAGGCTCCCCTGAGGTCCAGCTTGGAAAAGACGCGAGCCCCTCTGAGACGGTCAAACAGCTCCGGGATGAGTGAAAGAGGGTGCCTGATCTTGATGGTAATTTCATTCAAGTCCCTATAGTCAATGCACGGCCATAGAGATCCGTCCTTCTTTTTGACGAAGAAGAACCTGGCTCCCGCGGGCGAAGAGGATTTCCGTATAAAGCCTTTAGTGAGGTTCTCTCGGACGTACTCGGACATGGCGGTGGTCTCTGCGGGAGACAGGGGGTAGATTCTGCCCCTTGAAGGGGATGAACCGGGAACAAGTTCAATTGGGCAGTCAAACAGCCGGTGTGGAGGAAGGACCTCCGCTTCCTTCTTATCAAAAACATTGGCGTAGGAGCTGTAGGCTGGAGGAAGACCCGGAAGGTGTGGAGGTGACCGAGGAGCGGCCGCCAGGCGGACAGAAGTCAGATAGCGAGCTTGGCATGGGTGCCCCCAGCGGAGTATCTCCCCAGAAGACCAGTCGAGAACAGGCTGATGAGTCCTTAACCATGGGAGACCGAGTAGAATGGCGTGAGAGAGCTTAGGCAAAACGTAAAAGGCTATCTTCTCTCTGTGTAAGGCTCTGACTTGCAACTACACTTCTTCAGTGACCAAGGTGATGGTCACCTGTAGAGGTTTGCCATTAACTGTGGCAATCTGGATAGGGTTAGATAGAGTAACCATGGGAATTTGGTATTTGTCCACCTCTTCAGGTCGAATGAAGTTACCTGCCAAGCCCGAATCCATGTAGGCCAGCTCGGACCCACGTCTCTCCCCTGAAACCAAAAGCACAGATCATCATCACCTAGGGAGGCTTCTCTTACCTTACCTAGGTGGAGTAGTTTTCCTGTCCCTTAGGACAGGAGCGGACATAGTATGACAAATCATCGCAACAGAGGCACAAACCTTGTGCCTGCCTCTCTCTCTGACGCAACTCGGCCAACTTTAGGCAATCTATCTGCATGGATTCGACCGAGGGGGAAGAAGAGGACTCGGCCGAACGGGGACTGGCAGAGTGAGTGAAAAGGGAATCTGACCCGGTGGACCTCCTGTCTCTTGCTGACTCCCGAGCACGCTCCTGGAAGCGTAGGTCAATGCAGGTAGCCAGCGAGATAAGGTCCTCTAATGTGGACGGGGAATCTCGACCTGCGAGTTCGTATTTTATTTTGCCTGAAAAACCGTGCCAGAATGCCCCTACCAAAGCCACGTTATTCCAGCCGAGCTCGGAGGAGATAGTGCGAAAGCGAATAGCGTACTGTCTGACCGTGAGAGAACCCTGATGTAAGTTAAAGAGCGACTCAGTGAGAGAGGCTAACCGGCCCGGCTCATCGAAGACTCTGCAAAAAGTATCCAGGAAAATCGGGAGACTCGAGACTACAGGGTCGTCACGTTCCCAGAGAGAATTCACCCAAGACAGGGCCTCTCCCTCCAGATGGGACATGATGAAGGCCACCTTGGCCTGGTCCGAGGGATTTTGCTGCGGCAACCATTCAAAGTGGAGGCTACACTGATTTAAGAACCCCCTACACAGCTTGGGATCCCCGGTGAAGCAAGGCGGTTTAGCGAGGCGGGGCGTCGGGAGAGCTGTAGATGCAGGGGGGAGGAGTCGGGGCTGCAGTGGCAGCCTGGAGGGCCAATAAGTGACTGTCAAAGGAGGCCATGTAAGACAAAATGTGGGCTTGAGTATCTTGTTGCTGACCCAGCTCCTGTTGGAGACTGGCCAGCTGAGTGGCATTTCCAGGATCGGTCACCTGCAGGGCTGATAAACGAGTGTCCATAGACTTCATGACCGACATAATGCATCCCTGATTCTCCCGCAGGAAGAGCAACTCTTTCTGGGTAGCAGTCGTAGTACCGGCGGAATCCATGGCCTGATCGTACTGTTAGCGTGCGTGGTCAGGAGCCGGAATCTCCAGGAGTTGACCCTCTGGACTGTGGCACTGAGGGGCCCCTGGCGAGCTGCCAGGTGGAACCGACCCCTATACAGGGACCGTTAGGAGCAGGCCCAGGGGTTCGAGTACCACGGTAGCCGGTACCGAGAGGGGCGGCTCAGAATGGACTGGAGTAGGAGTGTGGGACTGAAGCGTAGACTGTAAGGCTGGACTATGGAGAGGTGGCTGGAGCGGAACACAGGAGACAGGACTGGAGTAGTACTTTAGGAGTGTGGATAGCTGGATGGAGCAGGAACACCGAAGGCAGGACTGGAGTAGGATTGAACAGGAACGCTGGTGCAGGACTGGAGTAGGATGGAACTGGGACACAGGAACAGGGACACAGGAACAGGACTGGAGTAGGAGGAACCGGAACGCTGGACCAGGACTGGAGTAGGATGGAGCTGGAACACAGGAACAGGACTGGAGTAGGAAGGAACAGGAACGCTGGAGCAGGACTGGAGTAGGATGGAACTGGAACACAGGTACAGGACTGGAGTAGGAAGGAACAGGTACGCTGGAGCAGGACTGGAGTATACTGCAGGGAACACGGGAGACAGAGCTGCGAGGCTGCTGCAGGAAACACCGCAGATGGAACCGAGAGGCTGTAGAGAGCACAGGGGGAAGCAGGGCCCAGTGTGCAAGGTAACACAATGATCAGGCACCTCCCTCAGGGGGAAACGGCCTGATATAGCCCCATCAGGTCTGCCATTGGTCCGAAGGTGCTTCCGGGTCAGGGCACAGCCGGAGGACAAGAAGCAGCAGGGAGGCGCGGCCTATGGTGCATGCGCATTGCATGCAGGGATGGCGTCGGCCGTGAGCCCATCAGAGGTGACCGCCGTGGCCGTCGGGTGGAGAGAGGCTGCGGCATGGGAGCGGAGACCGGCAGCGGCGTGGGAGCGGAGGCCGGCTGTGGCGTGGGATCGGAGGCCGGCTGCGGCGTGGGATTGGAGGCCGGGTGAGTATGACGGAGCGGTGTAACAGTTTTCAGGGCTGTGTAAGGGCCACTTTACTAATTGGAGGGCTTTGTTTGTCATTATACAGTGTGATCCATTATACAGTTTGGAGTGCTATGTGGGGGCAATAATACAGTTTGCAGGACTATTTGGAGCCGTTATACTGTTTGGACAGCTGTGTAGTGGCCATTATACTATTTGGAGGGCTATCTGGGAGGCATTATATAGTTTGCAGGGCTATGTTGGGGCCATTATACTGTTTGGAGGACTATATGGGGATCATTATACAGTGTGGAGGGGTATAATAGCTGTTATACTGTAGGGAAGGCTACGTAGGAACTATTATATGGTTTGGAGGGTTATGTGTGTGCCAGTATACATTTTAAAGGGCTATGTGAGGACCATTATACTGTTTGTAGGGCTAGGTGGGGGCAATTATACTGTGTGGAGGGGTATAATACCTGTTATACTGTATGGAGAGGAGTTATACTGTATAGAGGGCTGTGTCAGAGAAGTCATGAGATGGTTTAGTGAATAATGCATTGAGCAGGGGGTTGGAAACAATGACCCTGGAGATCCCTTCTAACTTTAACATTCTATGATGCTATACTGTGTTGGGGTTACTGTGAAGATATTAGACTTTGCAGGGTAGGGGGTAATATATCAAACTGTTCATATGGAGGGTACTGTGTAGGAATTCCCTGTGGTGGTATCAAACTGTGTTTGGGGCCACTTTTGTTGGTATCGTACTTTATGCTAGTCAAGAAAGGGGTAACTTAATTCATGTGTAACATCCCTGCCAGCATCACCATATGGCTTCCCATCCCCCACCGTGCAGGTACACGAACTTACTACCCATTCCAGGCCATGTGGTGAGTTCTGTCCTCTGCTTGCTGTATGCTGTAAGCCCCATGTCCTTTGCTTGCTGTCTGTATACTTCCTAACTGCATGCTTAGGGTGGCCGCACCTGCCCTTCCTGATTCTTAAAGAGACAGTGGGCGCATTCTTAATGTGTCCCCAGCCATTTGCTAAGATGCACTTGGTACTTAATGCATCTCCACCAATGGGAAGATTCCTCAGTAACATTTTCTTTCAACTACTGAGTTGCCAGGTCCTGCCCTGCCCTGTTACTGATCTTGCCTGTTTCCATTTCTGCCACCCTGGGGGCTGAATACCCAGGCCTGAACCCTAATTCTGTCCTTATCTGAATTAGGACCTATCCCTGTACCTATTTGCATCCAACTCTGGATCCTTCCCTAACCTGTTGTGTCTGTCCTCATCCCAATACCTTAAACTTGCAGTGTCTGAAACTGCTTCCATCTCTAAAGACCTGCAGTGTCTGTAGTGACACTTATCTGAAAAAACTTGCAGTATCTGAACCAACAACTATCTCTTTCTGTTGTCTTTGCACAACATTCGTGATATTTGTGTGCACTTGCTACTTCATTGTAAGTACCTGTGTGAATCTGTTCCCGTCTGTCCTCATACATGTCCTGGTTTTGGTCTAGTGTGTACCATATGATGTCTGTCCTGTGTGTGCTTGTCCTTGTTATTGTACTGCTTGACTACATCTGGGGTTTCCTGCTTCTCTCCATCCTCCACTTCCTGGTGTTTTACTCTGTTGTTTATGTGTGTATATTTGTATGATTGGTATTTTTCGTTACCCCTGTTTGTATTACCTTGTTAGTCTGGTTGGTGTATTACGGTACACTACTACTCCCCTCTTCCCTTGTTGGGGAAGGGTAAAGACTGAGGGCATATTCAGGAGCTAAGGTACGTGGCCCCGGCATCTTCACCATCAGAAGTAATCCAGGAAACAGGGCAAGCTAGTGCGTCCCTAGCGTTAGGAACAGTTAAGGAGCCCCTGGTCCTGGGACACCCGACAACAGAGTCGCTATAGTTTTACTATCTTTATGTCTAGGTAGAGGATATAGGAAAATCATCATTCTTCGATAAAGGAAATTTGTCATCAGAAAATACATATTGTGTAAACCAAGTTTTTGTACAGAGATTGTCATCCATCTAAATCATTGTCTCCAGTAGTCCTGAAAATGACAGAGTAAAAGGAAGCATTAAGCTTAGAGATCAGTGTGCAAATTGCAAGATTGTTCTTATTTTTAAATAAGTATTGATTTAGAAAATTGTAAACAAAATTTACCAGAAAATATTTAACATAAAAAACAGATTTGCTTGTGGAGTATTCCTGTTGGCATGTTAAAACTAGGGTCAATAATAAAAAACAATATCCAAGCACCAATTACTATAGCATTTGTAGTGTCTTCGAGACCAACACCTCATATGCCTCCTTCTGGATCGCTTCAGGGTGGTACAACTACATAGAGTATATGAGTAAAACTAAGGTCACACAACCGTTTTTTTCCTTATCTTAAAAAAAAATCGAACCTATTACGCTAATCACACTCCGATTCGATCCGAGTTTTTCAGATGAAGAGAAAAAAATTTTTTTTCACCTTCTCTATATGGTCAGTTCTTGAAAATTGGATGTCTTCCGAGTGTGGTCCAATTTTTTCCATGGACTCATAGATTTCAATGGGCTAGTGCCATCTGATTTTCGGAGGCGAAATATGCAGGCTGCAATTTTTTCCTCGGGCCAACTTGGTTCAAGGAAAAATATATTGCACATGTGCATGCGATATATTTTTCCTTGGACCGAGTTGGTCCAAGGAAAAAATCGCAGCCTGCAAATTTCACCTCTGAGAATCAGATGGCACTAGCACCACAGAATAACATGGGGCAGCACGGTGGCTAAGCGGTTAGCACTACAGCCTTTGGGTCCTCGGTTCAAATCCTGCCAAGGACAACATCTGCAAGGAGTTTGTATGTTCTCCCAGAGTTTGAGTGGGTTTCCTCTGGGTTTTCCGGTTTCCTCTTACTCCAAAGACATACTGATAGGAAATTTAAATTGTGAACCCCAATGGGGACAGCGATGATAATGTCGGCAAAGTTCTGTGGAAATAATGGCGCTATATAAGTGAGTAAATGAAAAAAATGGGGATCAGCAGTATAAACCAAAACGATGGATAGCACTAGTCCATTTTTTACGGTTGCGTGCATAAGCCCTAATGTAAAGATCTTATCTTCTACCACACCCTTGTTCACATCACATTTTCCAAAACCAATCACACCAAATAAACCATACCTCTGTAGATAATGATCCAATATTATTAGAATAAGATAGTACCATTAACACAATAGTGTTCCATTTCGGAGTCCTTACAACACAGCTGTTTTTCTTATGTGGCTTGATAAACTATGAGTGCCAAAGGTTCGGAGTCAGTTGTGATTAGATCCTCTGTAATGTCATGGACATTGTCTGCTCAAAGTTATCACAAGTGCTAAGGTGTTAATGGCTTCACTGTGAATGTCGGCATCAGAAAAAAGTTGTTGATAAGGATCTAATAAAATTCCTAAGTATTGTGGATGTGGATGTGTGAAAATAGAGCTATTATTGCGAAATATATTTGAACCTTTTTATCCTTCAGTTCTGATGAAATTTCCACATAGAAGCTTTAATATAAATCTATCATCCAGTTTCTATTATGAGCAAAAAGTCTACACTAAGGTGGCCATTGGTGAAAGGACAGACTTTTATAGCATTGGTAGCATTGCCAAGAATGCTCTTAGTTCGAAAGATTGTAGAAATATTTGGCAGCTCAGTCTCAGTTTTTAGCACAATGTCTGTAAACAGTTAATGCTGATTTTATTTATTACACAATGCATTATATTTTTGCTTGTGTTTCCCATTGCCCATATAATCAATTACAATGTAGGCTTATTTCACACACTGATAAACCTTTGTTACGTGAATATATACAGTGGGGCAAAAAAGTATTTAGTCAGTCAGCAATAGTGCAAGTTCCACCACTTAAAAAGATGAGAGGCATCTGTAATTTACATCATAGGTAGACCTCAACTATGGGAGACAAACTGAGAAAAAAAAATCCAGAAAATCACATTGTCTGTTTTTTTTTCATTTTATTTGCATATTATGGTGGAAAATAAGTATTTGGTCAGAAACAAGCAATCAAGATTTCTGGCTCTCACAGACCTGTAACTTCTTCTTTAAGAGTCTCCTCTTTCCTCCACTCATTACCTGTAGTAATGGCACCTGTTTAAACTTGTTATCAGTATAAAAAGACACCTGTGCACACCCTC